>NW_012116488.1:9249604-9266518 GCF_000951035.1 Colobus angolensis palliatus
TAATAAAAATAAAAATAAAAAATAAACAAAATTATCCAGGCATGGCATGCACCTGTCGTCTCAGCTACTCGGGAAGCTGAAGTGGGAGGATTGCTTGACTTTGGGAAGTCAAGGCTGCAGTAAGCTGTGATCCTACCACTGTGCTTCAGCCTGGGCGACTGACACCCTGTCTCACACACACACGCGCGCACGCACACACACGCATACACACATGCATACACACACGCACACACATACACGCACACACACATACACACACACACTCTCTCAGAGGTGGGGTAAATGAGCATCTCCGTAAAGCCAAGGAAGTACTACTGGTAAACCTCAGAGTCTTAAAATCTGAGGCAGCGTCATGTTTCTGGGATCTTGAAGAGGTTCCGGAACAGGCAGAGCAGCAGAAAAGAGAGATGAAATAAATGGGAGAGAAAAGCACGTGCACACAGATCTGAGAGCAGAAATCATGACCGCATCTTCTACAATGGCAAAAACCTGGAAACGCTTGTGCCCAACAATAGGGGACTGAAAAAATATTATAAACCATTGAAACATTGTGTCGATTTGTAGTGGGTTCAATGGGCAGGGCTCCACTATACACCGTTAAATGTAAACAGTCAACTACAAATAATATCTACAATGTGATCCTGGGCCTGTGTTATGTAAACGTACGCTCTCCCTACAGAAAGTCTAGAAGAAAAGCTCACTAATGTGATCATCACTGGATGATATTTACTTTTAGTATATACATATATATTTCCCAATTTTTCTAATTTTTTCTACAAAGGAAGTGATGATTGCATAATATTTTGGCTTTCTTTTTAAAAGATCCTATGATAGTATCTAAATAGAATCTTTTAAAGTGAGGTCCCTGATATAAAATCATCAGCAAAGTTGTCTGCCTACCTAGAAAAGCCTCTAACACCACTGGTGCGAATGTGAATTACTTCAGTCCTTTTATAGAACAGCTGTGCAGCATCCATTAAAATTTAAACTGCACATACCCTTTGATCCAGCAAATTCATTCCCCAGCATCTATCTTAGTGACTTTCTCAAACATCCATGCAAATAGCTTGTATATGGTATTCATGGAAACATTGATTGTATTAATAGCATCAAAAAAGTGGAAGTGAGCTAAATGTTCATAATGGAGAAGTATAAATAAATGATGCTTATTACTATTGTGGAATACTATGTAAGCATTAAAATGAAAGAGGATGATCTATATACAATGTGTGTGTGTGTATATATATGTATAGTGTGTGTGTGTGTCTGTACACCAGCGTGGAAAGATTTCTGAGATGTTGTTAAAGGAGAGAAAATAAAAACAAAACAAAACCAGCAATTTGCAGAGCAATATGTACAATATCATCTTGTCTATGAAAAAAACAGCAGCCTACTTTTCTGAAATACACACAGGTTTATAAAATGCTGAGCAAAAGGGGTGAGAGTGTTCAATCCACCCCTGCCTCCTTCTGATAAGGGTGATTACACTCTGGGGCCCACCTGAGCATCTAGAATAATCCCCCATCTCAAGAGCCTTAACTCAATCACATCTGCCTCTTGCTTCAGATCTCTCATTGCGGTAGTCAAGGAACAGAAGTGGCATTGAGAGAAGAGTAGTAGACACTTTACCTTTTGCTCCCACTAATTATGTATGGTTTGAATAACATACATTAAGAATACAGTTGTGTTTAATAGAATAAATAAATAAGCTGAATGAGTAAAGAAGCTTGAAGGCTTTTGAACCCCCTAAATGAACGCAGGACTGTGAGTCAGGCCAGGCCCCTTGCTTGCCTGGTGATCATATAGTCACAGGTCACCTCCTCTATTTGCTCCTTGGTCTCCTCATCTGTCCAACCAGGGAGCTGGATACTGCAGCTTCTCAAAGTCCTTTCAGGTCAAAGAATCCCCAGTTGTCTGTCTGCCATGACAAGAGAAACGATTAACTTTCCTTCTGTCCTGTGAACACTGACGGACACAATGAGGCAAAGCGTTTGGCAGGAGACATGTTGCTCTGTTTGCAAAGTCAGCAAAAAAATTTAAAAACCTCTGCTCGTGTGACTCCCAGAGCCCACCCAATACGCCAAGCCCTCAAAGGGCCTCTTCTGCAGAAAACCCTGTTCATCTCCAGCAGACTTTAAAAATAGTTGATAAGCGAAAAGATTTTCTGAGACTCTTTGAGAGGGGTTTTTTAGTACCTTGCTCTGTAATAACCAGAAGGTGTTTAATAAACATGATATGCAGCAGTTGCTAAGAGAATCTGATTTATGTACAAAAGCAATACAGTGCAACTGTGCATCAGGGTGGTGCCCTTTTATTTGACTGTGAATGCTGATATTCTGATGGAAGCAATTGGGCTGAACTTTATTTATAATCAGCTTACAGCATGGATAGCTGTATTGTAAGTGCTTCTCAAATTACATAGCAAATCTCGCTGTCTCCTTAGGCAAATAAGAGACCACATCATAAGCTTTAATTGTAATACAGGTCACTGTCAAGGGTAAAATATTTCCCAAACCCTTCTGATTAGCAAAATCACATATAGCTTAAGCATGGGCTGGGTATGCAGCCACAGCACCTGAAGACAGCTCAGAAAGCAGCCAATAAATAAATGTCCAAGGAAATTGACATTAAGGAAAATCTCATTACAAAAAAAAAAAAAAAAACATTTAATTTTTCTACATTTGTGTTGAAGAGTTCACCAAGAAGTGCAAATCGCTTGGGCTAAGGAGCTTCCTGGTTCTAAAATGAGTCCTGAATAAATATCCGACAAGTGTGAGGCAGTGAAGAAACCTCATATCATTGGCTGAGAAGGAAATCAGAACAGATGCGGAAGACCAGTTTCCCAGATACACAAATAGGACGCAGGACCAGACTTGGAGGCTTTTTTTTCTTTTGCTGGGGCTGCCTGTCAGAAGATTGCATAGCGATTCTTTAAATGTTAAGTCTAAAATTCCTCCCCGAAGAGGTATCCACAGAAAGGATCCCAGAGGGGTGCACCACACCTTTCTGAAATGTTCTCATAATTCATAATTAATATGCTATGGGTCAGACCAATACAGCCTGCCTTTCGGGTGCCCCTTTTAAGTCTCTCTGTACCCTGGCTTTCTCATTCTGCAGAAATCAGCTGTAAGTGACTTGAGATTAACCTCCTTGTCTGAGGCTTGTATCAGGGCTGGAGAAAAGCTGGGTCATTCCAGGCATCAGGCAAATCCTGGGATCATCATAAAATCTTCAACAAAATAAATCAACAACCCCAAAATAAACATTTTCTTTCTCTGTCCTTTTGTTCCCCTTCAAGTATCCTTTTCTCATCTCCTCCATTTCTTTGCCCCTTTCTAGAAATTAGAAGCAGGCACTTTTCCCCCACACTGATCTCAGTTGGCCTCAGCCGGCTGCTGTGTGCACATGGTGAGCCCTGATGTGCACCTGTGTGTGTGGGATAGCTACTCCCAGCCATTCGATGGGGTTCTCCAGGAGCACTAAATCAATCCCTTCACTCATCAACAAATATTTATCAGTATCCACAAATATCCATCAAGCATCGTGCTAGACTCTGAAGATACAAAAGTGACTGAGACAGAATGGATACTTTATAGTTTTAGGAGGCAAGACAAAGAAAAACAAAATAAAAAAGAAACTAAATGTAAATTGGGATGATTGCCGTAAAGTAACCAGGGTTAAGAGAAAGAACAGCAGGGGTCTCCTAATGGTCAGGGATGGAGTTCATTCCCACCCAAAGAGCTGGGTAAGAGGCTCAGGTGTAAACACAGCAAGGAGGAAAACCAGGCTGGACTGCGTGCACGAAGTCTGGAGTTTTGTGGTCTGCAGGGAGTGCCGGGTGTTGCCCGGCTTCTCTGGATCCTTTCTAAACCCTGGGACTCCTGTGAGCAATGCAGATGAGAGAAGTTATTGTCCCCTTTTACAGACAAGGGAATCAAGGCCAGAGGGGTTACTGGAGGTCACTCTGCTGGAGGTCACTCTGTGAGTGAGCAGCAGCTCACCCCGAGTCACTCCAAGTCACGAGCTCCACGCCATTGTTCTGTTTCCACCACAGATTGTATGGGAGCCACGAGATGGGTTCTGTCTCACCGCAAAATGACCACAACCCTGCTCTGGAGTGACGAGAGTAACGCTGTCCTCAGAGCCCATAGGGTATATCTGTGGGACACAGGAAAAGGCAACCCTTCCTTCGAGCAGACCCAGCCCAGCTTTACCGGCTGAACACTGGCTGGATGTCAGCCCCTCTCACCTGCCCCAACCTGCCCCAACCTGCCCCAACTGCTTTGGTATACTTGTGCAGTGAACAACCACCACCACTGCACATGGCAGCCCTGGAGGGTCCCTTCTGACATCAGAACCATGCTGGGCTTTGTTTGTTTGATTGTTTAAGATGGAATCTCACTCTGTCACCCAGGCTGATACAGTGGCGTGATCTCGGCTCACTGTGACCCAGTTTCCTGGGTTCAAGCAAGTCTCCTGCCCCAGCCTCCAGAGTAGCTGGGATTACAGGCACGTGCCACCACATTCAGCTAATTTTTGTATTTTTAGTAGAGACAGGGGCTGGTCTCAAACTCCCGACCTTGTGATCCACCCGTCCCAGACTCCCAAAGTGCTGGGATTACAGACTTACAGACATGACCCACCACGCCCAGCCAACCATGATTCTCTTGCTTCCTATTTCCTCCCACCACGTGGCCCTGCCTGCTTCCCACCCCTCCTCACTCCACTGCACACACTAGCCTCCCCCGTGTAGCAGCTGGACCTCTACAAAAGCTGTGTCTCTTGCTCCTCTGACTTCCTCTCGACTTTTCAATGTTCTTAGTCCTGATTCCAGACACCTGTCTCACCCAAGTTGCAAAAGCCATTTCTCAGATTCCCTGATAGCCTATCTGACTCTTCTCTGTTCCAGTCTCCACTCAGTGGTCACAGGAATTTTTAAAAAGTGCAAATCACATTGTATCACTTGTTTGCCTAAAAACCACTCCAAATCTTCCCATGGTTCCGAGGATACATGTGAAATCCTCACTGTGACCTCCAGGAACTTGCTGCATCTGGCCTCAGCTTGTTCCATATATTCACACACCACCACTCTGTCTCTGTTCTGGCCTTTGTCTAGTTTTTTTGAATTCACAGCTTCTTCCTGACCCCAGGCCCTTTGCACATGCTCTTCCCTCTGACTGGAATGCAGAAGGAATGCTCCCGACCTTCTCATTGGAATATGATCCTCCTGTTTTGTTCTGTCGTAATGACAGCCACTGCTTAGTGAGTAATGCGTGTCTCAGATCACTGTTCTAAAATCCTTTTGTGTATTTACTTATTTAATCGCCCCAAGGACCCTGTGAGGGAGATGCTAGTAGTATTCCCACTGAAAAGACTCAGGGAGGCCCCAAGAGGCTAAAAGACTCAGGGAGGCCCCATAGCTAATTAAAGCTAGAATTGCCATTCAGATCTGTGATTGCAGAGACCACCGCCTACTTCTCTGATGCTCTGAGGGACATTTCCTATTTACAATATGCTATGCACAGCCTTGCCTTATAGCACACACACACAAACACACACACACACACAAAATGTATTGAGTACATACTGGGTACTCAATAAATGTGCAGATCCATGAACAAGACATACTTAGGGGAACATCATGACCTTTCTTAATACCATCCTCTACCGCTACACACAGGAACTGTGTGATGCATAATAACTACATTCATTTCCCATGGCTACCAGAACAAATCAACACAAAATGGGTGGATTAAAACAACACACATTTATTTTCTTACCATTCTGAAGATCAAAGTCCAAAACCAGTTTCACTGAGCTGAGATCAAGGTGTCAGCAGGGCTGTGCTCTCTGGAGAATCCATTTCCCTGCCTTTCCCAGCTTCCAGAGCTGCCTTTCTTCCATTCCTTGGCTTGTGGCCCCTCCCTCCACCTTCAGAGCCAGCAGTGTCGCATCTGGCTTGTCACATTTCTTCTGTGTCAATTTCCCCTCTGCCTCCCTCTTACAAGAACACTCATGGTTACATTTAGGGCCCACTCAGATTATCCAGAATCATCTTCCCATTTCAAGGTCTTTCCCTTGATCCCATCCGCAGAGTCCCTTTTGCCATACAAGGTAATGTATTCACAGATTCTGGGGATTAGGGCCTGGATATACATCTCTGGGGGCCACGATTCAACCTACTATAATAATAATGGCTGGCTGGGTGCGGTGGCTCATGCCTGTAATCCCAGCACTTTGGGAGGCCAAGGTGAAAGGATTCCTTGAGCCCAGGAGTTCAAAACTAGCCTGGGCAACAAAGCAAGACCTTGTCTCTAATAATAATAGTAAAATAAATAAATTAGCTGGGCATGGTGGTGCACACCTGTAGTCTCAGCTACTCAAGAGGCTGAGATGGGAGGATCTCTCAAGCCCGGGTGTTCAACGTTGCAGTGATCTGTGATTGCACCATTGCACTCCAGCCTGGGTGATAAAACCAAACCATATTGCTAATAATAATAATAGCTGAAAACAAAGAGCTAACAGTGATCGCATGTTGACTGTATGCCCAATACTCTTGGAGCTTCACAAGTACCGGTCACAGCATTAGTAGTGCTACGAGAGACATACCATCATCGTCACTCCCATTTCTCAGGTGAGAACTTTGAGGTTCAGTAAGCAGTAGAGCCAGGATTTGAATCCAGGCTGTCGAGACCCAGAACCTGTGCAACTAACCTCATGGCACCTGTAAGCACCGTGGTGGTCATCCCAGAGTCCAGAGTTGAGGGGAATGTGGCTGGGTGGCTTCACGGGAAACCTCACAATAAGCTTCAGACGGACGCAGCCCAGCTGTCTGAGCACTGGTGGCGACGCTTCCTCATTGGGCCATGGACACCTGTGGGCTGGGAAGGCGGGAGGCCCAGCCCCTACCACTCGCTAGCTTCACTTAGTACTCGCAGCTTTATGGCCTCTGCTCCGGCAGACCTCTGCGTCTGGCAGGGCTCCATTACTGTCAGCCCCTCTGACTTGGGAGCGCTGCACCTCGTTAATGTATTATTTATTTTATTACCTTATTGTGGAAGTTGTTGTTTATAATTTGCTATTCTATATAATGGCCTTCTAATGCACACACTGCTAAATAATTAAAAAATGTTTTGCCGCCACTCCTCAGGAGCCCCATTCCTTCACCCTACTAACTAGGTCCATTGTTTAAGTCCAGTCTGATGTGCTCCTTTCCTGTAGAGCGTCCTGGTGAAGTGTGGGTCCCCAGATGCGTGCTCAGACCAGGGTGGCCAGGGTTACTGGGAACTGAAACGGGGGTGCTGCCCATCCCTTCCACCTGTAGGGCAGAGAACTTGTGAGACAGGCTGGATCCTGGCCCCCAAAGATGCCCACCGCCTCATCCCAGGAACCTGTGACTATGTCATCTTACATGGCAAACAGGACTTTGCCAATGGGATTAAGTGAAAGATCTTGAACTAGGAGATGCTCCTGGACGATCTTGGGTGTGCCCTAAGTGTAATCTTATGTGTCCTTGTAAGAGGGAGGCTAGGGTCAGAGGACAGAGAAGAAAGTGCTATAATAACAGAGGAGAGAGCAGTCTGATAGTCCCTGTTTGGCTCTGAAGATTAAAGAAGAGGCCACAAGCCAAGGAATCTAGGCAGCCTCTGCAAACTGGAAAAGGCAGGAAACCATTCTCCTGAAAGGCTCCAGAAGGAGCCAGCCTTGCTGCACTTGATTTTCATCTTGTAAGACCCAATTTCTGACTTCTGGAACTGTTAGAGAATGAATTTGTGTTATTGAAAGCCACTAAATGTGTCCTGATTTGTTATCCTCACAGGAGGAAACTGACCCACCATGTCACATGCATCCACTGGATACAGAGCTCGGTGCAGGGCAGGCACTGAGGGGAGGTCAGGCTCAAGTGTAGATTCCACAGGCAGAGGGTTGAAGGGAAGGCCACACAGTGACTTGTGAACACGGACCACAGCATTCACTTGCATTGAGTCCAGCTTGGCAAAATCCAGGCTGGATTCCCAAGCCTTGGCCAAATGGGGCTGGCAGGCAAACAAAACCCACAGAAAACCCAGATCTTCACAGTGGTGAATGGGCTCTACTTCCTCTCTTGCCAAGCCTTTGGCGGGTGATACCTACAACGGCTTGCTCATAATGGCACACATTTTATAGGCAGCAAAGTCCCCATCCCAATCAGACTTGGGAGTTAGGCCGAACAGGGTTTGCAATCCTAACAGACAAGAAAAGCAAGGCTCGGAGAGGTGAAAGGGCTCATCCTGGAGAGTTCAGTGAGTCGGCAGGTCCTGGAACCCCTGCACTCTCACAGTTTCTTGGGATACAGAGCTGGGGTACCTGGCTTGGATGCATTTCCTTTCCTCTTTGTGGGGGTGCTAATCCACCCAGCCAGGGAGCAGGAACAGAGCAATCAGGGCTGAAAGGTCCAAACAGGTCCCTAATTTAATAATTGCTCCCTGAATAATTGATTGCTTGTCCTCGTGAGCTACAGTTAGGGGCAAATGCCTGTTCCTTTCCCATCTGGAATCCAGTCTCTGGTCAACCAGTCACCAGCCAAGATTAAATGCCACCCGCAGCACCACACGCCAAGCCCAAGAGGAAATTACATGTGCTATGGGTCTAGTTCCTGGCCCTGGGGACCCCTGCATCCACCCAGGTAGCCAGCCCAGAGCTGGGAAAGCCAAAATCAAGGAGCAGAAGCTATAAAGACTTTGCCTCACTTTCTCCTGTCATCCCTCAGTTCACAGCTTATTTGGGGGAACAGACAGGAGGAGAGAGCATTAAAGCAGACATGGTTTATAAAGAAATGAGCCAGGGCCCTCCACTGCCCCTCCCCACCATGGCAACACAGTTGGTCAGTCGGGGAAGAGGCTCCTGCTCACTAATGGAATTCTCCCCTTGAAAGTCATGTTCCCAAATGCAAAACACACGGTGCATCTCTGAATGCACAGTAAGGAGGTGTGTTCCCGCCACAGAGCAAGGCTCCCACCTCTACCAGGGCGTTGCTGCCAGGGCGTTGCTGCCATGGTGTGTGGTAGTCATATCCCTGGATTATATCATGGGTTTGCATCTATCCCTGCCTTCCTTGGCTCATCCCAAGAACACGTATTGAGGGCCTAGATGGTGCCAGGCCCAGCTGAGAACCACGCCCCTGACCGTGAAGGAGCTTAAGCTCTGTGTGGGAAAACTGATGTCAGCAGACAGTGGCAGGACGAGTGCCCACACGAGGGTAGAGGGAAGCTCAAAGGGCTGGGGGCAGAAAGAGAACCCATCCATCCACAGAGGCTTCCTGGAAATGTGACCCCTGGTCCCAGTCCTGAGAGTTGGAATGTCACTCTTATTAATGAGAAACCCAGAAGTAAGAGAGGAAATAAAATTCATTCATTCACCCAGAAGAAATCCTTTCTGCATGAATAAATGGACAACTCAACTTGCAATCTTAGACGTCAGGGGAGGCCACATGGTTCAAGGAAGCCGAGAGTCTCAGCCCTTTCAACTACAACGTGTGTTTATTCAGGGCCTGGCTGTGACAAGCCTCAAGTGGACTTTGGGTAGATGGCAATAGCCCAGACCCCATCAGCCCCTACAGAATTTGTAAAGTAGGGTGTTGGGAGTATGCCCCAGGCAGACAGGGCCCCCTGTCATTTTAAGCACTCCTTACTTAAGTACTCTTTAGTGAGCACCTGCCGCTTGTCAGCACAGTGTTCTTTCTTTCAGGAGGAGAGCTGTATCTAAGCTTGGGTCAGATTTTACAAGATGATGAGCTCCCTGGTGGCCACCAAGATGATGGCAGAAGGAGTTAGCTTTAGAGACTGAAGTCTCAATGTCCTCAGTGTCCCCACCCCCACTCTCTCTCTCTCTCCACCCAGAAGCACTCTGGCCCATGGCCACCCCTAGAGACTTTGTTCTGAGTCAAAAGAAGCTCTTCTCTGTGAGTGTGCACGTGCGTGTGTACATTCTTGGAACTCTTAGAACCCACCCCACCTCTCAACTATAACCCCTACAGAGGATGGTTTTGGCCGTGTGCTCAAGCCTCTAATCTCAGCACTTTGGGAGGCCAGGGTGGGCAGATCACTTGAGGTCAGGAGTTCAAGACCAACCTTGCCAACATGGTGAAACCTTGTCTCTACTAAAAATACAAAATTAGCTGGGCATTGTGGTACACACCTATAATCTCAGCTACTTAGGAGGCTGAGTCAGGAGAATCATTTGAACCTGGGAGGTGGAGGTTTTGGTGAGCCAAGATTGCGCCATGGCGCTCCAGCCTGGGCAATAAGAGTGAAACTCCATCTCAAAAAAAAAAAAAAAGAAAAGAAAAGAAAATGGGATTCTTCTGCTTAAATTAACCAAGTACATAGTGCCCACACTTTTGCATGCACACACACACACACACACACACACACACTCGTGCCCAAATAGACAGTTTTTCAGAAATGAGGATGCAGATGAGAGACTCAAGGACAGGCCTTACTTGCTCTCTGTCAGTTTACAAGAGAATTTATTCCACATATTCATCCATGAATATTTAGCAAGGCAACAATAACATTCAATGACACCCATGAGATACACAACTCAGAGAGCCCTCTCCCAGGAACATACACAATGCTTGATGTCAACGTTTTAACTGGACTGAATGTTTGAAATGCAAGCATTAGCTTACAATAATCCTCCCCCGCCCTCTCTCTGTCTCTGTCCCTTACTCTCTCTCTCTCTCTCTTTATTTGCATACATAGACATCCCTCCCGTTTTTGATACAAACTGCCAAGCAAATTCTTTAACAGAGTATACCTGGTGGGGTGCGTGGAGAGCTACCAAAGGTTTAAGTAGTGCTAATGGCACAAATGAATTTTCAGACATGCCACTCTTTCTTTTTTCTCAAGAGAAACAAAATGGAAAAAACACACATATGAGGCAAAGCTGTTCTGAGATTGGCAGATAAGGTTTAGCATTCAGTAAATCTGCAAACTTTTGACAAGCCACTGCGGAAGGCTGAATCATAGCCCCCACAGATGTCCAGGTCCCCAGCCCTGGAACCTCTGTATGTTACCTTACGTGGCAAAAGGACTTTGCAGGTGTGATTAAGTTAAGGATCTTGAGATGGGGATGATCTTGCATTATCCAAGTGGGCCCTAAATATAATCACAAGTGTTCTTTTGAAATGAAGAGGGAGCCTTGGCTGTAAGAGAGAGAGGGTCAGAGGCCGCATGATGATGGAAGCGGCGGTGCATTTGAGGAAAAGGCCATGAGCCAAGGGTTGTAGGTGACCATCAGAAACTGAAAAAGGAAAGGAAACAGATTTTCCTCTAGAATCTCAGAAGGAACTGACCCCATCAGCACCTTGACGTTAGCCCACTGACATCAATTTTGAACAAAATTTCTTACAGTTCTGGTCTCTAGAACTGCAAGAAAATAAATGTTGTTCTTTTAAGTCACTAAGTTTGAGGAATTTTTACAGCAGCAAAGGAAACTCGCACAGTCATGTAGCTCCAGGGACAGGGCTTTGTCCCCTCCACAGGCGCGCCAGGCTCCTTCTGAGGGGCTCCGGGGGCTCCATTGTCAGTGGGGCCCCTGGAAGCCATGCAGGTACTTGGGCTTTTGTGTTTGTGTGTTTCTAAAAGTCCTCTGTTTTTCTAATAAAGTCCCACTGTCAGAAATTTAAGATGGAAAGAAAAATTGGAAGAACATAAAAAGAAAAAAAATAAAAGAATACAAACCAAAACCAAAAACATTACACTCAGCTATAATCCCACCCTCTGGAAATAGCCTTTGTAATAGTAATGATCACAATTTGTAATTACAGGTTTATTTTAATGATTATTTTTATTTTTATTATTTTATTTTATTTTATTTTTTAGAGACAGAGTCTTGTTCTGTTGCCCAGGCTGCAGTGCAGTGGCACAATCTTGGCTCACTGCAGCCTCTGCGTCCTGGGTTCAAGTCGTTCTCCAGCCTCAGCCTCCCAAGTAGCTGGGACTACAGGCATCTGCCACCACGCCTGGCTATTTTTTGTAATTTTAGTAGAGACGGGGTTTCACCATGTTGGCCAGGCTGAACTCCTGACTTCAGGTGATCCACTCACCCCGGCCTCCCAAAGTGCTGGGATTACAGGTATGAGCCACCACGCCCAGTCTTAATGATTATTTTAAAATAATGTCACTTTGCCCATCCTTTTCCCTGACAGTAGGGCCCAGGAAGGTAGGAACCCACTCCAGAGAAGAGCTCAGTGTCTGAGATGTAGCATCGATCCACAAATGCACTGTGTGGTCACTGAACGAATGGCCTCTGCCAACATTTTGATACATTTCTTTCCAGTCTTTTTTCTACGTATATTGCATATTTTTACAATTGCAATTGTTCTATGAACGTGTGTTTTTGCCCTACATTCCTCACTTAGTATTTTATTCTGAATAAGTTCTAAAGTCATTAAATAGTCTCCGGAACTTCATTTTAATGGCAGACTAATAGTCCATACTATAGATGTTTCTTTGTTAGGTTACATTCTCTTTTTTTCCTCTTTTTCCGTTATAAATAATTCAGTAATGAACATCTTGGTGCATAAATCTTTATCCACGGCCGGGCACGGTGGCTCAAGCCTGTAATCCCAGCACTTTGGGGGGCCGAGATGGGCGGATCACGAGGTCAGGAGATCGAGACCATCCTGGCTAACACGGTGAAACCCCGTCTCTACTAAAAAAATTTAAAAAAAAATTAGCCGGGCGAGGTGGTGGGTGCCTGTAGTCCCAGCTACTCGGGAGGCTGAGGCAGGAGAATGGCGTAAACCCGGGAGGCGGAGCCTGCAGTGAGCTGAGATCCGGCCACTGCACTCCAGCCTGGGCAACAGAGCGAGACTCTGTCTCAAAAAATAAATAAATAAAATAAAAATAAATCTTTATCCACGTTTCCGATTATTTTCTTGGAATCAATTCTTAGGAGGGATATTATAGAAACGAACCATGTCATCATTTTTAAGATTCAGGTTAATGATCAGTGCACGCATTCACATCAACTCTGTTTTCAGGAGGGGAACCTCGGGATGCAGGACTGCAGCATACACAGCTGCATGGTGAAGCTGATCTGCTGGGTTTTCGTTTAAGCAGAGAACACTGGCTGGGTGACAGGAGACCTGAACTCTGCTCTGAGATTTGCCATTTCCTAGTCACGTTGAACTGGATGTCCTCATATTTAAAACAGGAGGGCCAGATGATAACGTTAAGCTCTCTTCTATCAAGAAAATTCTAGTGGCTGGGCAAGGTGGCTCATGCCTGTAATCCCAGCACTTTGGGAGGCTGTGGCAGGAGGATCACTTGAAGTCAGGAGTTTGAGACCAGGCTGAGCAACACAGTGAGACCTGTCTCTACCAACAACAACAACAAAATTAGCCATGCGTGGTGGTATAAGCCTGTAGTTCCAGCTACTTGGGAGCCTGAGATAGGACGATCACTTGAGTGCGGGAAGTTGAGGCTGCAGAGAGCAACGATCATGCCACAGCACTTCAGCCTGGGTGATACAGTGGGACCCTGTCTTCAAAAAATGTGAAAAAGAAAGAAAGAAAATTATAGCAACTCCTCTTGGAGACCATTTTTAAAGGGGAAAAGCTGATGAAAATTAGGAGCAATTCATGCCAGATAATCAAATGTTGATCTTAAAAGTCCAAGCCATGAGGTTTGATAAATTAAACCATGGTAAAAAGCATTTAGCCACTCTCCTCTCTGTACACACACAGCATCTGTTGTACCTGTATGTTTGTTGAACAGTGATTCTAACAATTTAAAGAATGTGCAAAGCCTTCCTCTCAGTCAATGGACTAGATGAAGTACAGTTGACCCTTGAATAACATATGGGTTTGGGGCGCTGACCCCGCTCCCCATACACAGTCAACAATCTGTGTATAACTTGACTCTCCCAAAACATAACTACTAATAGCCTACTCTTGACTGGAAGCTTTACTGATAATATAAACAGTCGAGTAACATATGTTTCGTATGTTATCTGTTGTATCATAAACTGTATTCTTACAATAAAGTAAGCTAGAGAAAAGAAAGTTACTAAGAAAATCACCAGGAAGAGAAAATCTATGTATTATTCATTAAGTGGAATGGAATCATTACAAAGGGCTTCAGCCTTGCTCTTTCAGCTGAGTAGGCTGAGGAGGAGGAAGGGTGGTCTTGCTGTCTCAGGGGTGGCAGAGGTGGGAGAAAATCCATAGAGAAGTGAACCTGTGCAGTTCAAACCCGTTTTGTCTAAGGGTCAACTGTAGTTGGCCTGACTAACCAGATGCAGCAAATTCCATATACACAGAATGAGAAGAAACAAAAGGTGGGCCGGGCGCGGTAGCTCATGCTTGTAATCCCAGCACTTTGGGAGGCTGAGGCGGGTGCATCACTAGAGTCCAAGAGTTCAAAACCACCCTGGGCAACATAGTGAGACCTCATCTCTACAAAAAATACAAAAATGAGCCAGGCATGATGGCACGTACCTGTAATTCCAGCTACATGAGAGGCTAAGGTGGCAGGATCACTTGAACTAGGAGGCAGAGGTTGCAGTGAGCCAAGATCATACCACTGCACTCCAGTGAGACCCTATCTCAAAAAAAAGAAGAAATAAAAGGCGATTTGTAGAAACATGATTGATATTACCATATTCCAATGCTTGGAAAAGTGTAATCCATGTCTGACCACAACTCTATTAGTTAGTGCTCTTCCAACTTAGTTTGTGCTTCTAAGCAAAGTACCTGGACCACTTTACAGTTCCCACTCCACAGTTATCCTGGAAATTAGACACTTGCTCATTCATTCTTTGATTCAGTCAGTCAGTTGGTCAGTCAACCAACATTTGCTGGAAAGCTGTGCCAGGCCCTTTGGAGGCTCCAGGGGGACAAGGCTGAATAGAACAGGGTCTCCCTGGCATAGTGAGGGAGCCCCAGAAATCCCAACTCTGCCTCAAAGTGGCCATGTTATCTGAGAAAATGCGCCTCTCCTTTCAGCCTCCTGTTCCTCACTTGTAAAGGGTGACCATTAATACTTCACTTGGTCTTGTTAAAAAGAATAAATCAAGGTGTGTAATGTATGGTACAGAGCCTAGTACCAAGGAGACAGTAAATGTCAGGCCCTGCACCCTGACCTAGAAACACTCTCAGCTTGATGAGCAAGACAGAAATATAGAAGGTTATTTCAGTCTAACAGAGGTTGTCACAAAGTTCTGTGTAAGAGTAGAGAGAGAAACCGATCGCTCTGGTTTTCCTAAATGCAAGAAGGGGAATGTTTGAAGTGTGCTGGGGAGAAAGGTGAAGGGTTTGCAAGCCCCCAGTGCTACCCTTCGGAGCCAAATGTTTAGAATCAGCCTACAAGGATCCAGGCTGATGGGTGTTTATTTAGACACACACGCCAACAGCCTGTAATGTGCCCAGAAGAGGGAAGGGGGCCAGCGGGATGGATAGATTTTATGTGCAAGGAAGAATTGCGGCTGTGAAATGTGAAGTGAAAGATGCCTCGTTTTCGAATTAGGCTACGGGAAGAGAGGAAATGTATTTTTCCCAAAAGCTAGAGAATTGGGCCAACTTGGGCTACAGAGAGGATTTCTGCATTTGGAAGACAATCTAATTTGGTAGGTTTGGGTTTTGGGGCAGGCAGCCTGGGTTTGTGTCTCAACTCTGCCATTTACTGAGCTCATGTGGCCAGGCAAGCTCTGTTTCCTAGAAAGTTCCATTCTATGCCAGATAGGGATGAATCCAGAGCACAGGTCAGGGGGTTGGTGTGAGCATGGATGAGGTGCTGCCGGGAGAACACCTTACACAGTACCCAGCCATCAGCAATGTTAGTGTTTATTACAACAATAATAAATGTTAGTTCTTGTTGTTATCAGGCAGGAGGCTGGTTGGGATGCTTCTAGCTAAATGTCCCTGTGTCCTCACTGTATACTCTTTCCACCACAGTTATGGAGGGTTGTGGGAGAGACTTTTTAAAAAGAGAGGAAAGGGACAGGAGTCTATTTTCATTTTCACCTTGGTGTGGATGAACCAGCATCTATAGCTGGCACTTCTAATTGGCCAATAACCCACCCTTCTCATTGATCTATCTATTCTCATTCCCAGGTGGAAGAGTGTCTTAGGATTCAGAGTCAACAAAACTTTTCTCAGTAATCCTCTGTTCTAGGCCCTGCACTTCAGGCAGCACCTCCCCTCATTTGTTTTTTTGTTTTGTTTTGTTTGTTTTGTTTTGTTTGAGACAGTCTCCCTCTGTCGCCCAGGCTGCAGTGCAGTGGCATTATTTATCTTGGCTCACTGCAACCTCCACCTCCCAGGTTCAAGCGATTCTCCTGCTTCAGCCTCCTGAGGAGCTGGGACTGCAGACGCCTGCCACCACAACCGGCTAATTTTTGTATTTTTAGTAGAGACAGGGTTTCGCCAAGTTGACCAGGCTGCTTTTGAACTCCTGACCTCAGGTGATCCATCCGCCTCGGCCTCCCAAAGTGCTGGGATTACAGGCATGAGCCACGGTGCCCAGCCGCCTCCCCTTGTTTGATCTCAGTTCTCTCATCCCTTTGATAGCAGCATGAGTGCACAGTCTCAGAAAGCACAGAGAGGCCAGGTGACTTGCCCAAGGATACACAGCTTAGAGGTGGGAGAGCAGGCATTTGTAGCTAGAGTTGAATGACTACTGGTCTTCCATTACTTCATACCTGGAAGGATGTAGGTTCCCTTCAGGGATGGGGGTGTCCTAGGAAGACCCACACAGGGACCACAAACCCCCTCCTCACACAGACCTCCTGGCTACACTCAGAAAGGCATCTGTCCTGCAACTGGAGACCGGCTGCATTCCAGACCCAAGTTCCTGACTTGCAGAAAGGGTGAACTTGGCCGGGCGCGGTGGCTCAAGCCTGTAATCCCAGCACTTTGGGAGGCCGAGA
>NW_012116488.1:9267716-9269931 GCF_000951035.1 Colobus angolensis palliatus
CCCCAACTCTACCAAAAAAAAAAAATTTTTTTTAATTATCTGGGCCTGGTGGTGCACAGCTATCGATCAGATACTCAGGAGGCTGAGGCAAGAGAATCGCTCGAGCTTAGGAGTTTGAAGTTGCAATGAGCTATGATCACGTCACTGCACTCCAGACTGGATGATAGAGCAATGCCTTGTCTCTTAAAAATAATAATAGTAATAATAAGTAAAAATACATTTAAAAATTCAATAATTAGTTATAAATTCCTCATTTTCCCCATATACCCTTGCACTCCCATGTTACCCAATGTGGATAATTAAATAGCTAGACTTTACCTTTAAAAAGTGTTCTCCAGTATGATCTTCTTTCTTACAGTAATCCTAAGAGATTGGGGTTCTCACCGCCTCACAGAAATATTCATTTCATTTTCTCCCAATGCTGAGACTTGGACCCAGAGAGTTAATGACCTACCCAAGGCCACAGAGGTAGGTGGTCACACAAATGGCACCCAGCCTGAGCTTTAGAACTTGCATGAGCCAAAGCCAAACAACACGGCCCAGTCCCTGGAGCCAGTCCTGCCCTGGACATAAGGCCCCGGAAGAGGTCAAGCCATTTCCAGGCTCAGATAGCCTTCTGGGCCTGGCAGCCCCTCACCTGGGCCAGGTGGGGTGTGGCCAAGGCCTCAAGGCCCTCCTGCCGGGCAGCCCATCCTGCCTGCCCACGGGCGGCTCAGCCGGCTGCCCTCCACCGTCTGCCAGTTCCAAGCTTTTTGGCAAACTGGCACCTAATCAGCCACCATCTGCGAGCAGAGCGAGTCTTGGCTACCTCTTGGTGCTTCTTCAAATCAACTTGCAAGTTTTCAAAGTGATGCGAGTTCTTGGTGCTTGCAAAAATGTCAGCTTCCGTCACATCTTATTAAAACTGAAAATATGAAAAGGTTTCAGATAAACTGAAACAAGCCCAGTTTTAAGTGAGATCACTTTTATTTTTTTCCTAAAATGCACAGAGTTTTGTTGTTTTTTTCTGATTACCAGGGTGATAATCATTATCTTTACATCTGTTGTCCTCTGTGGGGCCCACACCCGGAGAGGGCTGCAGCTGACTCTGTGCAGAGTGTGTCAGTGGCGGTGACGGTCACTTTCTTATGGTGACTTATTCATGCAGGGTCCCCTTGGTGAGGTTACAGTGGTGGAGAAAGTACTAACAGCAAGTAACACTTCTGTGGCAGGAACAAGGTCCTCTATGCATTCTCTTATTGAATCCTAAATAAGATTCTCCTGTTCTCTCCATAAAGGTGAAGAAATGGGGCACAGAGGTGTCACATGGCTAGTAAGTGGCAGAGCTGGGATTTTAACCCAGGCAGGACACGGGCTGCTATGGGACCTGCAGGCTGGGGGAGGTGCTTGGATCCACCCTAGGGGCCCTGAGAAGCTGAGGGACGGTTCTGATCAGGTGTCGGCAGGGTCAGGACTGCGTTGGAAATGTCACTGTGGCTACGTCATGAATTCACTCAGCACTCATTCAGTGCTACCGCTGCATAGCTTGATGCTGGATTCTATGGAGAAATATGAGATGGATAAAACCCAAATCTAGGGAAAGAAGGCCTGTGCTTAATTATGGTGCTAGCAGAATGAAGCGATAATGGCATCCTGTTGCTTCCAGAATGAGCACCAAATTTCAGCATCAGCCCCTCACTCACCGCCACCCTCACTCCCCTCCACCCACTGTCCAGGCCCAGCAGGAACTCACCCCAGACTGCCTGGCAAAAAGACCCCTACTCTGCCTCCCAACTTAGTTCAAAGGCCTCCAAGAGCCCCCTGGGACATCCTCCTTCTGCGGGCTGCCCTGAAACAGCCACGCCCCTCCAAGCTGGGGGCCTCTCCCAGGAAACTTGAATCCTGTGGGTGGGTCAGGCTCAGCAGGTGGGCTT
Organism: Colobus angolensis palliatus; assembly: GCF_000951035.1. Lineage (NCBI taxonomy): Eukaryota > Metazoa > Chordata > Mammalia > Primates > Cercopithecidae > Colobus > Colobus angolensis. Next base: position 9,269,630 of record NW_012116488.1, read on the forward strand.
CCTGAGGGTAAGGGCTCCTTCTCACGTGTCTCTGGGTCTGCAACCCCTTCCATGGCCCTGGTATACAAGAGGCATTCAGAAGATGTGTGTGAGATGAGCACTCAGCGCACTCATGCAGGTAACGTCCTAGAAAGGCTCCTCAGGAGACACGTGGCACACAGCGCAGCCAGAGCTGGGTGTGAGTCTCCACTCAGCCAGCCCCTCCCGGATGGTGTCCACCTGTTCTCCTCACCTGTGAAACGGGGGTAGGCAAAAACCATCACAGAGTTGTTGGATGAACTGAATGCTGGCACCTGGCAACG
>NW_012116488.1:9269981-9288415 GCF_000951035.1 Colobus angolensis palliatus
CACTCAGCGCACTCATGCAGGTAACGTCCTAGAAAGGCTCCTCAGGAGACACGTGGCACACAGCGCAGCCAGAGCTGGGTGTGAGTTTCCACTCAGCCAGCCCCTCCCAGATGGTGTCCACCTGTTCTCCTCACCTGTGAAACGGGGGTAGGCAAAAACCATCACAGAGTTGTTGGATGAACTGAATGCTGGCACCTGGCAATGCTCAAGACACAGCAGCTTTTACTACTGCCACCACCGATGCCACCACTGCTGCTCCCACTACCATGACCACCACTGCTGCTAATCCCACCACCACCACTGCCACCACTGCTGCTAATCCCGCCACTAGCACTGCCGCCACTGCTGCTAATCCCGCCACCAGCACTGCCGCCACTGCCACTAATCCCACCACCACTGCCACCACTGCTGCTAATCCCGCCACCACCACTGCCACCACTGCTGCTAATCCCACCACCACTGCCACCACTGCCGCTAATCCCACCACCACCACTGCCACCACTGCCGCTAATCCCACCACCACCACTGCTGCTAATCCTGCCACCGCTACCACCACTGCTGCTAATCCCACCACCACCACTGCCACCACTGCTGCTAATCCCACCACCACCACTGCCACCACTGCCGCTAATCCCACCACCACCACTGCTGCTAATCCTGTCACCACCACTGCCACCACTGCTATTGCTACCATTATCACCGCTGTTGCTACTGTCACCACTACCACCATTGCTACCACTGGTTTTACTGCCATGACCACAACTGTTGCTACTCCCACCATGACCAACACTGCTGCTGCTCCCACCACTATGACCACCATTACTGCCACTGCTATTACCACTATTACCAAAACAACAACTACTACTATCACTAATACCACCTTCACTAGCACTGCTGCTGCTGCTACTGTTAGCACTGTGCTGATGCTACCACAATCACTGCTACTACCATTACGATTGCTACTGCTGCCAGTACTACTGCTATTAATACAGCTGCTGCTGCTACTGCCACCACTGCCACTACTGCTAGTGCCACCGGCATTGCCACCACTGCTGAGACCACTTCCACTGCTCGCTGCTGCTACGACCACTCCTGCTACTATTGTTATTATTACCTCTACTGCGATCACTGCTGCTATTGCCAGTTGAGGAAGAACAAAGAACAGGTATAAAATCACCCTGTACAATAGTAAGTGTACAAATAGAACACTTTTGTGTACTATTTGAAGAAACTGTACAAATAGTAAACCCAAGGAAAAATACTATTTCTGGCTATGAAGCAAAGAAATTCACTTTACAGCACCCTTGAAATACCATATTATAACAATTAATTGGGGGGCACTATTTTAAACAGACCTGTGCAATGCTTGTGAGATGGAGTTGCAGGCCTGATAAAATAGTGCATTGTTACAACGGACTGCTTTAGGATGGTGAAAAATAAGAACTATCAAAAGCCTTAAAAATGCCCTTGAACCAACAATTTCCACTCCTGGGACTAATTCAAGAGATGACAAGGTGGGAGAAAAACATATTACCTGAACCTTGATCAGCAACAACAAAAACAGAGGGGAGCTGAAGTCAATGTTTGTGTCTCAGGGAGTGAACACTTCGACTGGTAGATTCCTGCTGGTGGGAATATTACACAGCTTTGAACAACTGTGATGATAAAAAAAAAAAAAAAAAAACTGGCCGGGCGCGGTGGCTCAAGCCTGTAATCCCAGCACTTTGGGAGGCCGAGATGGGCGGATCACGAGGTCAGGAGATCGAGACCATCCTGGCTAACACGGTGAAACCCCGTCTCTACTAAAAAATACAAAAAACTAGCCGGGCAAGGTGGTGGGCGCCTGTAGTCCCAGCTGCTTGGGAGGCTGAGGCAGGAGAATGGCGTGAACCCGAGAGGCGGAGCTTGCAGAGAGCTGAGATCCGGCCACTGCACTCCAGCCTGGGTGACAGAGCGAGACTCCGTCTCAAAAAAAAAAAACTGTACTACCCGGAAAGATGCTTAGGAAGTACTGTTGAGAGAAAAGGATTAAGATATAACAAAGTATTTATACTGTGTTTTGAGTATTACAGAATATGTATGCTCATAGACTATAAAACATAGAAAAATGAAAATAATTGTTGGAAGATTTGTATAGTAAGCCTAAGAGATGTTTTTCACAATTCTCTTTAACGTTGCTGTCATATTGTTTTCTCAATACAAATGAAAAAGAAACGTCCCCACAATCTATTGATAGGTTTTTTTCCCCTTTGAGTATAATATAGATGTGTCTATTTAAAAGATTTCCCTTTTAAAATCTCATTTAGCACCATAACAAAGAGTGTCCAACTTTTAGTTCATTTCAAATGAGTTCCTAGTCATAAATTTATTCTCATTCACAATGTGTATAATTTGTACACTTCAGGAGATTTGGTGATTATACAGGAATTCAGTGTTTTTAATAATTTCCTGAAGGGTTTTTGAAGCAGACAATGTGCTTTTCCTATTTCCCAAACAATCTGAATGATGGAAAATCTCCAAAATAGCTATGCCTGAGTCTTCCTTTCTTCCCTCTAATTTCACATGCATTTTTGTTGTTGTCGTTGCTGTCCTTGTACTTCTGCAAGCAGGAATTCTCCTTTTGAAGCCGTATCTTTGCAGACAAGAAATTATAGTCATCTTATCCCTAATGCACTGCTCCCTAAGCAAAGGACTTATTATCCTTCAAGACTCTGTGTACAAAGGCTCCATCCCAGCAGGCAGACTGAATCTCTGTGGGGCAGGTGCACATACAATCTGACCCGGTGGATTCAGAACCTTGGGAAATGGGTATTTATGTCAGCACTCACACTAACAACTGTTTTGATTTGTATTTGATGGAGACCTAGAAGTAGAGGGCAAAGGAGCCTTTCCGATCAACTCATTCAGCCACATCATTTTATAAATGGGGAAACTGAGGCCCCCTCACTAAGAGGCCGTGACTTGTCCAAGGCCACACTGCCATTTAGGGACTGAGCAGGGACTGCAGCTGCTCCCAAACCACTGTCCTTTCTATCCCCTTCAAAGTGACCATATTTTCTTTTTCTTTTTTTCCTTTTTTTTTGAGACAGAGTCTTGCTCTGTCACCCAGGTGGAGTGGTGTGGCACAATCTCGGCTCATTGCAACCTCTGCCTTCCAGGTTCAAGCAATTCTCCTGCCTTGGCCTCCCGAGTAGCTGGGATTACAGGCATACACCACAACGCCAGCTTTTTTTTTTTTTTTTTTTTTTTTTTTTTAAGTAGAGATGGGGTTTCACCAGTTGGCCAGGGTGGTCTCGAAGTCCTGACATCAGGTGATCCACCTGCCTCGGCCTCCCAAAATGCTGGGATTACAGGCATGTGCCACAGCACCTGGCGACCATATTTTCTTAATCTAAATGGAGCCAAGTCTTCTGATGAAGTTCTCCCTAGTTTGTGAATTTATTGATAAAGCATGCAGAGGCCTGACCACAAGGCCAATGTGTGTGAAGAACTTTGGTGAGTGCTGACAGAGCTGTCTAATTGTTTCAGGTTGCTTTTAGAGAGAAAAATCAAATCTCATTTCGTTTTAAATTTAACCCCTATTATAAAATAAAATGACATTAGAAACAAACAAATACAATTCATCCTTACCCAGCCCCCAAGATAATTTTTTATATTTGTCCACATCCTGTACTTTCTGGGGCAGATTTAAAACAGTTCACAATGAAAGACACAATCGTCAAGTTATAAAGTAGAATCATAATTTAAAATCAGCCCAAGGTTGATATTAACGCACATCATTCACCTCTCCTCCCCCTCCAAGTTCAAAACAGAAGAGATTAGGAACAGGCTTGTGGGCTCCACGCAGATAAAAACATGGGCTCTGTGACTGGCCAGGAGGAGGGACCCGCAGCTTGGAACCATGGCCGGCTTTTGCTCCATGGTAAACAGCTGATCCAGCCAGTGTAAACTATTTGCGAGCCACTGCTGATCCAAAGAAAGGGATAAAACAAGAGGGGCCGTAGAGGAGCAGCGATCCTGTCCTATTAACCTGGCCCAAGAGAGACCCCAGCCCAGGGCCTGGAGCTCTCAAGATACCCTTTTCCCCAGGGGAGGAAGGGGAAGGGAAACTCCCGCTCAGTCCTCCCTGCAAATGGCTGAGTGTTGCAGGAAGGTGCCCAGCACTTCCCTGGTGAGGCAGAGGGTGACGTCACTTCCTATTTATGGGCCAAACTCGGAACCTGGGGGCAGAGTTCCCCCAAGTCCTTCCCCACACGAGGGAGAGGAAAATGCAATGAATCAGTTAATCCATTATTTAGCTGTTGGAGGTCCTGGAAAATCTGGGGTGCAGGAACACCCCAATCTACTAAGTCACCACTGCCCCTAGCACCCACTTACTGCCTTAGCACTCCCATAGCATCCACCCACTGCCTTAGCACTCAGGATTTTGAGTTCACATGGAGGATAACCACTGCCATGGATATGCACAGGCCGTTGGTGAGCTTCGCTGTCACAGTGATATGACAGCAGCTTGGAGGGGCACGATCACCCCAATATACAGAAGAGAAGAGCGTAGCCTGGAGGCCCAGGCCATGTGCCCAGCATCTCACAGCTGGAGGCTTGCTCAGTGAATGTTTCTTCCAGGGCTGGGAGTGAGATTGTCACTTTCTGGCCCTAGTGAACTTGCCTGGACACTGCTTCTTTGTGAAACTCAACCAGGAATTTGAAGAGAGAACTAAGACTATCCAGAGACCAGGGAGGGTGGGCCGCCCTGCCACACAGGGCATGTGGAGACGGGGGAAGGAGGCACCACGGAGACAGTGTCTGCACCAATTCTATCCATGAGCCTCGGAACCAGACGATGTCCCTATCTTGTAAAGTCACTTTCCTCCCTCCTGGCCACGAGTCTCCCCAGCAGGTCTAGGGAGCTGGTGGCAACATAAGAGTTGAATGCCTCTCTCCTCATCTTAGTTTGGGTTCCCCTGTCTCTTCCTGAGACAAGGATTTGGGTGCAAGTAGTTTGTTTCAGGGGTGATCCCAGGAAGCAGGTGAGGGAGTTGGGAAGTGAGGCTGAGGTGGGACAAAAGGCTATAAATGGTGGCATTGGGGACCCTCAGGGAACCCCTGACCCGTCCCCTGTAGGAACAGGGAAGTGGGGCCAGGGAGCATTTGTCTACCAGCCACCCTTCCTCACTGACTGAGGGGGCTCCCTGGTCACAAGCTCCCGGGCCTCTCCGCTGCCCTGTTGGGAGAGAATACCCTTGGTGGGAGAAAGACGCAGCAAACCGTCAGCATGGGGCTAAGAGCTGCCTGCAGGTGGCCTCTGGGACAGGCTGCGGGGCATGGGTGGGCACCGACAGAGTGTTCTCTACCTCCTCTCCCCTTCCCGACCCACAACTCAAACCCAGGAGCTCCACCTGGTCTAGCTCCATCTTCCTGCCTCTGGCCAAGCACAGGTGAAGAGGGGGCCCCAGGAGGCCTGCCTGCTCCTGGAAGCCCCTCCCTCACTCCCTGCATCCCACCACCACCACCACCACTCACAGCCTCACCCCCTCCGTCTGCCTTGAGGTCATGAGGAAAAATAGTGCAGTGAGTCCCCCTCTGGCTTCTTCAGTTCCGCCAAGGCGCTGGGGATTCCGACATCATTCCTCATCCCTGTATGGTCCAGGGAAGCCAGGCAACCCCAGGCCCTATTCTCCCACCACGCAACCCATTCCCCGCACCAGGCTCGACCCCCTGCCCCTGCCCAGCTCTGCACTCTCCAGCCTCAGCTCCTGCATCGTCTTCATAGCACATCCAACTGACACATAACACATTCACCCACTTGTTTGTCTCCACCCACTGAGGGCATGGCCCCAGGAGGGCAGATGCTTCGGCCTGTTTCACGCCCTGCCATATCCCTGCACCTGGAGCAGAGCTGGCCATAAATAGTAGGCAGTCAGGAAGTATTTAATCTGTGCTGAACAACGAAGAGAGCCAGCCCAGGTAGCAGAACTACCTTCTCTGAGGTCAAGAGAGGGCCAGAAAAACAAAAACGCCGCAACAGTCACAATGTTTGTGATACACATCACATGTGTACATTTACTAAACTAACGCTTTTAACGAGAAAAAAGCATCATAATTTACCGTGCTAGTCACAAGATAATGACCATATTGGTTTTGCTTAATGGATTTTTACCACCCTGCCTGCACCCCAGGAACAGGGTCTGTATTAGTCTGTTTTCATGCTGCTGATAAAGTCATACCCGAGACTGGGCATTTTACAAAGGAGAGATGTTTAATGGAGAACTCACAGTTCCACGTGGCTGGGGAAGCCTCACAATCATGGGGGAGGGCAAGGAGGAGCAAGTCACATCTTACATAGATGGTGGCAGGCAAAGAGAAAATGAGAGCCAAGCAAAGGTCATGGGTCCTCTTATCAAACCATCAGATCTTGTGAGACTTATTCGAGAGAGTATGGGGAAAACCATCCCCATGATTCAATTATCTCCCACCAGATCCCTCCCACAACACGTGGGAATTATGGGAGTACAATTCAAGATGAGATGTGGGTGGGGACATAGAGCCAAACCATATCAGGGTCTCTGCGGGACACACACACAGAAGTTGCACAGAGAGAGTCTCCTTGTTTCCATCCTTCAGTGTGTCCACGAGACGGTGTCCGTAACCTCATCTGGACAACCTGCCCAACATCCACGTTCGAGGTTCCTTGTTGCTATGAGCAACTCTGCTTCCTCCCGCCAGAAGCCCTGCTTTTCAGAACACCCTCTGAGAGTCCTCACCAAGCCACCTCCTTCCAGTCTGTCCCCTGTGCCCCTGTCCACAGTGGGTGCCAGGTGAGTAGCAAACCACTTGGAGAAAGGCTCACTTTAGTCAACAGATGACCCGGGGAGAGTGTAAGTTAGGTCCAGACACCCTGCTGGCCACTCATCCCACAAGGAACGGAGGCCACAGTCCTTCCCATCCCCTTCACCCTGCCCCCACTCTAGCTTATTTTCCCCAGTAGCACTTACTACCATAACCCTCTACTGTGTTTTCTCATGTGATTATTTCTGTCTTCCTCCAACGCGAGGGCAGGGATGATGCTCACTTACTAGCTGCGTGTCTGCTATCATTTAGCACTGTGCTGTGCATAGTAGGTGCTTAGTAGCTGTCAAACGAATGAATAAATTGCCCTCTCCCTCAAGGCACCAACCAAGCTACCAGGCAGATAGGGTGGTCTGTCCCCTGTGGGCGTTTCTCAGTCAGCCCCAGAGCCTAGCTCCCAGGCCCTTCCCTCTGCTAGGATCAGCAGCCCAGGGGCTTGGCCTGCCACATTCTGCCCAGGCTGATGAAAGCAGCCAGTTTTTCTACAGACACACACCTCCCTCAAAACTGGTACCGACAGGCAGGTCTCGTTAATTAGGGAGGCTCAGCCAATGACCTATGGCATGAATACATTATGTGGATATCTTGGGGGTGATATTTTCTGGCTTTTTGAACAGGTCCCTCGTTAATGACCTGCTTAGTCCCCTGCTGAAACTGTGCCAGGCTCATCCCAGGGGAAGGCAGGGGCTCCCAGGGAGAGGAGAGAGATGCACACCCCACGCGATCTCAGTTGAAAGCTGACCTATACCGTATGCTCACAGGGAACTTACCCCAGCTAAGTCATCTGGATGTGCCTCCGTTTCCACAACAAAATGAATGGGAAGGCCATTTTCCAACCCAGGAAAAATAAAATGGACACAGCACACAATACTCTGCAGAAGGACCCATCTACCTGAATGATCTGGAAGGACTGAACCCCCTGGGCTACATCATTGATGATGATGGTGACGATGAAAAGCTTTAGTGAGCACCTATTTATGCTGCTCTGTTAGGTGTTATCACAAAACTCTTCTCATTTAAACTTCCCTGCAATTCAAGAAACAGGCATTATGACCCCATTTCACAGATGCAGAGCTGGCCCTCAAAGGATTGAATGACAATGCTAGTGGAGAGGTCAAGTGGGGGAGCCAGAAGGTCTTTTGAGAAGGACCCTGTCAGAATCCAGTCCCTTGTGCTGCTTGCACTTCTATCTCAGGCTCCAAGAGAATCAAGCCCCTCCCCTGGCCACATGGCCTAAGTGGCCTATTCCCAGACACACAAGAGATGCTCCCGGCCTTGCTGACCTCTCACCTTGTCCCCAAGCCCAAGTGGCCTTGGAATATTTTGGAATATTTAGTAAGACCTGCTGGCTGAAGAGTGGAGCAGCCTGAGGGGCAAGCAGGAAGAGGCCAGGTCAACACAGTGAGGCCTCAGATGAAATTAGGAAGAGCATCCAGGGTGCAACTGACTGTCGAGCCCCAGGCAAAAGGATCGGGCCAGCTCTCAGGCCAGGGCTGAACCCCAGGGGATGTGGAGTCTCTCATTGGGGACCAAGTCCAGAGCTCAGAGACCATGGCAGGTAGAGGCCTGTGAGGGGTCAGTCACTTCTTGACACTTTGATTGTGGACTCAAGCTCTTTTCCCAAGGGGGTTCCATGGGAAACCAGTCACACTTGGTGCTTCTAGGTGGGAGGGGTAGGGGAGGGGGGTCCTGGCACAGCACACAGCACACTCCAACAGATGCCAGTGACCTTCTACGGCACCAAGCACAGCCCCAGCTTCCTTGACTATGGGTGCCTTTCCACCTGCTTCCTCTCATTTAGAAATACCGGCTTATAACAGTTTTCTCTCCCACCTCAAAGCAGGGAGGAAACTCTGCTCCGCTTGGTAAGTCCATTGAGACTAAGGGTCTACACAAAGGTATTCAAGGAGGAGGGAAAGGAAAAGAAACTCATGTTTGCCGAAGTCCTGCCACCAGCAGGCACAGGCGAGGCGCCTTTACACATGATAGCACTTCATCTTTCTATAAGTCGTGTAAAAGTGGGCACTGACTGTTCTTCCCTGCCCAGCATCTGTTCTTTAATCTTCTAAAAATGGCACCCAATTTTCTTATTGTAGGCACCGACCCCCTACAACTCTTTTTTCCTCAAATAACAGCTGTATTAAGACATAATCACATACCATACAATTCACCCATTTAAAGTGTTCAATTCAATGGTGTTTATTCATTTTTTTTTTTTTTTTTTTTGAGGCGGAGTCTCGCTCTGTCACCCGGACTGGAGTGCAGTGGCCGGATCTCAGCTCACTGCAAGCTCCGCCTCCCGGGTTTACTCCATTCTCCTGCCTCAGCCTCCGTAGTAGCTGGGACTACAGGCGCCCGCCACCTCGCCCGGCTAGTTTTTGTATTTTTAGTAGAGACGGGGTTTCACCGTGTTAGCCAGGATGGTCTCGATCTCCTGACCTCGTGATCCGCCCGTCTCGGCCTCCCAAAGTGCTGGGATTACAGGCTTGAGCCACCGCGCCCGGCTATTATTCATTTTTATAAACAGGGTCTTGCTCTGTGGCCCAGGCTGGAGTGCAGAGGCGTCATCATAGCTCAGTACAGCCTCAAACTCCTGGGCTCAAGGGATCCCCCCGCCTCGGCCTCCTAAAGTGTTGGGATTACAGGCGTATGCCACCGTGCCTGCCCTCAGTGGTTTTTAATATATTCACGGCTATGTGCAAACATCGCCACAGCCAATTTTGAACATTTTCCTCACCTCAAAAATAAACCCTGGGCCAGGCTCTGCGGCTCACACCTGTAACCCCAGCACTCTGGGAGGCCAATGCGGGCAGATCACTTGGGGTCAGGAGTTCGAGACCAGCCTGGCCAACATGGTGAAACCCTGTCTGTACTAAAAACACAAAAATTACCCAGCTATGGTGGTGCAGGCCTGTAATCCCAGCTACTCGGGAGGCTGAGGCATGAGAATTGCTTGAACCTAGGAGGCTTAGGTTGCAGTGAGTTGAGATTAAGCCACTGCACTCCATCCTGGGTGACAGAGCGAGACTCCATCTCAAAACAATAAGTAAATAAAAATAAAATAATGTACCCCCTTTTAGCTTCCCTCCTCATTCCCCCACCTCCCCAGACCTAAGGAACCACGAACCTACTTCCTGTCTCTATAGATTTGCCTATTCTGGACATATCTTATAAATGGAACCATGTACTATGTTGTCTTTTATGTCTGGCTTTTTTCACTTAGCACAGTGTTTCCAAGGTTCCTCCACATGGTAGTGTGTGTCAGTGCTTTGTTCCTTCTTATAGCTGAATAGTATTCTCTTGCATGAATAGACTACACTTTGTGTATCCATTCACCCATTGTTGGACATTTGGGTTGTTTCTGCCTTTTGGCTATTATGAACAGTGGTGCTATGAGCATTTCTGTACAAGTTTTTGCATAGGCACATGTTTTCATTTCTCTTGGGTATGTACCTAGGAGTGGAATTGCTAGGTCATATGGTAAGTCTACAGTTTACTATTCGGGAAACTGTCAGGCTCTTTCCAATGTGGCTGTGCTATTTTACATGTCCACCAGCATGTATGGGATTGTGATTTCTCCACAACCTCACCAGTACCTGTTACTATCTGGCCCTCTCTAACTCATGATCCATGCCATTGCAAGGAGCTCCACAGCTGTGCAGAGACTTTACCTTAGCCACTCTCTCCTACCTGTACCTCCATACCAGGCACTTTGTGCAATCAATGGAAAATGGTGGAATCTATACTGATGAGTAGTAGGTCGTGTGTTGTGGGAGAGAAATTCTAAGGCAGACACTAAGGGAAGTAGAATTGTGGAGTAGAGAGAGTCCAGTTCTGAGACTGAACTCTGGCTCCCCCTGCAGGTTGGGTGGCATACTCACAGCTCTGAGCCACAGTCTCCTCACCTGTAAAATGGGATCACCAGACCTTTCTCACGGGGCTGTCGTGGGGAGAGCCTGAGATGACACTTGCAGCATCCGTTATTTGAATTTGCCTCACATAACCCCCCACACAATGTCGGGGTCTTTCCAAACCATGCCCTGGGTGTTTGCCCATTCTGCTTGCTGGGATCTGACACATGCGTTTCATCTCTTTTCCCAGCTGCACCAGCATTGCCTCTGCCTTCCCCCTGCAGCTCGGGGACCTGGTGACCACACCCACTGTATTATCGAATGTTCGTGATCTGCCAGGCCCCACGCTGGAGTTTCCCAGATGCAGTCTCTAATCCTCACAGCCACTCTGAGAGAGGTTTCCCAGCTCCAGTTTTCTGATGCAGACATGAAGCTCAGAAGGTAGAGAGCTGGCCCCGGGTCACCCAAGCAGGACGTGGCAAAACCAGAACAGGACGCCAGGCCTGGCTGTGGCCCACGGCTGTCCTCATGTCACACCCAAGGTGCTTCCTCACCCCTTTGTTCCTCTTTCTATGTGCAGAAAGGGTGGTCCACAGACTAACAAAGGAACCAGGCAGGAAGCGCCTTCTCTCCCCGGCTCTCGCCCTCGGCAGGCCGCTGTCACCTCCACTCGCAGAGCCCACCTGGCCTAGCAGTTAACAACATCCCGGGTATCATGCCGACGAGAAGCTGGCAGTTTTCAGCTGCAATGGACTCCTTTTCGGCTCTGCACTAAGAGTCCATTAAGGATGCCCTCTCCTCTGAAGTGTGCTGTCCTCAGGTTAAAGTCTTTCTAAGCAGATGTTTATTTTTAGAGAGCCACTGTATGGGCTATTATTGAATGCTTAAGCAGTTCCTTAAGATGAGGGTCACTGAAGGCTTCCACTGTAGAAAAACCTCCATATAATACCACCTGCTGAACAACACTGCCAAGGGGGGAAAACAAGGAGTCTTTTATTTAAAGAAGGAGGAATTCGATGAGGGGGAAAAAAGAACTCTGAAAAGCATTTCTGCTGAAAGAAGCAGACTTGTATGTTTGCATTCAATGTGGAAATAGATTCAATAAAGTATATTTTCCCGGGTATTTTGAATGACAATGACAACACCTATGAGGGGCGCAGGGGACCGGCTGTGATGCAGAGACACCGACAGGCCTTGAACACGCGGCTTCTAACGAGGTCGGAGGTTAATGTACGCTTCACGGTGCCGTTTCGTGTGTTGGGTTTCCATCTCAAGCTTTTAGGCAGGGGAGGATGAAAGACCTCAGCTCTCAGACAACTTGTGGGATCCGGAAGAGGAGGCTGTGGGGCTTCCTTCTGGGCTGGAGAGGGGAGGTTTTTATGAGATGCTGCCAGGGACACTAACAGGTTTTGTCCCCATGCGGTGGTGCTGAGCCCAGATTTGAAAACAACAACAATTTAAGAAGGAAATGAGAGCTCACGTGTCCCATGCACTCACTCTACGCAGTTCCTCTAGAAGCAACCTCACAACACCAGAGGAAAGGGGTGTTGCGGCTCCCCACTTACCGCACAGCCCAGTCAGAGAGCTTAAGTCACTTGCCTGTGGTAGAGATTACAGTGTGTGTTCACTGAAACTCCTCTCCTTTTCCACAGGGACACACAGCTAATGAGATGCTCCGGCCTCTTTATTAGGTGTGGCCACAAGACTGGGTTCTGGCCGAGGAAATGTGGGCTGAAGGGATGGGCACCACGTCTAGGTCCAGCCCACAACACCCTTCCATGCACTCCTGCAAGCTCTTTCAACATCCACCGGCTGAACAGAAGAGTACCCCAAGACACAGGAACACAAGATTGAAGGGCGCAGTAAGCACAGGGTGGCTGACTGGCCAGGAACACCTGCATTAGATTGTAATGTGAGTGATAAATCAGTTTTTTGGGTTTGAACACTGATAACTCCGGGTGCAGCTATCACGGAAGGCCGTAGGAGTAGAAGCAGTATCCAATTTCACTCTTATATGACCCAGAGAACACTCAGAGAGTTAAAAACCCAGAGCTTGGCTCTGCTTGGTGCAAGATTCTTAGCTGGTTCTCCTTGAGACCACTCTGCCTCTCTGACTTAAAATGAGTTCCCCAGAAGCAGCTCCAGATATGAGGATTCCTGTGAAATAATCAATGAAGAAGTGTTCCAGGAAAATCGGGTAGGGGGACAAGGAGGTGGAACAGGGGAGGGAAGGACACCAACAAGGAATTGGCATCAAACAAAGTCCCATGGAGGGCAACTGTGGCTCAGTGCCCCAACCTGAGTTGTTCCAGTCAGGGTGAGGGAGCTGCAGCATTCATACCTCCGCACCAGTCCATCACTGGAGACGCGCTGACCTCTGCAGAACATCAACCCAGTTCCCAAGCATGGCCAGGCATTCATGAACATGACCTGAAGGCAGTCCTCCAGCCCAAAGACGCATGGCAGGCTGTTGGGAGTGGAGGCACATCAGCAGCCTGTGGGTCTGAAAATGATCAAGTGATCACAGGGGATGAAGTGGACGAGTGAACTCGAGGGGACAAGTGAGGCTTCTGCTACCCTCTCCAGGCTCAGTTTTGCCATCTGGACAAGGTGAGAGCTCAGGTCTCCTCTAACTCAAACTCTCTCTGGCTATGTGACTTCAAGATAATACTCCCATCCCCAGCAGGCTGTTCCTGGGGGCCTCGAGAAGACACTGCAGCCATCCAGAAGTAACAGTGGTCCTCTCAGCGGCATCCAGAAGCCTGGTAAGGAGCACAAAGTGTGGGTGATGCTCTAGCAAGAGGCTCATCAACATGGCACCATGAGCAGCCAAGAAACTTCATCTGTCCCAGCTCTCGTCACTCTTCCGTTGTCTCTAGCAATCAGAGATGCAGTGTTGTGGGGCGAATTCGGGCTTGTAATTTGTAACACAGGCTTCCTTGGGTGCCTTGGCCTTTTACCAAGGGCGATGATGGGATTTTCATACCAGGAAACGGTTAGGACTTACAGCGGCATGTGCCCATCTAGTGAAACAAACTTAAGGAGAGCAGATGGACAAGTACTTGGAAGGAAGAGGGCTTTGAGAGGCAGAGGGACTGGATTTGAATTATGGCTTTGTCTTTGACAACTGTGTGACCTTGGGCAAGTGACAGACTTCTCTGAATCTCATTTTTCACTGTTGTCAAACCACACATAATCTTAGAGTTGTTGTAAGAATTAAACTGGACATTTTATGTAAAGTGCTTTGTATATAGTAGGCGTTCTGAAAACATCACCCTTTTACTGCACTTTATTTACTCATTGCATACCTTATGATCAGTGCTCAAGAAATACTGGTTGCAAGAATGAATATGTGGATGGACGGATGGATGGACGGACAGATGGATGGATGGATGGATGGATGTTTGATGTTTACATGATGGATGGATGGAAAGGTGGATTTACAAATGGTCTGGACAACTCTCTGGAGATGATATGCCCACTAAAAATATTGATGTAATTCATGGTTCTCTATCACTCAGTCTTTTCACAAAGGGTTCATCTACTACTCTTTCTTAGGCAGTCTCTACTCTTCTTTCTGCCTGCTTTCCCTTTCTTCTAGCCAGAAGTCCTACTTACCTGTAGTCCCTGGACAGCCCACTTTCTGGGACTGGTTTAATTCCCAGCTGGGAACTTTTAAGAAACATTCTGGGAGAAGTAATTCAAGTGCAGGGAGTTAAGTCTCCTTGCAGTCTGTGTCCCTGGCCCTCTTGCAGCTGAAACACTATGGCCAGGCTCTGATCCGCCTCTTGAGTCTTTACCTAGATTCTGCCTTGCATCCTCAATAACTAACACTTGGCTTTGGGCACCTCTTGCCTCAGGCCTGACCTCGCCTTTGGCTATTCCATTGGCTGGTGGAGTTGCAATCCCCCTGCCTAGCCTCTGACTCTCTGCTCTGCCATTCTTCTTAGAGCCTGTGTCCTTCTGCCCATTAGCATCTTCCTGGCTTGTTCTGACCTCCAGGATCAGTAAACAGCCTCCATTGAACTGATTAACATAATTAACCTTATTTTGCCTTGACCACATCAATTCCTGGGCTCCGCCCATCCTCTGGCTGTCCCACATCTATGCCCTGGGACCCACAAAGCCCTAACCATCCCATCCCTTTTGCCCTTGGCCATCTAGAACATCACCATTTAATACATAAGGATACAATTCATATTCCTTCTTCAAAATGAAAAGAGTGGGGTCGACCAAGGAAAAAGGACATGACCAGGATTACTCATGAAGTTAACTGGGACTGGGACTGAGATAGCCTCATTCAAATTCTATATTAATCATAGCGGAGGCTTGGATAATATTGAACAATATAGCCTTACATTTATATGGTGCTTTGAGATTCAAAAGCAATTTTCTATACATTGTCTTGTGTGAGCTTCACACAAGCTTGTGAAGGGAGGCAAAATGGGATTTCAGTCCTATTTGCCAAAGGAAAAAATCCCAGCATGGGTCAGTGGCATGGCAGGAAGAGTCTGGGTTTTGGAATCAGACCGACCTAAGTACTAATCCCACCTCTGCTGTGTAAGCTTCTTCAAGTTACTTTCCCTTGTCAAATCTCATCTATGGAAATAATAATGCCTATTTTCCAGAACTGCTGAGAAAAACAAATGAGAAAGTACGTATCACAGACCCATGTATGTGAATGGGAAATGGTGGATGCTCAGCAGATGCCATTTCCTGAAGCAGATTAAATGGTTGGCTCCAATTTCTCACCTTTCCCTGCACTCACAAGCTTGAGATGGCCTTGTTGTGGACAAAGGGCTTTCCCCTACCTCCTGACTTTGGGCTTAGTGGTGTGACTCCCTCAGCAGTGACATACGGGCGGGAGTAAGCTGGACATTTCCAGACCTAAACCTTAGGAGACCTTGTTGTCTTGAGCTTCTGCCATTCCTGTAAGAAACCTGTCACCTGGGTAGCTGCTGTCCCTTAGCCTGAGCCACTGAATGGAGATACACATAAAGCAGAGATGCCCCGCCAAGCATCACCAGATCCAAGTGTGAAGCAGAGCTGCTATCTGAGCCCAGACAACCTGCAGATTGGTAAGAATAAGTGATGTTTGAGACTACTGAGTTTTGGGGTGGTTTGTTATGCAGCATTTTGTAGCAACAACTAACCAATACATCTCTTTTCTTATGGGACTCCTTAGGTTCCCATCTGCTAACAGATATCTGAAATAGACCCCATCTCTCCTGGAAAGGAATCTAGCATGTTTTTCCCTCACTGCCATACTGTCTCACCTCCTTGATGTACAAGTTTTGCTCCAAATGTCCATCTCCTGCAGACACTGGTGGAGTACCTCTCTCTTCCAGCAGCATATTAACAGAAATGTTTTCACAGGCAAAGATAAAGCAACAGAGGCAAAGACCTGCTTCTCAGCCTCTAAAATAATCCTTTGTTGGTGATAACGCCTTTGTTGACAGTGCTCACATTCCTAGATCAACCACTCAGCATAAGTTAGGGACAGAGGTGTTCGTTTCACCAAAGCTGCCCACTTCAGTTTTCTCTTTGTCAAAAGAAGAAACATTAAAAGTGCTTCATGTGTACATTTAAGTACATCATTACCTTCTGAGTGCTTTATCATCGCTACCGAGTGTTCTCCTTCCATCACAGGGAGACCTTGACTCGCAGTCAATTGCATTGCCTTCTGCTTTGCGGCTCCTCCGCCGGGTGGGTTGCAGGCATTGTTCCCCCAGCGCTATTGATGCCTAATGTGAAGGAGTTGGAGAGGAAACTCTCCAAGTAAATAGATACACTTTCTGTTTCCATTCAAGGCTTTGAGCTATTCTTTAACCTCCAATGATGCTGGATAAGTCATCTTTGCTTAGGAGGTCTGAAAAGGCTCAAAGGGAAGAATTTTCCTCATGGACCTCCATTTATCTCAGTAGATAGTAGGAGGAATACAAAGAGAAGAGAGATAGTACTGGGTGAACTTGAGATGATTTGGGGGTCTGTTTGGTTTGGTGTGTGCAAATTGGATGACGAGTGTGAAGGTTATCTGAATTTAATTGAATTTCTCTAATCCCTTAAGGCACTTAGGTTTCACAGAGTTACCTAATACCTCCTGGGTGTAGACAAAACAGAAAGTGCAGAAGAGCCCTGCTGTTGTCCTGGAATGCAGTCTCCCTTGGCACACCCCTGAGGCTAGTGGGGATGGATTCCATCCCGTCCCCTCCACTGCTCCAGCCGCTCATGGAGCAAACTGTAGCAAAGATTTCTTAGCCTCTGCCATTTGCAAAGCAGCACCGCATATGTTCTCTCCTTTAACCTTGGTGCAAGAGGAAGAGGGCAGCAGGACCCAGAAGGAAACTGAGGCTGGAAAGGTTTGTCAGCTAAAGACACGCAGAGTTTGTATGCAGGGCCAGGCCGAGGTCTTAATTCAGGACACTTTCTGCTCTAAATCAAGACATGACTACATCTGCCATTTGAACAAAGATGGGAAATGCACCCAGAAATCATGCATTCCTTTCCCAAATATTTATTGAGTGCCTACTATGTGTCAGGGACTCCTTATTTTAGGTGCTAAATAATAGTGATTCCAAGCTGCCAAATCACAGGTCTGAAAATCAGAAATCAAGAATCTGTGGAGACAGCTGTGTACTTGTCTCAGATCCCAGCAACATGACAGCGACAGGGGCTGGGCTTATTTGTGTCCTGATTCCCGCAACCAGCACACACCTGCCCGTCAGGGGCTCAGAGGTATTCACTTGGTGGCTCCATGGGAGTCATTCAGACACTTTCTACACCAGTTGGTCTGTGGCCTGCCTCTACCCCTTGGGCTCCACAGACAGCTCCTGGCCATCCTTTCCTCCCCCTGGCTCACCCTCTCAGGCTATCCCCCATAGTCCTGCCTGCTGGAGGGACCAGGCCACACATCACCTTACCTGCAACCAACTTTCCAGTGGCTCCCAGGGCCCCTCAGGATACAGCCAAAACCACCTAATGAGGCCTAAGGTCATCCTCGGTCACCTAAGGTCACCCTTAAGCCTCCCTGTCCAGTCTCATCTCTCACCACTATGCACCTGTGACGAAATCATACACATACACCCATAAACACTCCATATACACACATAGTATACATCACACACACACACACACACACACTCCCCCTGCTATTTTTTATTGTACATAGTGAATGGGTACCACATGATGTTTGGATATACATGTGCATAGTGAAATGATTACTACACTCAAGCAAATTAACATATTCATAATCTTGCTTTGTCACCTCATATGTGTGTGTGTGGTAGGAGTACCTAAAATCTACTCTTAGAAAGTATCCAGTATACAATACAATATTATTAACTCCAGTCCTCATGTTGTACATTGTATCTCTGCACTTACTCATCCTACATGACTGAAGCTTCGTACCCTTTGACTTACACCTTCCCATTCCTCTCCCCTGGTACCCACCATGAGTTTGTTTTCTCAGATTCCACATACATGTGAAATCGTGCAGTATTTTTCTTTCTGTGTCTGGCTTATTTTGCTTAGCATAATATCTTCTAGGTTCATTCATATTGTCACAAATGGCAGGATCTCCTTTTTAAAGGCTAAACAATATTCCATTGTGCTATGGTTTGAATATGTCCCCTCCAAAATTCAGGTGTTGCCAAAGTCATAGTATTAAGGGGTAAGGGCTTTAAGAGGTGATTAGGGCATGAGGGCTCCTCCCACATGTATAGGATCAGTGCCCTTATA
>NW_012116488.1:9288465-9330838 GCF_000951035.1 Colobus angolensis palliatus
GGGGTGTTGCGGCTCCCCACTTACCGCACAGCCCAGTCAGAGAGCTTAAGTCACTTGCCTGTGGTAGAGATTACAGTGTGTGTTCACTGAAACTCCTCTCCTTTTCCACAGGGACACACAGCTAATGAGATGCTCCGGCCTCTTTATTAGGTGTGGCCACAAGACTGGGTTCTGGCCGAGGAAATGTGGGCTGAAGGGATGGGCACCACGTCTAGGTCCAGCCCACAACACCCTTCCATGCACTCCTGCAAGCTCTTTCAACATCCACCGGCTGAACAGAAGAGTACCCCAAGACACAGGAACACAAGATTGAAGGGCGCAGTAAGCACAGGGTGGCTGACTGGCCAGGAACACCTGCATTAGATTGTAATGTGAGTGATAAATCAGTTTTTTGGGTTTGAACACTGATAACTCCGGGTGCAGCTATCACGGAAGGCCGTAGGAGTAGAAGCAGTATCCAATTTCACTCTTATATGACCCAGAGAACACTCAGAGAGTTAAAAACCCAGAGCTTGGCTCTGCTTGGTGCAAGATTCTTAGCTGGTTCTCCTTGAGACCACTCTGCCTCTCTGACTTAAAATGAGTTCCCCAGAAGCAGCTCCAGATATGAGGATTCCTGTGAAATAATCAATGAAGAAGTGTTCCAGGAAAATCGGGTAGGGGGACAAGGAGGTGGAACAGGGGAGGGAAGGACACCAACAAGGAATTGGCATCAAACAAAGTCCCATGGAGGGCAACTGTGGCTCAGTGCCCCAACCTGAGTTGTTCCAGTCAGGGTGAGGGAGCTGCAGCATTCATACCTCCGCACCAGTCCATCACTGGAGACGCGCTGACCTCTGCAGAACATCAACCCAGTTCCCAAGCATGGCCAGGCATTCATGAACATGACCTGAAGGCAGTCCTCCAGCCCAAAGACGCATGGCAGGCTGTTGGGAGTGGAGGCACATCAGCAGCCTGTGGGTCTGAAAATGATCAAGTGATCACAGGGGATGAAGTGGACGAGTGAACTCGAGGGGACAAGTGAGGCTTCTGCTACCCTCTCCAGGCTCAGTTTTGCCATCTGGACAAGGTGAGAGCTCAGGTCTCCTCTAACTCAAACTCTCTCTGGCTATGTGACTTCAAGATAATACTCCCATCCCCAGCAGGCTGTTCCTGGGGGCCTCGAGAAGACACTGCAGCCATCCAGAAGTAACAGTGGTCCTCTCAGCGGCATCCAGAAGCCTGGTAAGGAGCACAAAGTGTGGGTGATGCTCTAGCAAGAGGCTCATCAACATGGCACCATGAGCAGCCAAGAAACTTCATCTGTCCCAGCTCTCGTCACTCTTCCGTTGTCTCTAGCAATCAGAGATGCAGTGTTGTGGGGCGAATTCGGGCTTGTAATTTGTAACACAGGCTTCCTTGGGTGCCTTGGCCTTTTACCAAGGGCGATGATGGGATTTTCATACCAGGAAACGGTTAGGACTTACAGCGGCATGTGCCCATCTAGTGAAACAAACTTAAGGAGAGCAGATGGACAAGTACTTGGAAGGAAGAGGGCTTTGAGAGGCAGAGGGACTGGATTTGAATTATGGCTTTGTCTTTGACAACTGTGTGACCTTGGGCAAGTGACAGACTTCTCTGAATCTCATTTTTCACTGTTGTCAAACCACACATAATCTTAGAGTTGTTGTAAGAATTAAACTGGACATTTTATGTAAAGTGCTTTGTATATAGTAGGCGTTCTGAAAACATCACCCTTTTACTGCACTTTATTTACTCATTGCATACCTTATGATCAGTGCTCAAGAAATACTGGTTGCAAGAATGAATATGTGGATGGACGGATGGATGGACGGACAGATGGATGGATGGATGGATGGATGTTTGATGTTTACATGATGGATGGATGGAAAGGTGGATTTACAAATGGTCTGGACAACTCTCTGGAGATGATATGCCCACTAAAAATATTGATGTAATTCATGGTTCTCTATCACTCAGTCTTTTCACAAAGGGTTCATCTACTACTCTTTCTTAGGCAGTCTCTACTCTTCTTTCTGCCTGCTTTCCCTTTCTTCTAGCCAGAAGTCCTACTTACCTGTAGTCCCTGGACAGCCCACTTTCTGGGACTGGTTTAATTCCCAGCTGGGAACTTTTAAGAAACATTCTGGGAGAAGTAATTCAAGTGCAGGGAGTTAAGTCTCCTTGCAGTCTGTGTCCCTGGCCCTCTTGCAGCTGAAACACTATGGCCAGGCTCTGATCCGCCTCTTGAGTCTTTACCTAGATTCTGCCTTGCATCCTCAATAACTAACACTTGGCTTTGGGCACCTCTTGCCTCAGGCCTGACCTCGCCTTTGGCTATTCCATTGGCTGGTGGAGTTGCAATCCCCCTGCCTAGCCTCTGACTCTCTGCTCTGCCATTCTTCTTAGAGCCTGTGTCCTTCTGCCCATTAGCATCTTCCTGGCTTGTTCTGACCTCCAGGATCAGTAAACAGCCTCCATTGAACTGATTAACATAATTAACCTTATTTTGCCTTGACCACATCAATTCCTGGGCTCCGCCCATCCTCTGGCTGTCCCACATCTATGCCCTGGGACCCACAAAGCCCTAACCATCCCATCCCTTTTGCCCTTGGCCATCTAGAACATCACCATTTAATACATAAGGATACAATTCATATTCCTTCTTCAAAATGAAAAGAGTGGGGTCGACCAAGGAAAAAGGACATGACCAGGATTACTCATGAAGTTAACTGGGACTGGGACTGAGATAGCCTCATTCAAATTCTATATTAATCATAGCGGAGGCTTGGATAATATTGAACAATATAGCCTTACATTTATATGGTGCTTTGAGATTCAAAAGCAATTTTCTATACATTGTCTTGTGTGAGCTTCACACAAGCTTGTGAAGGGAGGCAAAATGGGATTTCAGTCCTATTTGCCAAAGGAAAAAATCCCAGCATGGGTCAGTGGCATGGCAGGAAGAGTCTGGGTTTTGGAATCAGACCGACCTAAGTACTAATCCCACCTCTGCTGTGTAAGCTTCTTCAAGTTACTTTCCCTTGTCAAATCTCATCTATGGAAATAATAATGCCTATTTTCCAGAACTGCTGAGAAAAACAAATGAGAAAGTACGTATCACAGACCCATGTATGTGAATGGGAAATGGTGGATGCTCAGCAGATGCCATTTCCTGAAGCAGATTAAATGGTTGGCTCCAATTTCTCACCTTTCCCTGCACTCACAAGCTTGAGATGGCCTTGTTGTGGACAAAGGGCTTTCCCCTACCTCCTGACTTTGGGCTTAGTGGTGTGACTCCCTCAGCAGTGACATACGGGCGGGAGTAAGCTGGACATTTCCAGACCTAAACCTTAGGAGACCTTGTTGTCTTGAGCTTCTGCCATTCCTGTAAGAAACCTGTCACCTGGGTAGCTGCTGTCCCTTAGCCTGAGCCACTGAATGGAGATACACATAAAGCAGAGATGCCCCGCCAAGCATCACCAGATCCAAGTGTGAAGCAGAGCTGCTATCTGAGCCCAGACAACCTGCAGATTGGTAAGAATAAGTGATGTTTGAGACTACTGAGTTTTGGGGTGGTTTGTTATGCAGCATTTTGTAGCAACAACTAACCAATACATCTCTTTTCTTATGGGACTCCTTAGGTTCCCATCTGCTAACAGATATCTGAAATAGACCCCATCTCTCCTGGAAAGGAATCTAGCATGTTTTTCCCTCACTGCCATACTGTCTCACCTCCTTGATGTACAAGTTTTGCTCCAAATGTCCATCTCCTGCAGACACTGGTGGAGTACCTCTCTCTTCCAGCAGCATATTAACAGAAATGTTTTCACAGGCAAAGATAAAGCAACAGAGGCAAAGACCTGCTTCTCAGCCTCTAAAATAATCCTTTGTTGGTGATAACGCCTTTGTTGACAGTGCTCACATTCCTAGATCAACCACTCAGCATAAGTTAGGGACAGAGGTGTTCGTTTCACCAAAGCTGCCCACTTCAGTTTTCTCTTTGTCAAAAGAAGAAACATTAAAAGTGCTTCATGTGTACATTTAAGTACATCATTACCTTCTGAGTGCTTTATCATCGCTACCGAGTGTTCTCCTTCCATCACAGGGAGACCTTGACTCGCAGTCAATTGCATTGCCTTCTGCTTTGCGGCTCCTCCGCCGGGTGGGTTGCAGGCATTGTTCCCCCAGCGCTATTGATGCCTAATGTGAAGGAGTTGGAGAGGAAACTCTCCAAGTAAATAGATACACTTTCTGTTTCCATTCAAGGCTTTGAGCTATTCTTTAACCTCCAATGATGCTGGATAAGTCATCTTTGCTTAGGAGGTCTGAAAAGGCTCAAAGGGAAGAATTTTCCTCATGGACCTCCATTTATCTCAGTAGATAGTAGGAGGAATACAAAGAGAAGAGAGATAGTACTGGGTGAACTTGAGATGATTTGGGGGTCTGTTTGGTTTGGTGTGTGCAAATTGGATGACGAGTGTGAAGGTTATCTGAATTTAATTGAATTTCTCTAATCCCTTAAGGCACTTAGGTTTCACAGAGTTACCTAATACCTCCTGGGTGTAGACAAAACAGAAAGTGCAGAAGAGCCCTGCTGTTGTCCTGGAATGCAGTCTCCCTTGGCACACCCCTGAGGCTAGTGGGGATGGATTCCATCCCGTCCCCTCCACTGCTCCAGCCGCTCATGGAGCAAACTGTAGCAAAGATTTCTTAGCCTCTGCCATTTGCAAAGCAGCACCGCATATGTTCTCTCCTTTAACCTTGGTGCAAGAGGAAGAGGGCAGCAGGACCCAGAAGGAAACTGAGGCTGGAAAGGTTTGTCAGCTAAAGACACGCAGAGTTTGTATGCAGGGCCAGGCCGAGGTCTTAATTCAGGACACTTTCTGCTCTAAATCAAGACATGACTACATCTGCCATTTGAACAAAGATGGGAAATGCACCCAGAAATCATGCATTCCTTTCCCAAATATTTATTGAGTGCCTACTATGTGTCAGGGACTCCTTATTTTAGGTGCTAAATAATAGTGATTCCAAGCTGCCAAATCACAGGTCTGAAAATCAGAAATCAAGAATCTGTGGAGACAGCTGTGTACTTGTCTCAGATCCCAGCAACATGACAGCGACAGGGGCTGGGCTTATTTGTGTCCTGATTCCCGCAACCAGCACACACCTGCCCGTCAGGGGCTCAGAGGTATTCACTTGGTGGCTCCATGGGAGTCATTCAGACACTTTCTACACCAGTTGGTCTGTGGCCTGCCTCTACCCCTTGGGCTCCACAGACAGCTCCTGGCCATCCTTTCCTCCCCCTGGCTCACCCTCTCAGGCTATCCCCCATAGTCCTGCCTGCTGGAGGGACCAGGCCACACATCACCTTACCTGCAACCAACTTTCCAGTGGCTCCCAGGGCCCCTCAGGATACAGCCAAAACCACCTAATGAGGCCTAAGGTCATCCTCGGTCACCTAAGGTCACCCTTAAGCCTCCCTGTCCAGTCTCATCTCTCACCACTATGCACCTGTGACGAAATCATACACATACACCCATAAACACTCCATATACACACATAGTATACATCACACACACACACACACACACACTCCCCCTGCTATTTTTTATTGTACATAGTGAATGGGTACCACATGATGTTTGGATATACATGTGCATAGTGAAATGATTACTACACTCAAGCAAATTAACATATTCATAATCTTGCTTTGTCACCTCATATGTGTGTGTGTGGTAGGAGTACCTAAAATCTACTCTTAGAAAGTATCCAGTATACAATACAATATTATTAACTCCAGTCCTCATGTTGTACATTGTATCTCTGCACTTACTCATCCTACATGACTGAAGCTTCGTACCCTTTGACTTACACCTTCCCATTCCTCTCCCCTGGTACCCACCATGAGTTTGTTTTCTCAGATTCCACATACATGTGAAATCGTGCAGTATTTTTCTTTCTGTGTCTGGCTTATTTTGCTTAGCATAATATCTTCTAGGTTCATTCATATTGTCACAAATGGCAGGATCTCCTTTTTAAAGGCTAAACAATATTCCATTGTGCTATGGTTTGAATATGTCCCCTCCAAAATTCAGGTGTTGCCAAAGTCATAGTATTAAGAGGTAAGGGCTTTAAGAGGTGATTAGGGCATGAGGGCTCCTCCCACATGTATAGGATCAGTGCCCTTATAAAGGGGCTTGACAGAGAGAGCTGGGTACTCTCTTGCTCTTCGGCCTCCCACCATGTGAGGACACAGCAAGGCCCTCCCAGATGTGAGTGCCCTGATCTTGGACTTCCCAGCCTTCAGAACTGTGAGAGAATAAGCTTTTCTTTTATTTTCTTTCTTTTTTTTTTTTTTTTGAGATGGAGTCTCGCTCTGTTGCCCAGGCTGGAGTGCAGTGGCCGGATCTCAGCTCACTGCAAGCTCTGACTCCCGGGTTTACGCCATTCTCCTGCCTCAGCCTCCCGAGTAACTGGGACTACAGGTGCCCGCCACCTTGCCTGGCTAGTTTTTTGTAATTTTTTAAGTAGAGACGGGGTTTCACCGTGTTAGCCAGGATGGTCTCGATCTCCTGACCTCGTGATCGGCCCGTCTCAGCCTCCCAAAGTGCTGGGATACAGGCTTGAGCCACCGTGCCCGGCAAGCTTTTCTTTATAAGTTACCTAATCTCAGGTATTCTCTTAAACAAAACAGACTAAGACACATTGTGTATATCCATTTGTCTGAGACATGGATACTTTGTTTCTGTATCCCAGTTATTGTATCCAATAAAGCGGTATTAAATATGGGAGTGCACATATCTCTACACGGTGCTGATTTCATTTCCTTTATATCTAACCAACAGGGATTGCTGTGTCATATGATAATTTTGTGAGAACTGCTACACTGTTGTCTATCATGGCAACGCTAATTCACATTCCCAGCAACAGTGTACACTCCCTTGCTATTTCTTATCCCCACACTTGAACTTAAGCCATTCATTCCCCCAGCACAGCTTTCCTGACCACCTCCCCTTCTAAGTTCTCTCCTTCAGGTATCCCAAGTATTCACTGGAGGTTAGGTTGCTGCAGTGAGCATTTATCATGCATCAGCTCGCCTGACTATTGCTATAGTCCTGTAAGGTGGAGATTCTGACTGTTTCTACTTTGCAGATATGGAAACAAAGACTGTGTAGTTATGCGATGTGACCAGGGTCACAGTTACTAAGTGGGTTACTAATAGACCCAGGCCTGTGTAGCTCCCAAGCTCAGTCATAGGAAGATACAATTCCCTTCATCTCACGGAGGCTGAACTGGTAGCTAGAAAAGTTAAGAGGTTCCCCTGATTCCACCCTTGTTTCATAGGGGTCTGATCCAGCATCCAGCTCCCAAATCCTCCCTAGGACTGGGAGCTATTGGAGGACAGAGAGAGTTTCTTACTTGTTTCCACATCCCAGCACTTGGCACAGGATCTGTCCCCAAGCAGGTGCACCAACAAATTGGAACTGAATGAATAACCAAGCCAGCCAAATGGAGAGAGACGGTCACACTGTCATGGTTTATGGGCTGTATCCATAGGTCTGAGGGACAGAGGAAAAAAGACTCCAAGGCCCCTGCCTGTAGCAACCAGTCCTAGTCCTCTAGGAAAAGCACAGGACTCAGAAGGCTCAAGTTTATGTCCTGGCTCTGCCCCAGTGCGCAGCGTGTATACTACAGAGACCGCCTCTTTGCTTCATCGTGTGTGAGGAAGGGACAATAACATGACTTGCACAGTAACTCTATCTTTGTTCCTGTTTCCTTTCAGTCTGGAGGCATTCCCTGCCCTGCGCTGACCCTTGAAGGCTCTGTAAGCCCTGAAGGACATAATAGGGACTTGGACTTGCATCCTCAAGGCAAGGATGGTTTGCTTTGAGCAAGGGTCTGTCCCAGACGTGTTTGCATTGGAGAAAGAGCTCCTCTGGGGCAGAGAGGGCAGGATGGGTGTCAGGTGGTGCCATGAAGGGGAGGCTGCTGTAGGGGGCCATCCAAGGGGTGATGAGCCCTGCTGGGCATGGCCCAGGGAGCTCTTCACATGGAGCCTTGACAGCCCTGGTAACTGGACAACCACAGAGACTGTGGGAGAGAAGATTTAAAGCTGCCTCCCAGGTTTCTGGCCTGTGTGGATGATGACACAACTTACCATGCTTATAGGACCACGGGAAGAGTGTGAGGGCAAAAGGATGAGTTCTGTTTGGGACCTATTTAGTTGGAGGGTCTGTGGGACAGCCCAACGTGACTTTCAGGAGCCAGTTGCATGGCTATAGAGTTTGTTTAGAAGGGAGCTTTGAATTGGAATGCACATTTGGGATAGATGGTACAATGAATGGCAGAGAGAGTGGGGGGCAGGAAAGAAGCAGCAACTGAGTCTGTAACCCTGGGAAATGTCAGCGTCAGAGGACGACCGGGAAGGCCCTGAGAATGAATAGTTGGAGAGGTAGCAGAGAATCCCGGAGAGACTGCTATTGTAAAAGCCAAAGAAGGAAAGAATTCAAAAAGAAGGAAGTAATAACAGTGTCCTGGGCCTAGGGAGGTCAAGAAAAGAACTAAAAAGTATTCACTGGACTCATCAGCTAGCAGTGGGAAGAGCCACAGTAAACGCCCCCTGCTTCTCCACCTTCCCTGTCCTCCGCACAGCCCAACTTGCCCAGAGATGGTCTCTGTGCAAAACCCTTCCCTGCTCCACACTCTGACTCCTTTTTAAATATTCTTGACCCGGTTAGGGGCCCCAGAACCATAGAACTGATTTTTCCTTGTTTCCTTTATAGATTCTCCTGCTCACTTTGATAACAGGTCTCTCCGTGGAAACTGAGGCAGGAAGCATGCCACGCTGACATTGTGTTACAGAGTTACTGGACTTTGGGGAGAGCAGACTCAGTGGCCTGCTACAGGAAGAAGCTGGATGTCCCCGGCTGGAGGAACTGATGGGAAGCAGGAAGGGCAGAAAGATGGGGCTTGTTCAAGGTGCTACAGGAATAGTGGCATCCTGAGAGAAGGTGCCCAACCCCACCTGTACTGAGAAACACTCAGGCACACAGAGGAGGTAGGAGCAGCTCCCGGGCAAGTCCATGTGGTGACGCCAGTGTAGACTCTTGGGCTCAAAGAGTTTTGTGCATGGAAGTGCTATTTACAAAGCTGTCCTGAAGATTCAAGGAGAAAGAAACTTAGTTGTTTTTAAGAATGGGAAACTAAAGGCAATTTTTAAAGAGAGAGAGATAGAGAAGAGGGAAAACCCATCAAATGTCATTAGACTTCATCAGAACCATTTCTCATACTGACAAAAGAGAAATAACAAAGAGTGTGTTCTCGTTATTTTTCCAGAGGGACCGTGCGCACGCCAGCGAAGAAGGAAGTCATAAAAGATACCAGGGAAATGCAATAACTGGATATTTCAGTGCATGGGAGTCTGATTCTTCGGGGGCAGGGAAAACCACAGCGGAACACTTTAGATGCCCTACTTAATTTTGAAAGAAAAGGAAAATTATTGGAGATTTCAATGGCAGGCCGATCACAGGCCTCTACCTCTGCCTCAGCAAGGAAATTAGTTGCCATGGCAACTCCAGGTTGCATCATTAAGAATTTTTAAAATGTTGAGAGAGTGGGGAGACAGAGCTTTAAACACTGAAGGAGGAGGTAGAGACAGGAAAGAGAAGTGAGGCTTAAGAAGTAAAAGAAGTGATTCAGGGACAAGCGGAAACCTTGGCAAAGAGAGGAAAGGAGTGGGGCCTACCTTCCCAAGCAGATGTTTTATTGTCCCTCTTAGAATCATGGAAGGAGATGGTATATTACCCCACATTGGGTTCCTTTTTGTTTCATGTCATAATTTGATCATTTTTTCCTCTTGCCCATTAAAAGGCAAAAATTAGAAAGATGAAGAGGATCTCAAGATCCTTTACTTTATTTTATTTTATTTTTTGTTTGTTTTTTGAGACAGGGTCTCACTCTGTCACCCTGGCTGGAGTGCAGTGGTGCAATCACGGCTCACTGCAGCTTCAACCTCCCCAGGCTCTGATGTTCCTCCTGCCTCAGCCTCCTGAGTAGCTGGAACTACAAGTGTGTGCCACCATGCCTGGTTAATTTTTGTATTTTTTGTAGAGATGGAGTCTTGGTGTGTTGCCCAGGCTGGTTTCAAACTCCAGGGCTCAAGCAATCCTCCCACCTTGGCCTCCTGAAGTGTTTGGATTACAGGTGTGAGCCACCACTCCTGGCCCGTTTTATTGTTTAAAAGTATAGAGCCGGGTGTGGTGGCATGCACCTCTAGTCCCAGCTACTCAGGAGGCCGAGGCAGGAGGATGGCGTGAGCCCAGGAGTTCGAGGCCTCAGTGAGCTATGATCTCACCTGTGAATAATCACTGCACTCCAGCCTGGGCAATATAGCGAGATCTCATCTCTTAAAAAAGAAAGATAAAAGTATTGAATGGATCATTATATTTCAAGTTATTTCCCCAATGTTCTTAAATGGTTTGGTCCTGAATTTGCCCATCTGACAGAATATAAAAATCAAATTTTGTGTTCCATGTCAACTTCTTAAAGTTCTCCCCTAGCTCTCCAGGTGTATGGGAAAAAAAATCATGGGTGTTATTAGAGAGAATTATATTTCTGTCCAAGGAAGCATTTTTATCCAAAGAACCATGGATGAGAGATTATACCACCACTCTATCACTGTAATATTATTTCTTTTTAAGAAATGTGGTTTTCATTTTCCTTTTGCCTGCATATTTATACAGAAAGAGGAGAGGGAAATTCAGATGATCGCCAGGCCATTAATTACCTGGGAAAGCTGGAAAAATTCTCCACTTTCAGCTTGGAAATATGTGGATGGTTAAATGTCTGGTGGGTCATCAGTTCCATGTTGCACCTGTCCTTGTATCGGCCTCAGCAGATCATAGCCCTTCCTTCTGATGTAGGTCCTGGTTTAAACCCTCGACTGTGCCTGTCATGGCGCTTTGAAAGGGGCTCCCCTGACACACAGTTTTCCTAAGGGTGAGGGTTTCTGCAAATCCTGTGGAAAGCTGGCGAACATACCTGCATGTCGTGGTGACAGAGGGACTCAAACCGAATACAACATGGCAGTGTCTGCAAGGGAGGGGCCCCACTTTGGGGCAGCAAAGCTGGATATAGGGAGCCCCAGGCTGGAGATGGGCTGCCTGGGAGCCACCTTCTTCTCTGCTTCCACTGGAGAAGAGAAGACAAAGCCACCTTTTGTGGTCCTGAGCAAAATCTGCATACACTCTCCAGGCCTGTTTCTTTCCAGGGCAAATGGGAACAGTAATAATAACTGCCGCTTACCTTGAAAAGTTGGAGGAGGGATCAAGTGGGGTGAGACACAGAGAGCCCTGTGTGGACAATAAGGGTTACATGGATGTCACGTGTCCTCTTCAGGGGTACAGGTGCCAGGCTCCAGGTTTTATGGCACAAGACGATGTTGACCACACTGAAGAGGCTACTCAGGACCTACCTGCCTGGTTCTCTGGATGATGGAGGCCACTGTCTTGGCTTTGGGCCAAGTAAAGGCAGACAAGAAGCAACACTAGTTGAGAAGGTCCACACTGCCCAAGCCATATCAATTCCATGGAGGCTTCAACCCCAGGATACCAGCCTCCTTACTCATGAGGTAACAGAAGAGTAAGCTAAGTGGCGCAGCATCCCAGGCAGGGCTATGGCAAGCCTCTGCTCTCTCCTAGCTACTGCTCACCTCACTGATCCATGAGGCTGGCCTCACTGCACCCTCCAACTCTCCTCCCACGCCACCACGCCCAGGGCCCCCTCCAACTTTTCTCAGTGACCATCCTCCTCCTAGCGAGGCAATGCTCCCTGAACACAGGCAAATCTTTTTTCCCTCTTGTGCAAGTGGCTATGTGGTTAGCAGCAGGGCTCTGACTTTATGTACTTGGGTTAACCCAGTTTCCAAATACTCACAAGTTGCTCTTTCTGTCAACCATCCATCCATCCACCCACCCATCCATCTCATCGATCAACAAACATTTACATAACACCTTTGCTAAACAGCGGCTGAACCAGAGGTCAGCAAACAACAGCCGATGGCCAAATGCAGCTTGATATCTTGATGTTTTTGTAAATAAAGTTTTACTGGAACACAACTATGCCCATTGTTTACATTTTGACTATGGCCGCTTTTACTCTAGAATGGCAGAATTGAGTAGTTGCAAGAGTCCTTATAGCCTACAACACTGAAAACATTTACTATCAGAAATATTTACAGAAAAGGTTTTATGGATTCTTGGGCTGGTCACTTGGCAGTGTGGGGAGGGCCCCAATAGCAGAGGAAGGAGATACAAAGCAGGATCAAATTTGGGTCCTGCCCACAAGGAGCTTACAGTTGCAAGAAATAAGTTGGGGGTGCTATTAGACTTTTACAGGTCAGGCTGTCTTCAGGGACGATCAGAGAAAGTGCTAAGAGAGCCCAAAGGCAGAAAGTCCAGGTCCACAGGAGAACTCAGGAAGTGTCTGGAGGCTGGGTCTTGCAAGATGGGTTGACTCAGCCATATGGCTATTAAGAGGTGAGGAAGAGCATTCGCAGGGAAGTGGCTCTGTGGACAAGGGTGCCAGTGCAGGGACCAGGTTGCCCACCGAGGAAGCAGGTGCTTCAGTTAGGTGCGAAGGTGAGACGCCTGACAAGGAGGATCAAGAGAAACAGGGCAAGGAGAGTTGGGTCAGGGTCCTGGAGGGTCTTGAATGCCAGGATAAAGAATTTGGAGCTTATTCTCTAGATGCAGAAAGTTTTTTAAAGTTTTTGAGCTGGAGAATGAATGGGAAAGCTGTGCTTTGGGACCATTAAAACGGCAGCCAGGTGTAGTATAGACTACAGATTGATACTTCCAAGAGAAATTACACCTTAAGATTTATTCTCCCTAACCTAGTCAAATGAAGTAATCTATAAGAAGGATTTTGTAAGCTATAAAATGTATGGGATTATTGTGATTATTTATTATAACAATAATGCTAACCCAGGTAAGATTTAGTCCTTTCTGTTCAGATTCATTTCCATGTTTCAATCACTTTAACAATTCCCCCACGCTGGGTTGTATTTTGACTTCCCCAGACTGTAATTATATCCCATTTAATATTGGGTGTGACGTAATTCAACAGTAACATCCCGAGCCTTCATTTCCAAGGAAGTTATTTTTGGTATGACACGGAACATGTCATGTCATCATAATATCACACAACAAAGGGTTAAACTCCATCCAGGACAGAGCACTTCCCACTAATGGGACTTGGACATACCCTTCCCATGGCCTTGGCCCAGAGCAGGGCTGACTCTGCTGTAATAAGACCATCACCAAAGGGCCCAGTCAAAAGGATAAAGAGCCACAGAGCCACGCAGTCCCCAGACAGCATGACGAAGAAATGAATCCTTCGAGGCTGGGCATGGGAGACCTCTGCTAAGAATAAATCCACTGGGATCAGGAACCAACAGTTCATGGGATTGGTTAAAAATGTGACAGATGCACTTTGTTTTAAAAAGTAAAGCTAAAAATCTTAAAATCAAGCTTATTTTTAATAAAGTCAATAAAATTTAAATTATAACAGCAGCTATGCATTAATTCTTTGAATGAATAAGTGGTAAATTGGTGAGGGAGCATGATTTTTCCAACAAAATTGCAAGACAACAGGTTTTAACATCCTTCATTCCATGTTTGGCCTCCCAGTATAGTAATAAAGTCTATTTTTTAAACAAAAATCAAGGATTTAATCCATTATCTCAGAGGCTTTTCTCTATCCATTGATATGAAATCATTCAAAACATCAATTGGATCATCACTCACGATGGTATCTAAGCACTGACTCTTCTAAGGTGAGTCTTCCTTTTGCCAATGGCTTTTGCAATAGTTCAAGCAGTTCTCTAATATCACTTGCAATGACTTCAAGAAATCCTTCACCATTGGCCAGTTGTATAACTTCCCTTTGTAACTGGTTGGCCACCACTGTCATCCTATTCATGCCCAGACTGAGAGACAGCATTGATGTGGTGGGCAGAAGAGAGGTCATGGCTTCTCAACAGGAAGGAGACTCTCAGAAGTGGGGGCCAGAAAACCTCCATCCTGAGGCCAGGAGCTTCTACAGCTTCAACAGGGTCCTGAAACTGCCCAGCAATCCCTGCCGTGGCCCTGCTCCACTCCTTACACATTCCCAAAGTCAGCTGTACTTAGAACCCTCTCTACACTCTTTGGAGGCCTGGCCTCCTCTGCTCACCCTCTGGGAATGACTCACCCACAACTCTGCAGGGAAAACGGAGGCCTGAGATTGAACATCAACCACCTCTTGCCCCCACACCCACAGGCTCAGGGGTGTCCGCCACAGACCTCACCCACTTTCCTCGAGCCCTCAGGGGGAGGTCCTGCCCTCCTGCATGAGCTTCATCTCTCCCTGTCTTCTGGGTTCAAACCCCTTCCCACCAGTGCCTGGAAGCCACCTGTCATTTCTGTCATTTTATTACCAGTCTTCCATCCTTCCCTGCCTTCACTGTGGCTTCCTTGGGAGTGGAGTCAACTTCCCACCCCATTGGCTGTGGACTTGACCAGGTGACTTTGCTGTAGCCAATGAAACGTGGGTGGAAGGATGGTGTGACAGTTCTTGATGGGGCGTTAAGGAGCACCGCATGACCTGGTGCTCTTGTGCTGCTGCCATTTGCAAGGAAAAGCCATGTTCAAGGTGGCCATTGCATTCTCAGCCCCAGTCCTGGGACAAGAGTGGATCTGGACTGAAGGCCATAAGATCCATAGAGAGAAGAAAATATTTATTTAGAAAAGCCTGGAGATTGGGATTGTTTGTGGCACATCATCATTGCTACAAAACTAATACACCCTCTTTTTCTCCACAAACTGTGAACACATATAAATTTCTATAATGTTTATCTTGAAAAAAATTCTACGGGTACAAAAGTAAAGGGTGTAGTCAACCCTGCCAGAGAATAAGAAGGAGGATCCAGGTTATTTTGTTTTTTGGGGAGGGAGAGTTGTATGTTTTTTATTCTCTATCCCAAGAGGCAGTCTTGCATGGTAGTAATGAGAGTGGATTTTGGAGCCAATTGGCCTTGATCATAGCTCTATTATCGTCTACTGTATAACTTTGGGCAAGTTACTCAACCTTTCTGTTTTTTGCATCTGTGAAAATGAAATGTCAATAATAACATCACTTTCATAGCAAGGTCACGGGAAGAATTAACTGAGCTAATATACGGCACAGTCGAGCCTGGCATAAAGTAAGACGTGTTCAATCAAGGCGATCATTATTATTATGTGACTCTCCTCTCCTGCTGGCTGTGAACTCACACCCATCTCTGTAGCCCTGTGGTCTAAACACACAGCCTGTTACATACTAGGTGCTTCATCAGTGCCTCTGGAAATACCTGCAACCCACCTACCATTTCTCAGACTTCCCTAACTCAAGCAAAAAAAAGCCTGTGCTTTTTGGAGAGGCCTCCAGGGACTCACAATACACAAACTCCCACTGTGTCTCTCTTTTAAAGGGATCGCCTAATTAGGTCAGGCCCACCAGGGGAGTCTTCCTTTTGAACCATTTACAGCCAGCTGATTAGAGACCTTAATTACATCTGCAACATCCTTTCATCTTTACCTATAAGTAACCTAATCATGGCAGGTTAGTAGCCTAACTAACTAACCTATGAGTAACCTAATCATGGCAGTGACATCTATAAAATGTATGTAAATGGCTTATTCACAGGTTCTACCCACACCCAAGGAAACCATATGCAGGGTGTGTATAACATCTTAGAATTCCATCTACCACACCACACTAGAGATTAAAAACTTCCTTTGCTGGGGAGAGAGTAGGACAGGAGGGAATTAAGAGGGTTTGATGGTGGTAGGTGCCCAAGAAGGGAACATGAACTCTATTATCCTTGCCTCCAAAACCTGGCTGAGCCTCATAGGAGGAAGAGTGGAGATTGAGAAGAAACCCAGAAGTGATGGGGCAGAACTTGGGAGCAATAGGGTCTGTCCCTCTTTTTCCGGATGAAGACATGGGAGGGGCAAGCTGCATTAAGTCTGGAGAAAGAACATTAAGGTATAAATGGCTACACAGGGTATTAGGTAGAGAGGACCTGAGACAGTCTCTCCTATGTTCTAGAAGCCTCAGAGTGTCCAGGACAAGAGTTGGCCTCTTCCCCTCCCCATGAGAGGGCCTGCGGAAGTGACTTCCATACAGTCTTATGTGGAAAGGCCTTAAGGTCAGGATGAGTGATGGCTCAGTTGCACATCAGCAGGTAAAAGCCTGGGGACCAGAGAAGATGATGTACATCTCAGCCAGTGGCATAATGGACAGCTAATGACTGAGCAATAGACACTCTGCTTCCTGGCCTCATTCCATGCACTATGCAAGGCTCTGGGACATAGTTAGAACTCTGGAGAAAGGCAGGAAAGAGCTACAATTAGGTTGGATAGGATCACAATTGGGTGAACATCACTCAATGGAATGGGATTTGGATTAGTTTCCAAAGACTGCCCTAACTAATGACCATAAACTGGGTGGCTTACAACAAAAGAAATGTATTTTCTCAGAGTTCCAGAGACCAGGAGACTAAAATCAAGGTGTTGGCAAGATTGGTTCCTTTTGGAGGTTCTGAGGATAAATATGCTCCATGCCCCACTCCTGGCTGCTGGGGGCAAACCTTGACTTGTAGATGCATTGCCCCAATTGCTGCCTCGGGCTTCACATCATCTCTTCTCTGTGTCTCTCCGCATCTCCTTCTTTTCTGTCTGAGAACACTTGTCATTGGATTTAAGGCCTACCCTAAATCCAAGATGATTTCAAGTCTAGATCCTTAATTTCAATACATCTGCAATAATCTTATTTTTAAATAAAGTCACATTCTCACGTGCTAGGGATGAGGACTTAGACATGGCTCTTGGCAGGAACATAATTCAACCCACTACAGGGTTCAAAATAGAAATTAAGGTAACGTCAGCAGCTGTAACACATAAACCCCCAAATCTCAGCAACTGTACATATCAGAAGTTGATTCTTTACTTACGTAACAGCCAGTGCCTATATTACTGGTCAGCAGGAGGTGGGGCTCTACTCCACACAGTAGCTCAGGGACTCAGGCCCTGCCATCTTCAGCCTGAAGCTTCCAAGATCATCTTGAGCCTTCATAGCCATCTGGAAGTTGTTGAAGAGAGAGGGAGAAGAATGAGAACAGATTGGGTAGAGAAGACACATCTGT
The DNA here is from genome assembly GCF_000951035.1 of Colobus angolensis palliatus. NCBI lineage: Eukaryota > Metazoa > Chordata > Mammalia > Primates > Cercopithecidae > Colobus > Colobus angolensis. The sequence continues at coordinate 9,305,696 of NW_012116488.1, forward strand.
TTCTTACCCACAACCTGGCAATGACATTGCTGGGAAGTAGTCAGTGACCCCACCTAGATGCTGGGGGCCTGGGGCTCCCCTGGCTGGACAGCCATTCCCAGACATTCCTGAAGGGATTCATGAATCCTTGGTGAATAGCTGGCCATTTATGCCACAGCTAGTAATGAGAAAATAGAGTAAAATTTCTTACACATGTAAGCTAATGGTCTGAGTTTTGTGCCCATTACACAACCATAACAAATGTATTTTCCAGGCCACACCCTCTGGAGACACATTTAGGTCCTGTTTTATTCTGTTTGGGCTGCTATAACACACCATAAACTGGGTCACTTTTAAACAACAGCTTATTATTGTTCACAATTTATTGCACGCAGTTCTGAAAACAGGGAAGTCCAAAATCAAGGTGCTAGCAGATTCAGCATCTGGTGAGGGCCTACTTTCTGGTTCTTAGAAAGCACTGGTGGAAGGCCAGGCACAGTGGCTCATGCCTGTAACTCCAGCACTTGGGGAGGTTGAGGTGGGCCAATCATTTGAGGCCAGTAGTCCAAGACCAGCCTTGCCAACATGGTGAAACTCCATCTCTATGAAAAATACAAAAAAGTTAGCTGGGTATGGTGGCATGCACCTGTAGTTCCAGCTACTTGGAAGGCTGAGGCAGGAGAATTGCTTGAACTCAGGAAACAGGGGTTGTAGTGAGCTGAGAGATTGCACCACTGCACTCCAGCTTGGGTAACAGAGCAGACTCCATCTCAAAAATTTAAAAAAAAAATTTAAAAAGAAAGCAAGCACTGGTGGAAAGGGTGAGGTAGCACTCTGGGGCCTCTTTTATAAGGGCACTGATCCCATTCATGAGGGCTCCGCCCTCTTGACCTAATCACCTCCCAAAGGCCCCACCTCCTAATACTATCTCCTTGGGTGTTGAGTTTCAACACATGACAAACATCAGACCATAGCTGACCCTAAACTGGAGCCAGTTAGTTATTTTGCTTGCTCCTGAAGGCTCCAGTTTCCGGCAGCACTGCATTTCCCTCTGAGTACTTCCCTCTGCTCAAAGTGGGAAGGGTGCATCTCAGCTCTCCATACTTCCCACCCAGGCCTCCACCTGTCAGGCCCCTGTGGGTTTGCCTCAGCCATATGTAACTACTCAGGAGCACTGTACCACCTCAGCTGCCCAGAGAATCCGCAGCTCTTGCCAGGCCCGGGGAGAGTACACCCCTGATGCAAAATGACCTTCCTCACCTGCCACATGCCTGGATCATTTTCACTGCTGTAGGTGTCCCAAGCCAGGGCTTAGCTCCTCCCTGGGCCTTTTCTCCCAGCAGGAGCTCACGTCAGCCCTAAAGACCTCCTTCCCAAGTCTGCCTGAGGACCTGCTTCCCACACAGGGTCAACCCTCCTTCACTCTTCTCTAGGAAGCCCCCTTTCCCCTCCTCCAGCCAGATCTTCCCAACTCCAATAGCATTTCCTGCCCTCAGATGAGCTGTGTGTTCTTTTGGAAAGCAGAAGTTTGCTGCTTAAAAATGCCATTGAAGAAATATAGCCACCCTTGCATATGTTTCCAAAAAAATATAGGCCACATGGCAGGGATACGTGACAATTATGGTCAGATGTGGGTTTTTAATTCTGTGAAAAAATCAGGAAGGAGGGTATCCTAGAGGAAAATGGAGGAAGAAACTACCAAGACAGACACCACCAGGTCCTGTGTAGTGTGTGGTAGTAGGATGCTTGACAGCATCTTCAGCCTCCACCCACTGGATGACAGTAGCGTCCTCCCCACTGCAAGCTGCAGCAGTCAAAAACACCCCAAAATATTCCCAAATGTCTCCTGGGGGACAAAATCATCCCCAATTGAAAAGCACTGCTTTTCAGCAATAGGACAAACTGTTGTTGAAGAAGCACACAGAAACTTACAGTTGGGAGCAGCACTGTCCAAATACAATGTGAGCCACAAATGCAAGCCACAGATGGGATTTTAAATTCTCTAGTAGAGACATTTTAAACAGTTTTGAAAATGGTGAAATTAGTTTTAATCATATAGTTTGTTTAACCCAATACGTATTATACAAAATGTTCTTTAACATGTAATCAATATTAAAAGTTACTAATGAATAGTCTTTTTTTTCCTGGTACTTTGTCTCAGAAATCCAGTGAGTGTTTTTTGTCTAAAGCACATCTCAGTTTGGACTAGCCACATTTCACGTGCTCAGTAGCTACACAAGGTGAGTGGCTACTGTCTTAGCCAACGCTGGCTGGGAAGCATGCATGGCTTTATGATAAAACCATAGACATTAGAATCAAGCAAGCAGTAGCCTCAAGTTCCAGCTCACAAGCTATGTGACCCTGAGCAAGTAAGTCTCTTGGAGCCTTGATTTCTCTAGCTGTAAAATGTGACAGTGATGCATTCTGCATAGGGTCTGTGTAAGTCCGTTCTCACATTGCTATAAAGAACTACCTGAGACTGGGTAATTTATAAAGAAAGCAGGTTTAATTGGCTCATGGTTCTGGAAGCTGTACAGGAAGCATGGCTGGGGAGGCCCCAGGAAACTTACAATCACGGCGGAAGTCGAAGAGGAAGGAGGCACGTCTTACAAGGCTGGAACAGAAAGAAGAGAGAAGGAAGGTGCCACACACTTTAAAACAACCAGATATCATGAGAACTCACTCACTGTCATGAGAACAGCAAGGGGGAAATCTGCCCCCATGACCCAATCCCCTCCCACCAGGTCCCACCTCCAACACTGGTGATTACAATTTGACATAAGATTTGGGCAGGGGCACAAATCCAGACCATATCAGGGTCGTTCTGAGGATTACGAAGAAGAAGAGAGGTTTGAAGCACCCTCAAAACAAGCAGAGTATAGTGGTCCCCCTTTAGGGGTTAGTCCCCTTCCTCCCAGGAGCAGCTCCCTCCTGAGCAATGGGTAAGTACACCTCGAAGGTGGCCACCACAGGGAATCCATAATGCCCCCACCGGCCTGCTTTGCTCTCCCTCCCTGGAAACAGCACATCCCCAAAGGTCTCAGCCCCACTAAATTGCCTCTTCCAGGCAGCAAGATTCATCTGTGCCATGTGTTTGCCTCTTTATTTGTTAATAGAAGTGCTTTTCCTAGAGTGCAGTCAAAAGGGGGAGTGAGGAGGAATAACGTGTTTGGTGTCTCCGATATTAATAGCACCAAGTGTCACATGCTATGACAGCGATGAAAGTGGGTATGGACTCGAGACCCCCTCTTTTCTGGGAGGCAATGCTCCCCCTTGCAAACAGAAAATAAACACAGCCCTGGTGGAGCACAAATGCCAATAACTGTGAGATTTTGATTAAATAATAGATATGTGTTCAGAAGCATTTCTTTATAGTATGTGATTAAGAAAGATAACTAGACATTCTTACAGCCCTAATGATAATAATTACCACAACACATAAAGTGCAGAATATGACACCAGAAAGGCCATTATTAACCTTTCCCAGGGTTATTTTTTGGGGTGTATTTTTGACACCATGGACACCGGCATGCAGAAACTAAATGAAACTATAGCTGAGGCAATTACCCTCAGCCATTGCCCTGATCCAGCCTGGGATCAGGACAAATAAAGGGGGATGAGAAGGGGAGAGAGAGAAAGAGACAGTGTGCAGGGGGCATAAAAAGTCTTTTATACAAAACAGATGCTTGTTTAATATCGAACATCTGGCCAGTCTTATAAAGATTTGTATTAACATTTCTGCAACTGTCAGTAATTCAGAAAACTCACAGAGCTTCCCTGTTTAAATTTTTGCTATAAATAACAACCTCAGATTTTTTTTCTGCTTGCATACAATTTGGGTCCCTGACATCTGATACCCAACTGCTCAGCACTTCCTTGCCTGACCTGAGAGTGCAGAGGGGTGGCAGCTGCTCTGGAATCTCACTGCCCTGCACTTCCTCAAGAACTGCCCAAACCTCTCCATCCTGGCTTCACAATACCTGGCCTTAAAGCCATTGAACTTTCCTCTACTCTACACAAAGTGCATCAGTCAGCTTTTGCTGCATAACAAACTATCCCAAAATTGAGTGGCTTCAAAAAGTGACCATATATTTTGCTTATGACTCCAAGTGTGGGCTATTTGGACTGGGCTCTGCTTGTTGGTTCTTCTGGTCTTGACTGAGTTCATTCATTCTATTGTAGTCAGTTTCCAGGTTGGCTCAGGTTTGGGTGGTCTATGTTGGTCGAAGCAGCCTCTAGTTCATCTCTGCTTTACATGCTCTCATCCTCCAGCAGGCCAGCCTGAGAACATTCACACAACACAAGCAGGGGTCCAAGAAAGCAAGCAACAGCATGCAGGGTCTTTCGGGGTATAGGTTCAGAACTGGCATGCTATCACTTCTGCTTCATTCCACTGATGAAAGCAAGTCACAAAACCAGATTCATGGGGTTAAGAAACGAATGTCATCCACTGAGAGGAGCTACAAAATCAGATTGCAAGGATACAGGCTGAAGAACAAGTGTGGCAATTTTTGCAAACAAGATCTCACCTCTGGTAGTTTCTCAACCATTCTCCAATGACCCTCTGAGTCAGGCAGAGAAGGTATTGTTGTTATCACAACTTTAAAGCTAAGGAACTGTAGAGGCTAAGCGATTCATCTAGAGTTGCATGGCCTCTTGGAGAGCAAGATTCTTCCCAGATGCCATGAATCAAAAGCAAAGGCAACAAGACGCCTGGAGAAGATAAAGAGCAGGAAATATTTCCAAGTGGGCAGTGAAGAAAATTCTGGAAGATGGAGTTTACCACCAGCTGTAGCTGCTGACCACAGTCAGGGCAGACTTTCTGGCTGATACAGTAGTCAGCCTAATATGAGAGTGATTTGAGTAGCATCAAAAGGTGTACTTATTGTTTCACAAATTGTTTCTCCCACCTTCTTATTCCGTACAGGAATAAGGCATGTAACAAAAATATATTCAAATGTTAACTATATTCAAAAAATAAATAAGAGAGGATGTCAGTGAAAATAGAAGCAGCAGCCACAAAGCAAATGTTACATTATCAAAGGCTGTAAGAAGACACCTAGAGGTGGGTGAGACCCTCAGAGGAGACCTTGCAACACATGGGCAGTTGCTTACCAGGGGAATCCAAGGTCAGTCCCTCAAGAATCAGATTCTCTCTGTGGATGAACGGGGACAATCCAACTGGGCTCTAACAGGTCACCTGATACACCTCTGATCTCTGCCTGATAATGACTAGCTGCCAGCCATTCCTCTTGGCTGTGGTTAGTGTCCCCTGAAAATCCTATCTCTGCATTAATGGAGCTTTCCAAACCCAGCCCCTAGCTGCCCATGGAGGATGTGTGAACGTCTAGTGATTGGGCTTTCTGTTACATTTTGTCAATAGAGTGTTCAGTGTCATACCAGGTGTTGCCCTTGGTAGTCATTGTGCCAACACCCAATTGGGGTGTGATTAATTCCTCCCCAGAAACCACTCATTCTTGCCTTGGCCCAGTGTTTAGAAGGCCCACAGCACTAATTCCTCTGACTTCAGGCCCCCAAGGCCCAAGTTGAAGTGTATACTTAGGGAGGATGAGGATCTACTAACCTACTAACATATCAGCTGGACAGAGTTCAGCACAGTGGTTCTCAGCCAGGAAGCAGGCAGCCCAACAGCTGGCATTTAGAAATGGTATGAGGTCATTTTTCATGGTTGCAATAATGGGGATGGGAAAAGCCACTGGCATTTAGCAAGTGGGAGTTTGGGATATTAACATGATGCAGTCCTGCCTAACACAGAATAGTTGCAACTAAAACATCAAAGGCAATCTCATTTTCCTGCTGCTGCTCTACAGGGGCCTCTAAGGAAGTAGGACCTAAGACCAGCAATCTTTGGGGAGAAAATAATGCATCATATTCGCCTGATTGCATTGTTTGCAAAGTTAGACATCTTTTTTGTCATTTAATCCTCAAAGTCACCTTGTGAAATGCAGCAAATCTGATTCTCTGTTACATACACAAGGAAACTGAGACTCAGGGATATTCACTGACATGCTCAAATGCATCTGTTCAGATCCTTCAAGAAGCAGATGCCAAGAGGGATGAAGGGGAGACAAAGCAGGAGTGGGAGGGGAGAGCCTTCAGACAGTGGTGCACTGCACTCCAGCTTGGGTGACAGAGTGAGACTTTGTCTCAAAAAAAATGAATGAATGAATGAATAAATAATAGATTGAGCCAGGCGCAGTGGCTCACACATGTAATCCCAGCACTTTGGGAGGCCGAGGCGGGCAGATCACGAGGTCAAGAGATCGAGACCATCTTGGCTAACATGGTGAAACCCCGTCTCTACTAAAAAATGCAAAAAAATTAGCCGGGCATGGTGGCAGGTGCCTGTAGTCCCAGCTACCGGGGAGCCTGAGGCAGGAGAATGGCGTGAACCCGGGAGGTGGAACTTGCACTCAGCCGAGATTATGCCACTGCGCTCCAGCCTGGGTGACAGCGAGACTCCATCTCAAAAAATAATAATAATAAAATAATAATAGATTGATTCCTTTCATTAGAAATCATATCCAGGGCACCAAAAACTTAGAAAACAGAGAAAATGAATTGAACGGCATGACTCCACCGGGTCCGATACCTGCGAAAGGACAGAGGGAAGGAAGGGGGATTGGGTAGGAAGAGACTCCAACCACAGGGAGCTCTGAGCAAGCATTGGCCACTCCGATGGGTAACCCCAGAGCAAAAACTGCCTGTAAGAGGAGTCCTGGTCAGGCAGGAATGGTGCAGTTCCATCACCCCATCATGACCATGGAAGGCCATGGCCTCAGGTAAGTGCTACCTAGGACCAGAAGATGTAGCAGCTGAAGGCTCTCTATGTATGACCCTCTTGCAGCCAGGTCTCTGGAGGGAGACCTGAGCTGCCCCTCCATAGCTATCACATCACACAAATAAGATGCAGTGGAGTCAAGACTCAAGGCCCACTAGACAGCCAACTCAAATGCAGATGAAGAAGAACAAAGGGACTTTGGAGCATGAGGGATGGGAAGGGGCACAGCCCAAGTGGAGCCTGAGGGAATTCTTGAGTGGGTAGAATGAAAAGCCAAAGAGAGAGAGAGGCTCTGACATCAAATATCAGCTGCTGGGACCCATCTCAAAAAAATCAACCAAAGCTAGAACATGCTGGAAAGGTTGGGCCAGTTGCTGGGCTCTAAGTTCATGTGATAGGATGACGAGAAGGTCCAATTAGCCAAAGCTTTGCCAACGCAGAACCCACAGTGTCTTACTGAAGGAAGAGACAGGAAAACAAGCAAATAAATACCAGGCTGGCATTTTCTAGTGACTGTCACTGCAAAGGGCATCCCACTGGCATCTCCCAGCTGAGTGCCATGTCATGCGGGTGCCCTGGCATTGGAGATGCTATAATGGGGTCTTGGTGTTACAAGGACAGGAAGCCAGTGATGCAGAACCTCTCAGTCACTCTGGAACCAGATATAAAATTAGACAGCTGAGGCTTTAAGGGACCTTAGACATCATCTAGCGTATGACCTCCTCACCTGCATTTTTCAGAGGAGGAAACTGAGGCCCAGAGAGGCCAAGAGATTTCCTCTAGTCCAGAGTTTCTTAACCCTCAGCCCTGCACTACTGACATTTGGGGCCATACATGGTTTTTTTTTTGTGGGGGCGGGGGAGAAGGGGAAGGGCTGTCCAGTGTATTACAGGTTGTTGAGCAGCATCCACAGCCTCTACCCACTAGATCCCAGATACATTTTCCCAGTCTCACAACCAGAAATATCTCCAGACCCAAATGGCATTGTGAAACGTCCCCCTGCAAGCCACAGTTACGCCCAGCTGAGAACCACAGCTCCAGGACAAACATCCAGAGTGAGACCTCCAACTGGCCTCCTGCCTCAAAAGTCACAGCCCACCTCCAACATCACAACAGTCTGAGAGGACAGGACCAGTGTCTGCCCTTGGACAGTGGGAATTTGAAAAGAAAAACACGGAGAATTTTGAACTCCACTGAAATGCCCTGGCTGCAGCAGAGAGGCAGCTAGAAATCTAATATTTGACCAACGTATAATCAGAAAGAACTGCACTTTAAAATAAAAATAGGCCAGGCACAGTGGCTCACGCCTATAATCCCAGCACTTTGGGAGGTCGAGTCAAGTGGATCACCTGAAGTCAGGAGTTCAAGACCAGCCTGGCCAACATGGTAAAACCCTGTCTCTACTAAAAATACAAAAATTATACCCAAAGGATTATAAATCATTCTACTATAAAGACACATGGACACATATGTTTATTGTGGCACTGTTCACAATAGCTAAAACTTGGAACCAACCCAAATGCCCATCAATGAGAGACTGGATAAAGAAAATGTGGCACATATACACCATGGAATACTATGCGGCCATAAAAAAGGATGAGTTCATGTCCTTTGCAGGGACATGGATGAAGCTGGAAACCATCATTCTCAGCAAACCAACACAAGAACAGAGAACCAAACACCACATGTTCTCACTCATAAGTGGGAGTTGACCAATGAGAACACATGGACATAGGGAGGGGAACATCACACACTGGGACCTGTCAGGGAGTGTGGGGCTAGGAGAGGGATAGCATTAGGAGAAATACCTAATGTAGATAATGGGTTGATGGGTGCAGCACACCACCATGGCACATGTATACCTATGTAACAAACCTGTACGTTCTGCACATGTACCCCAGAACTTAAAGTATAATTTTAAAAAATACAAAAATTAGCCAGGTGTGGTGGCACACACCTGTAACCCCAGCTCCTCAGGAGGCTGAGGCAGGAGAATTGCTTGAACCTGGGAGGCAGAGGTTGCCGTGAGCCAACATGGTGCCACTGCACTACAACCTGGGTGACAGAGTGAGACTCTGCCTCAAAAATAAATAATAGATTGATTTCTTTCATTATAAGTCACATTCAGAGCACCGAAAACTTAGAAAACAGAGAAAATGAATTGAATGGCATGACTCCACCATCTCTTTCAATGTATTTCTAAATCTCTTTGATTTCCTAGAACTACTTGGGATGCCTCCTGGTCATCATTGATTTAAAGAAGTACAATGGGAAATAACCCTCTGGGTTTCCTTCCTCCACTTTGATTGGGCTGTTTGGAGGGCACTCGAGGCTACAAATGTAGACTTGTTCGGCAACATACTGCAGGGCTCCACTACTCTGGCCTGCTAGGGTTCACCCGTGCTGGGATCAATTGGCAATGCCTCATATTTGTATATCACTGATCGCCTTTCAAAGTGCCTTACCTAATGTTTTAAGTATTTTTGTTGTTATTTTTATCATAACAACGTGTAAAGTTGTCTGGGATGACATTCTTAGATGAAGAAATGGAAGTTCAGAGACATAGAGTCACCTGCCCAAAATCACAGTGACCTAGAAGTCAAACAGGATCAGGATCAAGAACTTAGATCTTCTGGGTGCTAGAAAGTGATGTAGGATAAAGGAGCAAGGGTTTTGGACTCAAGGTGTGCTATACCCGTGCTGCTCTGGCCCCTATTTGCAGTGAACCATGTTCAAGCCTCAGTTCACCTATTAGTGAACACAGAGGATGAGGATATAATGCTGCTTCATGGAGCTGTTGGGATAATTGTACGAGGTAACATATATGGGATGTACAGGGAAGGCCTTCAGAGTTTGCCTGATATGTTTGGCATTTATTTGGCAAGGCTTTCTGAGCGAATGAGTGATTACCACCTCTGTAAATTATGTAGGCGACTACAATTCTAGAATAAAGAGGGCAGGCTTCTGCCTCCATGGGTGATGGACTGGAGGAGGCATTGTCTTTTTTGCCACGAGGTGTCAAATGCCACGAGCATTGGTTCAAGGCAAAAAGTTCCTCTGATCTGAGAGCACCAGACTGTCATGATTCTGCTGAGCAAACCCCATTGCTCTTCATCACAAAGATCCCAATCCACTGAGATGCTGGGACAGAGGGTACTGGCAGGGGCTGCATTTTCAGTGACTTTGAAATGCTGCTGCAGCTTTGGAGGGAAAGGGGTCCCCATGAGCTCAAGGAGTACACTGGAAAAAGCCCCAGATGCATCTGAAGTCCTAAGTTCCTATCAGCCTTTTGGTTGTGGAATTTCAAGTGTAATTTTCAAGTCTGCCCTGTACGGTTGCACAGCTGGCTTACCGCACAAGGCAGATGATTAGAGGTTGAAATCTGGTCTGCACTTTGCTTGCCAAGCCATGCACCTTGGAACAGGACTATGTCAGCCCAGAGAAAAGGGTGCATTTTCCTTGTTCTTACAGAGACATTCCATGGGTCGGGGGCAGCCCTGGTCTATTGCCTTTTTAGAGTTGCAGTTCTTCTCTGTATGAAATAAGAGATTTTTAGGGGTCCATCCCTAGAAATTCTAGATCCCTCTCCTTCCCATTTACTATTACTTCTTTTCCCTTCCTTCCTATTCAGGGGGAAAAAGGGGCTTTTGGTTTGTCACTCTGAGCTTGCAGAAGAGAAGATGGAGAGAGATGCAGAGTGTAGGCAGAGACTACAGGTATTCAGAGGATGAATGTAGCAGGACTTTCCAGGGCCTGGATGTGAGGGGGACGGTGGGGGAGCTACCCCTCAGGCTTGAACTCAGAGTGGGTGGAGGAGCAGGAAGCCAAGTTTGGGAATGGGGTGTGGTGTGGAAGGAGCTTATCCTAGGCAAGTGGGTTCATGGACCTTCCAGGAGAGATGCTTAGCCTGTACAGGTTTGAAACTCAGAAAATCAGCACGGACTAGAGGCACAAATTGAAGAGTCATGGGGCACATCACAGGTGAGCCCATCAGATCTGCACTCACCATTCCAACTGCTGTCAAAGAAGATAGCCGCTTCAAAGCAGGAAAGGACAGGATCCTAGAGCCCACTTCGGCTCCAGCGCTTTAGAAGGCTTTGGTGCCAGGTGGGACTTCATGTCACAAAGGTGCAGGGAAAGGGCTCCAGATCTCTCTATGGCAGAAAATGGCCACAAAGGCTGAGCTGGGTCAGGTCTGTCTCCCCAGGCAGCTGGGCTGTTGGAAAACGAGATCACAGGGATTTGGGTCAAGCTCTGAAAAACACTCCTGTCTGGGACACCTTCTCTGACCTGAATCTATTTTTAGAAACTTTTTTTAATGAACAGTATGCAAAACTATGAATTCAGCAGAGTATATTCTCCCTGAGCTCCCTCCACGATGCATTTTAAATGGAATCACTGGAGAAAGCAACTGTGAACGCTCATTAGGACCAGCTGAAACACTCTCAGGCTGTGCTTTCTGTGACCACTAGCTGTCCCTTAATAATATTCACAGTAACAGTCGCTCCCATGCCTAGAGCACTTTACAGTTTGTGGAATGCAGTCATTCGCCCCATTGGCTCACTTGATCGTTACAACAGCACAGCAAGGTGGTATTATTATCTCACTGTACGAATGAAGAAACTGAGGCGGAGTGAGACACATCAGCCCACCCAAAGACCACACAGATGGAGGTCCTCACAGAAGTGAAGAGACAGGCAGACTAGATACATACAGATGGGACCTGGGTGACTCCTGTTCTGTAGATAACCAGGACTATATAGTCAGGTCATTGTTGGGATGAACCAGCATCAGCTTTTTTTTAAATAATACATGCCTGTCTCTGCTCAAACATCTCAGGAGAGAATCTCATTGGTTGAGCTTGGGTCATGTGCCCATTATGTGTCTAGAGAAGTAAAGGACCCTTTGAATGACAGCTCCTTCTGGAATGCATACAAAGGAGAAGAGGTAATACTCCAGAAGGCAGCTGGGGTACTTTAGAATTAGAAGGAGAAATAGGCCTGAGAAGCAGAGGAAGCATCCGATATCTACTCCAATCTTTAAAAGCTCTGTGTGGACCAGATTGCTAATGAATGGGGTCCTGTGGATTTCTTCCCTCCGACCTCCATTCTGTTTCTAGCACTGCTTTCAGGTCATCACTGAATGCCTCTGTGGGTAATGCCAACTAACATTTTGGCTGCACATGGCTGTATGTGACTTTGGACCTGTCTTGTCCTCTCTGAGACCCAATTTCCTCATCTACAACACAAAGGCAAACTCTGTGTTTGCAAATGCAAGCAAGCCTGGGAGTCCTGCAAACCCAAGGCAGAGACGCAAGTTCAAAGCTGATAAAAAACAGACACCAGGAATCTTGTCAGTGCCCCTCTCACCAGTCATCTTTTTCATCTGAAATGATGGCAAGCCCCGGACTTGATTCCCCAACAGCCTCACGGGAACTCCATGGCCCAGATAAAGGATATTCTCCCACCAGCTTTTCCACTGTAGGTAGAAATTCACAAAGGCTCCTAATCCTTCAGTCCTTCAAAACTTGCTTCCCTCCCAGCTTCCTCCTGCCCAGGAGAGGCCCCTGCTCTTCCCATCTCTCTTCACTTGTCACATTCCCACTCATCTCTCAAGCCTCAGCTCCAATGCCCTTCTCATCCCTGACCACCTGCCCCAGCTGAATAAAATCTCCTTGCTTGGAACTGCCCCTGACTCAGTGCCTCATGACTACTCAAGCCATGTTAGCTTAGTTATTCACATCTCTTACGAGACTGTGAGCACTCTATAGGCAGTGCGTGTATCTCACTGTGTCTGCATTCTCATTGTCTACCATGATGCCCAGCTGGAGACAAGTGCTAAGTGACAGTTTATGGGCTAATGAGTGAATGTATGAATGAATGAACTGAAGGGGCATGGATTATTTCCTGAAAGTCATGTGGACAGCTGGCAGCAAACCTAGCTCTAGATCTCAGTCTTTCCACTCTAAGACAAGGTACACCCAAATGGATTCTTTCATTTGCCCTAAACCATAGATGCCTATGTTCATTGTGACAGAACCCCAGCTCTACTGGACCTGCACCTCCAGGGTTGCCGCTTCATTAATTCAACCATTTGGCAAACATGCATCCATTAGCTGCTCTATGCCGGGCAGTCTAAAAGCAGGCAGTCTAATACCTACGCTTTGCATGTGCACCCAAACAGCTTCTGTTGACCCCAGCCAGTAGGAGGCACAGTCACACTCTGAGAGGTAAAGAGGGTAAGAACAGTGGAGAGAGTCTGGAAGAGCCTCTGTAGGAAATGGGAGAAGGTACTGGCCATGAATCTTGGGAGCTTCCTGAGCAGCATGGTGGACCATAAGCAGTGCAGCATCACGAATCAGTAGGGCAGCAGCTGAAAGGGAGGAGTGGATTCCTGGGAAGATCAATCCACAGTGGAAGCTGCTAAATGGAACTATGGTCTTGCAAATGGCATGAACTGCAGCCAACCTAAAAGGAAGGTGCTAACCATCACAGGCCTTCTGGTTTTGAATGGGTAGCAATTCCTAAGCTTCACATATTGTCAAATTATCAGCAGTAGCCAATGGGGACATCACTTTTTAAAAATAATTTGTATGTCACAGAGAGGGTTTGGAGAAGGAAAAAGCAAGTCCACAAATTCCCAACCACATCACTGAAAGAGGATCTGTTGGCTATAACTTGTTCTTGGAGTAGGAGAGGGTGGGGGTGGGAATGTCTTGTATATATTCAGTAAACAATTTCTCCCATCTCTGTCAAAAGAGATGTCAAATATATTCAAATGCGTATTTGGCTGCGTTCGTGTGTGTTTTTATCAGAATAGGAGACAAGGATTCTTGTCTTCCTAACTTTTAGCAAAGATGTAAAAGACTGTGGATATGCACACTTTTATGACTTACTTTATCCCTTTATCACATTTTCCCTACATTTTGAGGACAATGGAATTTTTTCCAGGTGAATCTTGAGTTTGCCACCAACCTGCATCATTTCTCCAGACCTCCATTTCCTTTTCTGTACAATAAGGGACACAGAAGCAACATTTAGTCCCTCTGAACCCTAATATACCACAAGTCTTTGAGATCAATGGGAAAGAAGAGTCCTGCATGGATGCCTGAGTGACATTACTTCTCCCAGAGGCATGGTGCAGACACATCAAATCAAAATATAAATCATCACACCCTGTTATGGGTCTCATACACAGTTTCTTTTAATAAAATATGCAAATATTTTACAGTAAATTGATTTCCCAGTTTCATTCTCTTATCTCCATATTTATTATTCATGATTCCTCCACTCCTCATTGAAGCATAGGGGTAGGAGGGATAAATCTAGAATACAGAGTTTGCTAGGTTTCCTACAGTTATTATTAGCACAGTGCTATACTCCCAGGAGTAAAAGATACATGTAAATATGACTTCCAGTCTCAATTCAAGCTAAGAAAAAAATGCAAGAAAGTCTTCATTGATCTAAATCCATGCACTTAAACTTCCTGGCAAACTTTCATAAAAGTGTGACTGTGCTGAGGAAAATGATGATGGCTTAAGTTGTGACTGCATGGATATTATTGTTTTCACTTGTTACAAGCAAATGCAGTATGTCTCAGTCAAGAACTTGGAGAAGTAGAAAAATCTAAGAAACTTTTTATTGCTTTACTAGAGGATTAAAAAAGATATGGGAAGGATATTCATTGTGTGTCAGACATAAAGCCTAGACCCAAGTGTTACAGTTCCAAAACAATGTCCCATTGAAAGTGGGGAAATCCAAACAGGAATTTTGACCATTATTTACATAATCTATAGCAACTCTTAATAAAACCAACTGTCCTCTCCTTTCTTCTGGCACTCTGCCATTCCTGGGAGCTTTTCCCTCTCTGGCCCCAGCAGACTTTTCTTTCTTCCTTGCCCCCTTCTCTTGGCCTCTCTGCTCTGGGTCTCTACTCCATCATCATGCCCTGCTTTTGCAGCCTCTCAGCAGCCCACAGCTCGCAGGGCATCAGCCTTAGTGGGTTCATTCTTTTCTGACTTCCACCACTGTAGTGGGTTTGAGGGATTCCGTGGCTGATCAGGAAAAAAGATATAACCATAAGGTGGCAGTAGTACACAATGAACTTTATTTGGGTGCCACTTTGACAGGTTTGCATACAAGAAAAGTTGCTCACAGTATGACACTGTCCAGGGGCCACCACCCAGAAGGGTAAAGGAGAGCAAAGGGAAGAAGGAGGGCAAAAGAACTCCTGGGAGAGAGGGAGATTGGAGAGGAGTCTTACACATCTAGGTGGTGTTACTCAGCAGCCCAGAGGGGAGTCTGGGTCAGAGAGCTGCAAAATAGGGATCTTTATAGCTACAAGTTGTATCTTATCTATGGTTAGCAGATGTTGGGCACTGTTTTGTAGGGTATGCAAATAATGCTCATAATGCTCATTCTAATTGGCTAAAAATTTGCTTATTGGGGCTGTTTAAAACAATTGGATGTCTATGAGTTTGAGTGTGGTGCAGGAGGGCCTTTGAGACACCATGTGAATGCAACCGCATTCACATCTGGCAGTGCTGGCTGCTGGTTGGGATGTCTCAGTTCTCAACACGGTGTCTTGTCCTCCACTAGGCTAGACCAGACTTCTTTGTATGTTGGCAGAAATCCCCCAAGAGGGCAAAGTCAAATGTGCAAGCACTTATGGTCTCCACTTACATCATATTTGCTGTTGTTTCATCGGCCAAAGAAAGTCATACAGCCTAGACCAGAGTCAAGGCAGGAGAGGACTACACACAGGCATAGAGACCTGGGGGTGGACTCATCTGGAGCCATTACTGTGACATACACAACAGATCACAACTCCTAAGCTTTGGCCACAATAAATTTTTTTATATGGTATAAAATTTCCTGCCTACTGGAAGAAAACATTTTCAACCTGGATTCCAATAAGCAAGTTACTTTTTCTGATAAAGAGTTCCCTCCAAAGCAGATCCTGATGAAAGGACTTTGGTGCAGGTAGCTTACTTGGGAGACAATCCTAGGAAGTACAGTGAAGAAGCAGCGAAAATCAGACAGGGAAAGGAGGAAACCCAATAAGCATGTGCTAAGGAGTTACCCTTGGGGGAATCTGGACCTTCATGCTGCTGGGGACCCTCTGAGAAGCCACACGGGCAGGCCTCAGAATTGTCCATCAGAGGATGGGTAGGCTGGAGCCTTCATCCACCACTGGTTGAGCCACTTCTGAGATAATGGGGAAAGCGCTAATGCAGAGAAAAAGAGAACCCCAGGTACTCGAGGTGGGAAGCTGTCAGTGGGCTGGAAAGAGTCCACCCCAGCTGCAAGTGATCCAGTGGGCTCAGGTCATTGATGACCATCTGATACAGAGAGTCAAGGAAGTCCCACTTATCATCAAAATGCAAGTGCAACTTGCCCAACACACAAAGAGAACACAGAGCTCAAGAGGAAGAGAAGATCAAGCGACAGAAAATCTACATCTGGGTAATGCGTAACCATCACCGGGTATTCCACTGAGCAGGCAAACCACCAGCATCGCCAGTGAGAGAGAATTAGTACAGAAAGTAAACTTCGAGCAATCTAGAGACAGATATGTTTTCCAAAATAAATAAGGGTCTAATTCCAGAAAGTGGTGTCCTTCCTGGTATTCTTATTGTGGAACAAAATCTGCTTGGGATACAGAAAGTTCTTATTTCTTGGCAAGAGCAGAACAGAAAGTTAACAGCACAATTCTATGTAGTATATCTGTGGCTGCTTGTGGATAATGATGCTTAAGTTAACTGTATGGTTAACTATAGGTACCATACTTCATTGATCTAAAAAAGCAATTTCTTCACATTTAACATTTCTGGAATCAGGATGCATCTTAAATTATAGCTGGCAGAATTTTTCCTTCTTTGATCTATAAAATATTGGTGCATTTTAGTATCTCAGAGATGATAAACTATGGGAGTTCTCATTTCAGAGCATGGATCAACCAGGTTGGAATAAACCTTGTATTGACTATTTAAATTCTCAAATTAAAAAAACTTTTCCAAACCACAGTTACGGAGAGATGCTTAAACCAGGCAGTCCCCTCCTGCCTTTTCTGGTCAAAATTCTGAGGTCCCAGTGATACACACAGAGAAGTTCTGCAGTCCTCTTTACAAAACTTTGCTTAAAGCTCCTACTTCTGCGTGGGTTGCACAGGCTATCTTTCATTATTCAAGATGTTAACTTTTCAAAGAATTTTCACATCTATCGGAAAGAGTAAATGCTATGAAATCTAAAAAGAATGCAGGAAAAATGACCGAACTCTTGGGAAGGGGAACTCGATGAAGATTGGGTTCCACTGCACACAACAGGAAGCCCAGAATAATCCAGATTAAACAAGTTAGAGGTTCGTTTCTCTCATGCGAAAAAAGGTTGGAAGGAGGTAATTCCAGGCTGTGAGGGAGAGTTCTACAGCCAGCAGGGATCCAAGCTCCTTCTATCTTTCTTAGGCAACCTCCAAGCACACTGTTTCCATCCTCAGAGTTTCCTCATGATCCACCATGACTGCTGGAGCTCCAACCATCTCATCTACATCCCAGTCTGGAGGAAAGAACGAAGGCTGAGAGCAAGCAGGCCTCCTTCCCCACCCGCTTTCGGAAAGACTCCACAGAAATTCCACCCAGCAACTTCCACATGCCTCTCATTGGCTAGAACTCAGTCACATGACCAGCTCCTGCCGCAAGGTAGGCTGGGAAGTGTAATCATCCAGCGGGGTGCCATGTTGCCCCGTGGTGTAGAGGTTATATTATTAAGGGAAGAGGAAGGAGTGGGCGTCTGGTAAGCAGCTTGCAACTGAGAGGCCTGAAACATTTTCTGGGACTAAACGAGAATGTGGGTTGAGGACTTACACCAGCATGGAAGATCTCAGAAAACTGCAGAGGAAACAGTACAGGACGCTTGGCAGAGAGGTCCCTTGGCAGCTGTGGTTAGAACTGGGCGGGGAGGCCTCGGGGCGTGGATCCCAGCCCTGACTCTGACACCACTGGCCTCAGAGGCTACTCGGGAGTCATGCAGGATACGTCACAGGCTGCGGAGGGACGGCCGAAGTCTCAATCTCCACGACAGGAGAGGGTCCCCGCTAGGAGAGGGCATAGTGCGCATGCTGCTTTCTTCTCCGGAAGTGGACGGGGGCTCCCGCCTCTGCGGCCAGGCTTCTCGCTCCCATTAGCACACCATGGGTCTCACGAGACGAACGAGGCTGGTTATTAATGGACTTTCCAGGCGGGAGTTCCAGACTGGGCCTTTTTCATGGTCACTGGTGGTCTCTGCGTCCCACCAGCTCCGCAGGAATCTGGGCCACGGCGAAATGTTCTTAAAAGAGGAAAATTACCCAGAAAGCGACTCCCAAAGAAAAGTCAGCTTTAAAAAACTTTGTGCGTGTTGCAAAGCATTATCGTTAAGTCCTCCAGCTAGGCTAAAAGCCTATCCCATTCCTCCCTGGGATTTCTAGTGAATTAATAATGCCACTGATGAATATTCAAAAGTAGACAGCTATTGTGCCTCCAAGCACATAATTAATTATTCATTACACATTTTTATTCACTGAATTAAAAAACACAGGGTGCTCTGGGAAATGAAGTGTACTTCACTGCAGGGGCATGAAATTCCACACTGCCCCTTTAAGGACTATTATTCTCTATTTGTGGTTACCAAGCAACATAAATGCTGGGCAATTAGATCATGGGTTGTCCCTGAAGACTGATGGGATAATAAGCAGTAGTTAAGTATTAAGTTGACCCAGTGAAGGTCCCGTATGAATAAACCTGGGTAGGACCACAGCTGGTGTCTTTTAAATGAAACTTTTACATTAATACCGTACAAAAGGTGATTCTGTTCCAGGAGCACGCGTCGGCAAAACTTGCTGGTCTGCGATTCCCGCACAGGTTGAATGTGCTGTTGCTCTGACGCGCCTGAGGTTGTGCAAGGAGTGCCCTGTCCTCTCCCAAATGGGGCAGCAGCCCGCCTTCAGGAACCAACGGGACGAAGACGTCAGTCTTCAGCCTCAGCCTCCCAAAGAAAGACATGCATTAGTTGAGGGACTTCCAGGGAGGATGCGGGTGGAAGTGATGAAAACTGAGGTTCTCTAGGAGAGGAGCTGAAGTCTGTGCAAAGGCCAGCCCTGCCAGAAAGGCCCAGCTGAGAAGAGTGCTGGTTGCTCCCTGCTCAAGGCCACACACTCATCCTGGACCCCAGCCCCAGAAGGGCCTTCTGCCCTTGACCCCAGTGCAGTGTTCTGACAGCCCAGGCTGGAGCACCAGGTCTATTCAGCTGCCTTTCTCTCAAAATTCAGGTCATCGTCATGTCTGTACCGTCAGAACCTGGCACACCGTAAGCCCTCAACAAATGATTATTAATAAACAATAAGAGTTTGGGACACTTGATGGTGTGAGTTGGCTGAAGGTGAAAGTAAAGGAAAATAAAAGTTTGGGACACTTTATTAGTCATGCTGTTTGGTTATAAAGCAAAGCTTAGACTAATGATTGCAGTTAGCTGTTTCTTTAAACACTCGTGTTTGCAAATCTCTTGGCACTTTTCTTAAATGTTCCTGAGTGCTGCCAGCAGGAATGCCATATACAGTTGTACGGGATGTGCACTGCACAAGGATGCCTGGCCAAGGGAGTGTGACTGGAGCCTGTGGTTCACCTGCCAAGTCACATGCTTGTCTAGAGTGGCCGCCTTTTCTCAGCTCTCACAAAGGCATTGAATGGGCTGAGAGCAGCCCTGGGTATCGTTGGAATATGGGTGACAGGAGGGGAGAGCTGGCTCGAGTGGAGCCAGAGATTCTGCTCAGGAAGAAGCAGTTGTCAGCTGGGGCAGGCAGAGGGCAGGGCCCAGAAGGCTGTAGCCTTCACCAGTATGATACAGGAGAAAAATCCCCAGGCAGAGCCTGCCTTCTGTCCTCTCCCAGCCTCTGGTGTGTGGCTGTGTATAGCCCAAGGACAAGTCCCCAGGTTATCCTCACTGTTGATGTAGGGACATGGAAAGAAAGTCTGAAGTGCTAGCAGTGACAACTGGCAAGATAGAAACCAGAACATTTGTATTAGTGTGAGTCTCAAAGCAAACCTATGAAGTGTGTATCCCTATTTGCAGATGGGGAGACTGAAGCTTAGAGAATTTAAACAACCTGTCCCGTCACAGAACTGGAGAGAAACCAGGGTTTCAACCTGGACAGGCTGGCTGCAGAGTCCATGCTCTTTAGCAGGGCTTGTCTTGAAAATACTTAACAATCAGGAGGGTATTAAAGCAGATACCTGCCTTAGGGCTAGAGCAGGGGCCTGGAGGCTCCTGCAGGTTCTTAACCCCTCAGCTGCTGGATTATTTGGTGGTCAAGAGAAGTGGGGAGGGCCCTCTAGGGATCAGGCAGTGGCTGTTTACCAATTGGAATGCAAACATTTTAGTGTTTTGACAACTGGTACACCATGCAGGTGCCTACCGGCCAAATGTCAGCCTGCCTCAAAGCTTCCTTGAGTCTGAGAGAAGCATAAGGGAGGTGGCCAGAAGCAGAGTCCCGAGCAGGGAGCAGAGTCTGGAGACAGCAGGTGCAGATGAGGCAGCAGGAAATGAGCAGAGTGGGGAACTTCCAGCAGCTGGCTTTTCAGGAACTGGGCTGGGGCCCCCCAGACCAGCCAGAGAACTGAAACTTACTGATGGGCAATTGAAGGAGGGAAAACATGGCTGATGATGGAGAAGCCAGGTCCTGGACCCGGCACCCCTGCTGACCCAGCATCCTTGAACACGTCTCCCGTCCGCTTCCTGGTAAATAAAGGATTTAGGCTAGAAAATCTCCTAGAAATGCTCCAACAATAACATTTTATGATTCCATGTTTCTAACAAATGGAAATGCTATTGAAGGAAAAGGAGAAATAAAAACATCTGCACTTTTTGCCATTGAGATTTTGTGTTGCTGGCGTTTTTTTAAGCTTAGAATGTCCTGTGATCCCTATTGGTGACAGGAGATGATGGTTTTATTGTAGTTGTAGATCATTAATTTTGTAGACAAAAATGTGAAAACACAGCTTATCTCTGTCTGCAGACACTTTGCTATGCCAGAGCATGAAACAGTTCTCAGTTGAAGATAAAGAACTGCTGTCTAGAGTTTTGTGATATGAAGCAGGGAAGACAATTCCTCCCAAAGCTAAGTGGACTCCATGTTAGACATGAGAGATATAGCTGCAGTAGTCTCTAGGTAAGGACTGAAGTGTGTCAGGCAGGAATGCAGGGCTGGGGAGGGCTGTTGGAGAAGCTACTTCCAGGCCAGAATACCCCACTCTGCTGTACTTCCACCCCAGCCCTCCCAGCCTACCCTGATCCTATGCAGGCTCTCAGAGCTACTGCTGGGGCACTGACTGTCACCATGATTTTCTTCCTTCCTGCATGCTTTTCTTGAGAGCGAGAGTGTTTATTTTGTGTTTATTCTCTGAGTTCCTAGCACAGTGCCTGGAAAGTGAACCCTTGATAAAGGTTTGATAAATGATGGGGTGGATGGATGGATGGATGGACGGACGGACGGACAGCAATCCAGGGATTCTCAGTGGCTCCTCTCTCACCATTCTCAAGGAGTCAGCATTTGCAAATTTAGTAAATCTGCTTACTACAAGGTTTGTTCTTGCAGATGTCCTCCAGGTCTTCTGTACCTCTAAATCTGAGCCCTTAAAAGTAAACGCTGACAAGACTTTTCAGTATAGCAAAGTGAGGAGCAATGATAAACTCAGCAATGTCAAAAACAGCCGTTGCGGACTGCGTGCGGTGGCTCATGTGTGTAATCCTAGCACTTTGGGAGGCCAAGGCAGGCGGATCACTTGAGGTCAGGAGTTCGAGAGCAGCCTGGCCAACATGGTGAAACCCTCTACTAAAAATACAAAAAGCAATTAGCCAGGCATGGTGGCATGTGCCTGTAGTCCCAGATACTCAGGAAGCTGAGACAGGAGAATAGCTTGAACCCGGGAGGCAGAGGTTGCAGTGAGCTGAGATCGCAGCACTATACTCCAATCTGAGTAATAGAGTAAGGCTCCGTCTTAAAACAAAACAAAACAAAAAAATATCCATTGCAGAACCTGTAAATCGCACCAAATCGAGAACTGGTTATTTGGATAAGAAAAGTGGAAGTAAGTAGCATTCTTGCCTAGGGCTGCTCACATCTCCCACTCGTGATCTGTTCTCCCAAGTCCAGTCAGGTCATGAAAACCAGTAGTTTTGATGGGGGCTAACTTGATTGGAGTAGAGCACTGAAAAACCCCACACCCAGTGGCATTGTCAGGAACAGTAGCAATCTCAGTGGCAAATGAACAGGAATGATCAGTTCGGCTGGCCTGAGATTGAAGTTCTGACTGCAGCAAGCACAGACCAGCAGAGTAGTCAGAAATTTCACAGGCAGATGCAGGAAATGAGACAACAATAGGGAGCCTTGATAAACTCTTGACATATCCAAGCAGGAGAGACCTGATAGGGCCCAAGCTCTCCAGACTTTCCAGACAGACTGTGAACATGTGTACATGTACTAAGAGATATGAAAGAAAAATACAGAGCAGATTGAACTTTGAACACGTTACCGGGACACACTGATATATCAGTAGAAGGTGGAAGCCTTACTTGCCCAAGGTGGATGAGCACAACATTGATAGTCATTGGCTGACTAGTAGACTGTACAGACACAGGGGTAGGTCCTAGAGAGCCAGGATTAAAATCAAACAAAACAAAGAATTCTTAAGAACTGAATGGAGACATATGCAGCTGCCTTCTGCAGTAAAATAGATACCACAGATATTGTTCAGGAAAGTTGTTAGACAGCAATCAAACAGCTACAACCACCACCTTGGATCAAAATCCAGAGTTACTAGAATATAATCTTAAAATATTCCTTTTGTAACAAGAAATTATGAGATCTGCAAAGAAACAAGAAAGCATGATAAGAAAGGAGGAGGCACTTTGGGAGGTCAAGGTGGGCGGATCACCTGAGGTCAGGAGTTTGAGACCAGCCTGGCCAACATGGTGAAACCCTGTCTCTACTAAAAATACAAAAATTAGCTGGACATGATGGCAGGTGCCTGTAATCCCAGCTACTCAGGAGGCTGAGGCAGGAGAATCGCTTTAACCCAGGAGATGGAGGTTGTAGTGAGCCGAGATGGCACAACTGCACTCCAGCCTAGGCGACAGAGTGAGACTCTATCTCAAAAAATAAAAATAAATAAATAAATAAATAAAAAAGAGAAAAGAAAGGAGAAGGAGGAAGCAGTCAGTAGAAATTTTGTCTAAGGGGGGGCCAGATGTTGGAAGTAGCAGACAAAAACACCAAAACACCTATTGTAAATGTGTTTCCTTAAAAAAAAAAATTAAAAGTAACTGTCATTTAAAAAATTTAAAGAAAGTATGACAACAATGCTTCAAAACATAGAGAATAGCTACAGAGATATAAATTATTAAAAAGAACCTAATAGAAATTCTGAAAATGAAAAGTACACTAATGGAAATGAAAAAACTATAAGAGGGACTCAACGCCAGAACGGAAATGACCAGGAGACAGAATTAACGAACTTGAAAATATATCATAGAAATTATCCAATCTGAAATAAATGGGGAAAACGAATGTAGAAAAACGAACAGAACCTTGAAGGTATGTGGGACAATATTGAGTATACTAATATATGAGAAATGGGGATTCTAGGAGAAGAGAGAGAGAGAAAGTAGACGATGTAGGAAAAACCAACTCAGCTTCTCCTACTACAGTCTCACAACACAGAATACTTCTGTGGCCCCACAGGTGTTTGGGTTTATCCACACACACCAAGGAAGTAATCCTGCAGTGGACACCAGCTGAGTGTTCTCTGATTCAATTTGGTTCTAATAGTGTCTTCCTGGAAATAGCATTAGATCCCACAGATTAAGACCTCAGTCTCCAAAGTTGCCCCCACTTCAGACACCAGTAGCAAGCACAGGTTGTGGCACGAACTTCTGACCAACCAACTATAAATTGAGGGATCCCCCCGCCCCCCGCCCCCGAACCCTTCCTCAGGTTCAATTAATTTGCTAGAGTGGCTCACAAAATTCAGACAAATACATTATTCACATCTACTGATTTGTCATTAAGGTAATTACGAAGGATACTAGTAACAGCCAGATGGAAGAGATGCATAGGGTGAGGTATGAAAGAAGGGGGCATGGAGCTTCCACGCCCACTCCAGTCATGCGAACACCAGGAATCACTGCATGTTCAGCCATCTGGAAGCTTTCCAAACCCAGTCCTTCTGGGTTTTTATGGAAGCCTCATTACATAGGCATCATTGATTAAATCATTGGCCATTAGTGATTAGCTTAACCTTTAGTCCCCTCTCCCCATCCTGGAGGTTGGGGTGGTTAGGCTGAAATTCCCAGCCTTCTAATCATGCCTTGGTTTTTTCTGTGACCAGCCCCCATCCTAAAGACACCTGGGGCTTCCAGCCACCTGTAATTAGTATACAAAGACACATTATTCCAGAGATTTCAAGGGTTTTAGGAGTTGTGTGTCAGGAAGTGGGAAGACCAATTAATATTTCACAATGCCATCAAAAAAGAGAGAATTATAATGAAATAATGGCAACTATTTCCCAAATTTGATGAAAAACATGATACATTCTAGAAGCTTAATGAACCGCAACTAGAATAAACACAGAGGTCCACCCTAGACTTATCATAATGCAATTGTACAAAGAGAAATCTTGAAAGCAGCAAGAGAAAAATAACTTATAACATACAAGGGGGACCACCAATATGATTAATGATTGCCTTTTCATCACAAACAAGGGAAACCCAAGGACAGTGCAGTAACATATTCAACGTGCTAAAGAAAAAAGAACTGTCAACTAAGAATTCTATATCACTAAAAGTATCCCTCAAAGAATAAAAGTGAAATGGAGACATTTTCAAACAAAAAGCAACTAGATAATTTGTTGCTAGCAGACCTGCTTTACAAGAAACAGTAAAGGAAATCCTTTAGGCTACAAGGAAATAACATCAGACTTGAATTCATGCAAAGAAATGAAAAGCACCAAAAAAGGTAAATATATAAATAATATTTAAAAACTGTATTTTTTCTTTAAAAGATGTAAAATTGCAGAAAGCAATATAACACTGTATTGTTGGTCTTATAACACATATACATATATATGCATATAGGATGGAGGAGGAAATAGACCTATATTGCAGCAAAGATTATGTATTTTACATGAATTGAATTAGTATTAATCTGAAGCGTATTGTGATAGATTAAGAAGCATATAGTAGGCCGGGCACGGTGGCTCAAGCCTGTAATCCCAGCACTTTGGGAGGCCAAGACGGGCGGATCATGAGGTCAGGAGATCGAGACCATCCTGGCTA
>NW_012116488.1:9331023-9333018 GCF_000951035.1 Colobus angolensis palliatus
CCGTCTCAAAAAAAAAAAAAAAAAAAAGAAGCATATAGTAATCCCCAGATCAATCACTGAAGGAAAAAAATAAACAAGTAATAAACTTTTTTCAAAAATTTTAAGCCAAGAAATAAATTAGAGTGCTAAAAATGATCTATTTAACACAAAAAGTGGAAAGAAGAAACAAAGGAAGAAAAAAGGAATGGGACACATAGAAAACAAAAAGCAATATGCAAGATGAATTCAGTCACACCAATAATGACGTTAAATGTGAATGGATAAAACACTTCAATTAAATGGCAGAAATTGTCAAACTGACTCTTATTTTTTAATCCAACAGTGTGGTATATACAAGAAACCTCTTCTAGATTAAAACACACGAATAGGTTGAAAGGAAAGGATAGAAAAAGATATATCATCAAGCAGTAAACAGAGATGGAGTGGCTATGTCAATCCAAGAGAAAGAGAGATAAAGAGGGACATTTTGTAATGATTAAAGAGGTCAACTTATTAATAAAATATAACAATTATAAATATATAGAGACCTAATGAAAGAGACCCAAAAGGTAGGAAGTAATAATTAACAAAATTAGGCCAGGTGCAGTGGTTCATGGCTGTAATCCCAGCAATTTGGGAGGCCAAGGCAGGAGGATCACTTCAGCCCAGAAGTTCAAGACCAGCCAGGACAACATAGGGAGATCTCATCTCTACAAAATGAAAAATAAATTAGCCAGATGTGGTGGTGCACACTTATTGTCCCAGCTACTCAGAAAGCTGAGGCAGGAGGATTGCTTGAGCCCAGGAGGTCAAGGCTATAGTGAACCATGTAGTGCCGCTGTCCTCCAGCCTGGGTAACAGAGTGAGACCCTATGTGGAAAAAAAAAAAAAAAAAAGGATGTTCATTGCAACATTATTCACAATAGCCAAGAGATGGAAGCAATCTAAATGTCCATCAGTAGATGGAGAGATAAAGAAAATACAGTATATACATATAATGGAATATTATCCAGCCTTAAAAAGAAGGAAATCCTGTCACATGCTACAACACGGATAAACCTGGCAGATACTATGGTAAGTGAAATAACTCAGTTCCAAAAAGTCAAATGTTATATGATACACTAATGTTTATATATATTATATATGTACTTATATGAGATATCTAAAGTAGTCAATCGAACTTGTAGACTGCAGAGTAGAATAGTGGTTTCCAAGGACAGAGGAAGAAGAATATGGAAGCTGTTGTTCAATGAATATAGAATTTCAGTTTTCTAAGATGGAAAGGTTCTAGAGATCTGTTGCATAACAAGTGAGTACACTTAACACTTCTGAACTATACACTTAAAAATGGTTAAAATGGGCCAGGCACGGTGGCTCACACCTGTAATCCCAGCAATTTGGGAGGCTGAGGCGGGTGGATCACCCGAGGTCAGGAGTTTGAGACCAGCCTGGTCAACACGGTGAAACCCCATCTCTACTAATAATACAAAAATTAGCCAGGTGTGGTGGCATGTGCCTGTAACCCCAGCTACTCGAGAGGCTGAGGCAGGAGAATCGCTTGAACCCAGGAGGCAGGAGTGGTGCTAAGATAGCACCACTGCACTCCAGCCTGGGTGACAAGAGCGAGACTCCTTCTCAAAAAAAAAAAACAAGGTTAAAATGGCAAAATGTATGTTTTTTAACCACAATTAAAATTTTCATATTCCTGAAAGGGAAAATGGGAAGTAGTGTTTTTTAAATAATAAATAAATAAATAATAAAAATCCAAGAAGGTAAAGGAATAGACAATTCTATAATCATAATTGGAGATATCAGTACCCCACTATTAATAATCAATTGAATAACTAAACAGATCAGCAAGAATATAGAAGATAATATTAGTTAATTTGTTCTAACCAACATCTATAGGATACTCATTTGATGAGGCAGAATACACATTCTTTTCAAGCACACTTGGAACATTCTCAAGGATAGGTTGTATTCTAAGCAATAAAACAAGTTGAGGCAGAATACACA
>NW_012116488.1:9337273-9341546 GCF_000951035.1 Colobus angolensis palliatus
TCTCAAAAAAAAATTGTTTCTACAAAGAGAAGCCAGTCCTCAATGATGAATTCTATCAAGTATCTATATCTAAAGAAGAAATAATACTGATCCTTTACAAACTTTTTTAGAAAATTCATTTTATTGTCAATGCCTTGATACAAAAGTAAGACACGATATCACAAGAAAAAAAAACTATACATTAATATCCCTTATAAACATAGATGTAAGGTTTTTAAACAAAATACTAGCAAACCAAATACAGCAATATAATAAAAGGATTATTCACCATGACCAACTGGGATTTGTCCCAGAAATACAAAGTTGGTTTAACATCTGAAAATCAATTACTGTAACACACCATATTCGTAGAATAAAGAACAAAACGCACATGATCATTTTAATAGGTGCAGAAAAAATTGACTTAACACAGAAGGAATAGAAGGGAAAATCCTCAACTTGATAAAGGGAGCTATAAAAAGCCTATTGCTAACATCATATGCAATAGTGAAATACTGAGCACTTTCTCCCTAAAATCAGGAACAAGGCAAGGATGTCCATCCTTACCACTCTATTCAACATTGTACTGTCAGTTCTAGCCAGTGCAGTCAGGCAAGGAAAATAAATAAAAGGTATCCAGATTGGAAGATAAGTAAAACTGTTTATTCGCAGATGACACAATCCTGTAAGGGGAAAAAACCTAAGGAGCACACACATACACACACACTCACACTCACACACACAGCTAGAACTAATAAATGAGTTCAGCAAGCTTACATGACACAAGATTAATATGCAAAACCACACTTCTATATACTAACAAATAATCTGAAAAAATGCAATAAAGGAAAAATCCCATTCACAATAATATCAAAAAGAATAAAAACATTAAGACTAAATTTAATAAAAGAAATGGAAGGTTTAATAAAAGAAATGGAAGGTTTAATAAAAGAAATGGAAGGTTTGTATGCTGAAGCTATAAAACATTGCTGAGATAAAGAGAATTTAAATAAATGGAGATACGGTCCATGCACGTGGATTGGAGACTCAATATTGTTGAGATGACAGTTCTCCCCAATTGATCTATACATTCAATCCCTATCAAGATCTCAGTAGAACTTTTTTGTAGAAATTGATTAGTTGATCCCAAAATTCATATGGAAAAGCAAATGACCCAGAATAGTCAAAACAATTTTAAAAAGAAGAACAAAGTTGAAGAGCTGCTTGACTTCAAAACTTACTGTTAAACTTCTATAATCAAGATAAAGTGGTATTGGCATAGGATAGGATCAGTGGAATATACCTCAGTGTCCATTATGACATTCATGATCAACTGATTTATAACAAAGATGTCAAGGCAATTCAATAAGGAAAGAACAGTCTTTTCAACAAATGGAACTGGAACAATTGGATATCCATATGCAAAAGGATTAATTTCAACCCTTACCTCACACCATAAATGAAAATTAATTTAAAATGGATTATAAACTTAAATATGTAAACTAAAACTATAAATCTCCTAATAGAAAACTTACCAGAAAAAAAATTGTACATTGGGTTAGGCAAAGAGTTTTTAGATATAATATCACAAACACAATCCATAAAAGAAAAGATAAATTGAATTTCATCAAAATTTTAAAATTTTTGCTTCAAAAAATAACATTAAGGAAATGAAAAGTAAAAACACAGACTGGGAGAAAATATTTGCAAATCATATATTTGATAAATAATTTGTATCCAGAATATATAAATAACTCTTAGAACTCTTTATTAGAAGCCAAATTAATTTTAAAATCCAAATTAAAAATAGACAAAACTGAATAAACATCTCACTGAAGAAGATATACAAATGGCTAATGTTCACATGAAAAATGCTCAACATCACCAGTCATTAGGGAAATGCAAATTAAAACCACAAGGAGAAATGAAGGTTCAAGATGGCTGACTAAAGGCATTCAACACTCACCTCCTCTGCAAAGAAGAACCAAAATAGTGAGTACATAATCTCACTTCAAATGGAACATCTAAAACACTGGAATTTGACAGAAATGTGATATGAAGCACCCAAGCCACAGAAGGAGAGGCAAGCAAGGCACTCAGCTCAGCCAGAGATCCCCAGTGGTTAGGGAAAAGGTAAATGAGAAGTCTCTAGAGATCCACTTTCTTACTGTAGGCTCCTATAGCCCTAGGCACAAGAGAACTCCTAGACCCTTGTGGGCCTTGAGACTTCCATAGGGAACTGCCCAGAGACCACAGAAAGGCATTGCTCCAGAGAGAAAGTTCATGCTGGGTCCCACACATACCCTGAGTTTTAAGCAGTTGCAGCAGGGCACCATTTTGAGAGCTCAGCCCCTACCAGACTACATCCTGCCCTGGGGCCCAACAGCCCCTGCATCTTTACCTCCCTGGAGCCCCACTGACATGCCGCTGTGTCCACCCAGAGGGCTGCAGTGACACCAGTTGAATCCAGCAAAGTGACAAGATCCCCAGCTCCCTAGCACACACAGTGTCCTGCACTCCAAGGAATGGACAGTGCAGTACTCTGGGAAGACTGCCCTGGGACAATGGGAGCCAAAATATGTACTCCTCAAAGCATGAAACCTACCTGCCGGGGCCGCTGCTACTGACAGCAACCCTTAACTCACCAGCAGCAGGGCTACAGCAAGCTTTCATGCTCCCTGAGGACATGCTCTCACAGCCTGCAGTTGCCACTGCTGCTGCCACCAGGGTCCAAAGTACTTGCCACTGGCAGCAACATTGTACTCCTCAGCAATGGGGTCATCACATACTTGAATGTGCCTTGAGGACTGGCTCTCCCACTGCTGCCACTGCTGCCACCTCCACCAGGGGCCAAACCAAACACTCTCCAGATTCTAAGAGCTGCCTGCCTGCCTGCAGCAGCCACCAATGACAGCAACCCCACACCCCCTAACAGCATCTTCTCAGCATACTTGCATCACCCTAAGGACAGTTTCTTTCTGTCCTCAGCCATCTCTGCTGCTATCACCCAAGTACTCCACCACAGGGCCTAGGGATCACCCTACCCTGCCCACCACAGCCTGCATTCATGCACACCACCAAGAAGCCTGAAGACGGGCCTGCCTGGCCTGGAGCCCCTCCCTCAATGCCCAAGCATGTTCCCCAAGGGGGGACAAGAACAAACCAAACCCAAAATTAGAAGAAAAGAAATAATAAAGATTAGAGCAGAACTAAATAGAGACTAAAACAAATACAAAGGTTCAACAAAGTGAAAATTTGGTTTTTTGAAAAGAAACAGAATTGATTAGCCAGCTAGACTAACTGAGAAAAAAGGAGAGATGACCCAAATGAACAAAATCAGAGACAGTAAAAGGAGACATTACAATTGACACCACAGAAATACAAAAGATCATCAGAGATTGTTATGAACAAGTATGCACAAGCTGGAAAACCTAAAGGATAAATTCCTGGACACATGCAACCTACCAAGACTAAATTAAGAAGAAACAGAAAACGTGAACAGACCAATAATGAGTAACAGCCTTAAATCAGTAATAAAAAGTCTTCCAACAAAGAAAATCCCAGGAATGGATGGCTTTATTGCTGAATTTTTTGAAATGTATAAAGAAGAACTAACACGGCCGGGCACAGTGGCTCAAGCCTGTAATCCCAGCATTTTGAGAGGTTGAGGAGAGTCAATCACTTGAGGTCAGGAGTTCAAAACCAGCCTGGCCAACATGCTGAAACACATCTCTACCAAAAATACAAAAATTAGCTGAGCATAGTGGCACAGGCATGTAATCCCAGGTACCAGGGAGGCTGAGGCACGAGAATCGCTTGAACCCAGGAGGCGGAGGTTGCAGTGAGCCGAGATGGCACCACTGCACTCCAGGCTGGGTGACAGAGTGAGACCCTATCTCAAAACAAAACAAACAGGACATCCATCTTCTCCTGCCGTCAGACATCAAAACTCCAGGGTATTGGGCCTTCCGGCTCAGGACTTAGACCAAGCAGCTCCCTAGTCCCCAGGCCTTCAGGCTCCGACCAATTACACTCTACTGGCCTTCCTTGTTTTCCCTCTTGCAGACAGCATATTGTAGGACCTCTTAGCCTCCACAATTGAGTGAGCCAATTCTCACAGTAAGTCCCTTCTTGTATATGTTCATATTTCCTATTTGTTCCATTTCTCTGGAGAACCTTGACTAATATAATTTAAAAATGAATTTTAAAAAACAGTAATTTAAAAATCTTTCTGGCCGGACATGGTGGCTCAAGCCTGTAATCCCAGCACTTTGGGAGGCCGAGACGGGCGGAT
>NW_012116488.1:9341596-9342193 GCF_000951035.1 Colobus angolensis palliatus
TTTTCAAGCACACTTGGAACATTCTCAAGGATAGGTTGTATTCTAAGCAATAAAACAAGTTGAGGCAGAATACACATTCTTTTCAAGCACACTTGATACATTCTCAACGATAGATTGTATTCTAAGCAATAAAACAAGTCTCAATAAATTTTAAAGAATTGAAATCATACTAAGTATGCTCTCTCATTACAATGGAGTTAAATTAGAAATTAGCAAAAGAAAGAAATGTGGGAAATCTCTAAATATTTGGAAACTAAACATCATACTTCGAAATAACCCATGGGTCAAAGAAAAAAATCATAAGGAAAATTAGAAAGTATTTTAACTAAATGAAAACAAAAATAAGACATATGAAAATAGGCCGGGCGCAGTGACTCACGCCTGTAATTCGAATACCTTGGGAGGCCAAAGTAGGCGGGTCACTTGAGGGCAGAAATTGAAGTCAGCCTGGTCAACATGGTAAAATTCCCTCTCTACCAAAAAGTACAAAAATTAGCCAAATATGGTGATGCGCCTGTAGTCTCAGCTACTCAGGAGGCTGAGGTAGGAGAATCACTTGAACCCAGAAGGCAGAGTTTGCTGTGAGCCAAGATTGGG
>NW_012116488.1:9343584-9346094 GCF_000951035.1 Colobus angolensis palliatus
AAGGAACTAACACCAGTTTGCCTCTCAGACTATTCCAAAAAGTTGAAGAGGAAGAAATTCTCCCCAACTCATTCTGTGAGGCCAGCATTACCCTGATACCAAGACCATACGAGGACACACACACACACACTACAAAACAAAACAGAAAATTATAGACCAATACCTTTGATGAACATAGACACAAAATTCTCCAACAAAATACTAGCAAATAGAACCCAATAGCACATCCATACACCATGATCAAGTGGGATTTGTCCGAGGAATGCAAGGATAGGTTCACATATGCAAATTAATCAATAAACGTGATATATGACATCAACAGAATGAAGGACAAAAAACATGATTATCTCAATAGATGCAGAAAAAGCATTTGGTAAAATTCAACATCTTTTCATAATAAAAACTCTCAACAAACTAGGCAGAGAAGGTACATACCTCAACATAATAAAGGCCTTATATGACAAACCCACAGCTAACATCATACTAAATGGAAAAATGCTAAAAAGCCTTTTCTCTAAGAACTGGAAAAAGACAAATACGCCCACTTCCACCATCCCTATTCAACATGAAAGGAATGTCTTCCATGCCTGGAAGCCCTACCCAGAGCAATCAGGCAAGAGAAAGAAATAAAAGGATAAAAGGCATCCGACTTGGAAAAGACGAAGTCAAGATTTTCCTTTTTGCAGATGACATGATTTTATATTTAGAAAAATCTAAAGATTCCACCAAAAATCTCTTAGATCTGATAAATAAATGCAGTAAAGTTGTGGGATACAAAATCAACATTCAAAATTCAGTAGCATTTCTATCCACCAATAATAAAATCATTAAAAAAGAAATCAAGGCCGGGCGCGGTGGCTCAAGCCTGTAATCCCAGCACTTTGGGAGGCCAAGGCAGGCAGATCACTTGAGGCCAGGAATTCAAGATCTGCCTGGCCAATATGGTGGCCATCTCTACTAAACATGCAAAAAATTAGCATGACATGGTGTCAAGTGCCTGTAATCCCAGCTACTCAGGAGGCTAAGACAGGAGAATAGCTTGAATCCAGGAGGCGGTGGTTGCAGTGAGCCGAGATCGCGCCTCTGCACTCCAGCCGGGATGACAGAGTGAGACTGTATCTCAAAAAAAAAAAAAGGAAAAAAAAAAAAGCCCAACATCATACTTCACCAAATTAGAAAGAAAAAAAGTCCTATGATTCATGTGGAACCAAAAAGGAGCCTGAACAGCCAAAGCAACCCCAAGCAAAAAGAGCAAAGCTGGAGGTATTACATTGCCTGGCTTCAAAATATATTACAAGACTATAGTAAACAAAACAGCATGTTGTTGGTATACAAAGAGACACAGAGACCAATGGAACAGAATAAAGAACCCAGAAATTAATCCATATATTTACAGTCAACTGATTTTTGACAAAGGCAACAAGAACATACATTGGGGGAAGGGCACCCTCCTCAATAAATGGTGCTGGGGAAGCTGGATATCCGTATGCAGAAGAATGGAACTAGACACCATCTCTCACCATATACAAAAGTCAACTCAATATGGATTAAAGACCTAAATATAAGACCCAAAACTATAAAACTGCTAAGAAGGCCAGGCATGGTGGCTCACGCCTGTAATCCCAGCACTTTGGGAGGCCAAGGCAGGCAGATCACGAGGTCAGGAGATCGAGACCATTCTAGCTAACATGGTAAAACCCTGTATCTACTAAAAATACACACACAAAAAAAAATAGCTGGACATGGTGGCACGTGCCTGCAGTCCCAGCTACTCAGGAGGGTGAGGCAGAAGAATCGCTTGAACCCAGGAGGCGGAGATTGCAGTGAGCCAAGATTGCATCACTGCACTCCAGCCTGGGTGACAGAGCGAGAATCCGTCTCAAAATAAATAAATAAATAAATTTTTTTTAAAAAAAACTACTAACAAAATAGGGGAAACATTACAGGATATTGGTCCAGACAAAGATTTGATGGCTAAGGCCTCAAAAGCACAGGCAATGAAAACAAAAATGGACAAATGGAACTCTGTTAAACTAAAAAGCTTCCAGGCAGCAAAGAAAATAATCAACAGAGTGAAGAAACAATCTGTTGAATGGGAGAAAATATTTGCAAAATATTCATTGGACAAAGGACTAATATCCAGAATACACAAGGAACTCAAACAACTCAATAACAAGAAAAACCAAATAACTCCATTGAAAAGTAGACAAAGAACTGGATGTGGAGGCACTTGCCTGTAATCCCAGTGCTTTGGGATGCCAAGGCAGGAGGATTGCTTGAGATCAGGAGCGTGAGACAAGCTTGGGCAACCTAGCAAGACCCAGTCTCTACAAAAAAAAAAAAAGAAGCCAGGCATGATGTTCACACCTCTGGTCCTAGAAACTTGGGAAGCTAAGGTGACATGATCATTTGAGCCCAGGAGTTCAAAGTTGCCATGGACTACAGTCATGCCACTACACTCCAGCCTGTGTGACAGAGTGAGACTCTGTCTCAAAAAAAAAAAAAAAAAA
>NW_012116488.1:9346144-9350688 GCF_000951035.1 Colobus angolensis palliatus
AAAAAAAAAAAAAAAAAAAATTTACTGTGCAAAACACACAAATAGACATTTCTCAAAAGAAGACATGCAAATGGCCATCAGGTATATGAAAAAAATGCTCAACAACACTAAACTTCAGGGAAATGCAAACCAAAACCACAATGAGATATCATCTTAACCTAGTTAGAATGACTA
Organism: Colobus angolensis palliatus; assembly: GCF_000951035.1. NCBI lineage: Eukaryota > Metazoa > Chordata > Mammalia > Primates > Cercopithecidae > Colobus > Colobus angolensis. The sequence goes on from NW_012116488.1 coordinate 9,346,319, forward strand.
TTATTAAATAAATAATAGATGCTGGTGAAGATGTGGAAAAAAGGAAACTCTTATACACTGTTGGTGGGAATGTATATTTGCACAGCCGTTATGGAAAACAGTATTGAGGTTTCTCAAAATACTAAAAATAGGACTACCATATGATCCAGCAATCCCACTACTGGGTATTTACCCAAAGGAAGAGAAATCAGTGTATCAAAGAGATACCTGCACCCTAGGTTCGTTGCTGCACTATTCACAATAGCAAACATGTGGATTCCTAAGTGTCCATCAGCAGATGAAGAGATAAAGAAAATGTGGTACATATATGAATACTACTTGGCCAAAGAAAAGAATGAAATCCTATCATTTGCAGCAACAAGGATGGAACTAGAGGTCCTTAGGTTAATAAGTCAAAGAAAGACAAATGTCTCATGTCCTCACTCTCATGTGGGACCCTTAAAAGTTGATCTTGGCTGGACGTGGTGGCTCACACCTGTAATCCCAGCACTTTGGGAGGCCAAGGCAGGCAGATCACCTGAGGTTAGGAGTTCAAGACCAGCTTGACCAACATGGTGAAGCCCCCATCTCTACTAAAAATACAAAAATCAGCCAGGCCTGGTGGTGTGCACCTGTAATCCCAACTACTCGGGCGGTTGAGGCAGGAGAATTGCTTGAACCTGGGAGATGGAGATTGCACTAAGCTGAGATCATGCCACGGCACTCCAGCCTGGGCGACAGAGCAAGACTCCATCTCAAAAACAAACAAACCAAAAAAAAAACCAGTTAATCTTGTGGAGGTAGAGAGTAGAATGGTAGTTACTGGAGACTGAGAAGTGGGGTGGGGGATGAAGAGAGGAGAGTTGGTGAATGGGAACAAACATACAGTTTAAGTTCCAATGTTCAATAGCGGAGTAGGGTAACTGAAGTTAACAACATGCTGTATATTTCAAAATAGCTGGAAGGGAGGACTTGAACTGTTCTCAACACATAGAAATGAAAGATACTCGCCGGGCGTGGTGGCTCACGCCTGTAATCCCAGCACTTTGGGAGGCTGAGGTGGGTGAATCACTTGAGGTCAGGAGTTCAAGACCAGCCTGGCCCACATGGTAAAACCCCATCTCTACTAAAAGTACAAAAATTAGCTGGGCGTGGTGGCATGCGCCTGTAATCCCAGCTACGCAGGCGGCTGAGGCAGGAGAATCACTTGAACCTGGGAGGTGGAGGTTGCAGTGAGCTGAGATCACACCACTGACTGCACTCCAGCCTGGGCGACAGAGCATGACTCCACCTCAATAAACAAACAAATAAATAAACAATAAAATTTAAAAACAGAAAAATCATTGCCCCAGGAGAGGACTGAATGTATTAATAATAGGACCCACCTCCACCCTTGTCAATCTGATCTTCAACTTCCACAAGACCTACACACCAGACAAATGCATGGTTTCTTTACTGAAAGGTTAGAGTTGCGGCAGTTTCAGAATGGGAACTGGAAGACCGAAGAGGGAAAGATTAAGATGTCAAGATTTAGGCACTGTCTTGAATCTCACAAGACATTCACACCCACATCCTCTGAGCCACCCCTACTCCCAAACACTGTTAAGTCCTTGGTGCTTTTACATTCTTCAGCAGCCACCAGGCCTCATCCAGTGGATTTATTACAACTCTGGGGTAGAGCCGTGACTCCAGGCCCATGGGTAGGGCCCATGCACCTTCCATTCCAGAGCCTCTCATCTCTCCTGAGAGCTGGGCCATGGCTTACTTTACCAATTGCCCGTTTCAGTAGGCCCACCTCCCAAAGCAGGATTTCTCTTGAAGACAGGTAGAGAGTCCATAAGGAGAAAATTCCATTGTTCCTGTTCAAGACACAAGCTGGCCCTCAGAGCCTTTGAGACCCCATTCCAAACCTGAGAAGATTTTAGGTTCTTTCCTGCTCCTCCTGGAGCCTGAGGGTCTCTCCAAAGAGCTGCTGCCTTGATTATATTCAGATTCTAGAATGTCAATTCCCTCTGAAAGGTGGGTGGGTGGGTAGCTGTATTCCATCCCATGTGCTTGAATGAAGGTTTTCTACACCAGGACCTAGAGAAGAGGACTTGATGGGCCCCAGAGCAGCCAGTCTGTATTTGGACTTGGCCAGGACCAAGGTCACCAGGGCAGGACCACAGGGTTGGGGCAGACAGGCAGTCGCAGCAGAAGTGGAACCAGCTGAGCAGAGCCTGAGCAAAGAGAAGAGCAGCTGCTGGTGTCAGCGTGCCATGTCCTAGACGGGGACAGTGCATCCCTAGGTGGGGCCCTCCTAGGGCTGGTGAGGGTGGGCAGCTGATCACGCACAGCTGGCTGGAGCAGGAGAACAAGGCAAAAGGACAAGAGACAGATCCTAGATATCTACCTGATCCCAGAGACCGCCTGGACCGGGGTGGCAGCCACTCATTTGGTTTATACAATAGCCTGGCTTCTACGTTTGCCCAATTCTTGGCACCCAGCCACAGTGATTCTGCGAAAGCCTAGTTCAGATGGCAGAACATCTGTGCTGCGCATCCTCAGCCAGAGAGGCCGAGCTCCAAAGAAGGTGACATGGCCAAGCAAGGCCAGCCTGCCACACCAAGGCCAGGGCCCTGATACACGACGACAGTGTTTACGTTCATACCCCTGAATTCTTGAATCATCAGACACCCTGCCCTCTCGGTGGCCCACCCTTCCCTATTAAAAACTAGCTCTCCCCCAGGAGAATCACTGGAACCCAGGAGGCGGAGGTTGCAGTGAGCCGAGATTGCACCACTGACACTTCAGCCTGGTGACAGGGCAAGACTCCGTCTCAAAAAAGAAAAACATAAACAACAAAAAAACTAGCCTCCCTGTGGCTTGGAGACAATGCAGAGACCCTCCCCTACGAGTCAGTATGTGCCCCCTCAGAATCAATTCCCATTTCCCCTTTAGACTGCTAGGCCTAGAATTAGGATTAAATCTCAACATAACCCAGTAGGGGATATGGACACCAGAGGACCTCCAGGACCCAGTAAGCATGACCAGAAGGAGCCTGCCAAAGTGTGTTCACAGCACTGGAGTCTGAGGGTCCCTGACCAAGGGAGTCTGTGTATAAGACTGGAAAAGGGAAGGCTGGGTGCGGTGGCTCAAGCCTGTAATCCCAGCAGTTTGGGAGGCCGAGACAGGTGGATCACGAGGTCAGGAGATCGAGACCATCCCGGCTAACACGGTGAAACCCCGTCTCTACTAAAAAATACAAAAAAACTTGCCGGGCGAAGTGGCGGGGGCCTGTAGTCCCAGCTACTCAAGAGGCTGAGGCAGGAGAATGGCGTAAACCCAGGAGGCGGAGCTTGCAGTGAGCCGAGATCACGCCACTGCACTCCAGCTTGGGTAACGGAGCAAAACTCCGTCTCAAAAAATAAAAAATAAAATAAAATAAAATAAAAAGAAAGATACTCAAGGTAATGGACACCCAAAATATCCTGACTCAATCATTACATTCCATGCATGTAACAAAATGTATTTCTCCATAAAAATGTACAAATATTAGGTATCAATAAAAAAATTTTTAAACCACTGTGAGATACCTTTATAAAGCCACTAGAACTAGCTGTAATCAAAAAGACAGTAACACATATGGTAAGGATGTGGAAACTAGAACCCTCACACGTTGCTGGCGAGAATGTAAAATGATACAGTCATTTTGAAAAACAGTGTAACAGTTTCTTGAAAAGTTAAGCATAAACTTACTCTACAATTCAGCCACTCCATGGCTTGGTATTCATTCAAGGGAAATGAAAACATTTCTCCGCACAAAGACATGTACAAGAATGCTCGTAGCAACATATTCATAGCAACCAAAAAACCTGAAACAATTCAAATGCCCATCAGTTAATGAATGGTTGAACAAAATGGGCTGTATCCTTACAATGGAATTACATTCAGCAATAGAAAGGCATAAACTAGTCAAACATGCTACAACTTAGATGAGCCTCGAAAACATCATACTAAGAGAAAGAAGCCAGCCACAAAAAAACCACATATCGTATGATTCCATTTATATGATGTGTCCAGAAAAGGCAAATTCATAGAAACAGCAGGTCAGCGGTTGTCAGGTGCTGGGGGGAGCAGGAACTGACTGCATATTGGCAGGAGGAAACATGTGAGGAGGGTGGAAGATTCTAAAACTGGACTGTGGTGATGATCGTACAACTCTATAAATTTAGTAAACATTGAATTGTAGACTTAAAATAAGGACATTTTAGTATTTATAGTTTACTTGGAAAACGCTGTTTAAAAATTAAAAAAAAAAAAAAAAAGTCAGGCCGAGTGTGGTGGCTCATGCCTGTAATCCCAGCACTTTGGGAGGCTGTGGTGATGATCGTACAACTCTATAAATTTAG
>NW_012116488.1:9356519-9362013 GCF_000951035.1 Colobus angolensis palliatus
AAAAAAAAAAAAAAAAAAGACTGCAAAAGGGAGACTTCATCAATGTGAGTACACTCCCAGGATTTCACCTCCGGATGAGGACACCCAGTGATGGTGCAAACTCTACAAGGATGTCTGCGGGAAGTATGGATAAAATCAGGCCCACGTTCAATGAGGCTGACCTGCCAGGATTGCCATGGCAGACAGCTCCACAGGAGACTGAAAGGCTCAGAGATGTGGGTATGTTGGGGTGGATATGCTGCGTAAGGTCAGAAGACACACCGGGTGAATATGTTCCATGGAATACGTGTCATTTACTAATGCCATAATAAATAGGCTGGTAAGGGGGCGCCAGCGTCATTACAAAGTTCACTGGGGGATGTGAGGGTGATCTGGCTGTGATATCTGTCACCCCATTGATCACCCAGGTTTATTCAGTTGATCTTGCTGGAAGTCAGGTATCCCCTTCCCCACTCCATGTGTGTCCCTCCCGAAGCTGTGCCAAAGCTTCCCCAATAGAGGAGGACCGGTCTTTGGTCAAGGATACACGAGTAGCTGCGGTCCCATGCTGGAACCTCCAAACAAGCTCTCAGACCTCACTGAGGACTCCTCTCTGCAGGGGTTTTGCCTTGCCTGTCTGCCGGGCCTCAGCCACCACCACTATCTCCTCTGCAGGCCAAGGCCAATGGCAGAGAAGACACCATTGCAGGACAAAGCTCACTGATCACCAGCGGGATGAGAGCCATCAGAAACCAGATGGCCACAGCTGTTGTACTGAAAACAGGGTCATAGTGGCAGCCACAGGGCTTAGAATGTGGGGGCAAGCTGAAGTCCACTTTTGTGATCTAAGGTTGGAATAGAGGCAGCCTCATGATCAATGGCAATTATCTTGGCAAGCTGGTCAGCAGCTTGTAGGGAGGAAAAGCTGATGATCTGGGACAAGGAGGTCTGGGAGGGAGACGTGGATGGATGCCTGGAAGTGGGCATCAAGGGTGAAGACCCTCTTCTCACACAGCTCACCAGAGCACATCCAGTGCAGAAGCACTAAACAACCAAATGACTTGGCCAGCTGGCACCAGCCAGCCCTGCCATCAGCCACCCGAGTGCCGGCATGAGGGCACCTGAGCAAAGTGGAAGCTCTGCATGGCCCCAACGGCATGAGCTCCCACTCACCAAGGCTGGTCCAGCTACTGCCACCCCCAGACATCCAACCTGACAGAAGCAGGGACTAATGTTGAGCCCCCAGTATGGCACCATGTGGCACTTGGTGGCATATGCACTACATTGGACCTCTTCCACCCTGAAAAAGCCAGACGAATATTTCAGATATGCTTTTGCCTTTCCTGCCTGCAGGGGCTCAGTCAACACCACTATCCAAGGGCATGTAGAACATTTAATCCCCTGGCACAAGATCTCATATGACCTTCATCAGACGAGAGAACCTGCTTTATGGCAAAGAAGGTGCAGGGAATAGCCCATGATCGTGTAACCCAGGGGTCATATCTCTATCCAGAAGCGTGGGCATGCTAGTGTTGGAATTGCCATTAAAGGTACAACTGGGGCCACCGTTTGCAAAGGTGAGGTGTCATCCTCCAGGACGCAATATGCAGTTTAAATCAAAGACCGATCTATGCTGCTATGCCCCCAACAGAAAGAATACGTGCGCACGTTCAGAACTAAGAATGGAAGCAAGAGTCTGTTATGGGCTCAGTTGTGTCCCCCACAAAATTCATATGTTGAAGTCCTAACTCCAATTACTTCAAAATGTGACTGTAATTGGAGACAGAGCCTTTAAAGTCATAATGAAAATCAAATGAGGTCATGGGGTGGGCCTCAGCCCAACGTGACTGGTGTCATCATAAGAAGGTATCAGGACACAGACACACACAGAGGAGACATGGTGGGGGGGGAAGTAGCCACCTACAAACCAAGGAGAGAAGTCTTAGAAGAAACCAACCCTGCCAACACCTTCATCTTAGACTTTCAGCCTCCAGAACTGTGAGGAAATAAAGTTCCATAAATTCCATTGTCACCCAGACTCTAGTTCTTTGTAATGGTGGCCCTAGTAGACTAATACAGAGACCCTTCGCTTTCAGCGACTCACTTGAGGAATTTGTGTTTTCTGCACCCACAATTTGAGCTGTGTGTGTTAAGAGGTCCTGGTTCCCCAGAAGAAAAATTCCATCAAGGGCTCAGCAAGAATCCTGTTAAATGATAAGCTACAAGTGCTACCTGATGCTTCAGAATCCCAGGACTGAGGAATTGGCAAGTAAGAGTGGAATCAGCATCCTGGTAGAGCTGACTGACCCTGATCAACAAGAAAAGCAGGTTGGCTGTACAAAGTGAGGGCAGGGAGGAACATTTGGCATCTCTTGATATTTCCTTGCCCGACTGTGATGGGCTGAGGAAAGGCATGGTGGCTAGGAGTCACACCCTCCAAGGATGAGGATCTGGGCCATGCAACCAGCTAAGAGCAGCAAAGGCACTAGCTGAGGGTGAGGAGAACCCAAAGTGGCTACTGGAGGAGGGAGATGAGATGAGGACTATCAACTCATGGCCCTGCGGCCGGCTGCAGCCTCAGAAGCAATAGTTTCCTCAACCTTCCCTTTCTAAGTTTCTCCCAAGATGACAGGTTCACCCGGGATGTGGAGGAGTGATGCTCAGAACATATAGGAAGAAGTAGGTCCTGGAGGTCCAAAGGGAGGACTATGGTGGACACCGTGATGCTCCACCCAGATCCCCTTCAATGGGACTTTTGCCCCAACTTCTGGGAGTGCTATAAGCAGACAGATTTCAGCTCTCAGCTCCTGCAGGGATCACATCCGCTGCAGTTATGTACCCTAACCCAAGGGCACATTCCTTCCAGCGCAGCCCATGTGCAATGACTGATCCATGTGGGAGCACGAAAGCCTGGCCATGTCACCCAGCTCGGGACAACAGTGATGGCCATGCTAGTTCCAAAGCTCGCCATGGGCTCCACTGAGGCTGTCCTTGTGCCTGCTCATAGCTCAGCTTCTCCCTGTGCCCAGTTTTCTTCCTCGCCCTTCCTTTGCTTTTGTTTTCTATATAAATAAATGTACTTAAGCACAGTCATTGTTCATATGCCCAAGCATTTTTTTGTTTTGAGATGGAGTTTCACTCTTGTTGCCTAGGCTGGAGTGCAATGGTGTGATCTCAGCTCACTGCAACCACTGCCTCCCAGGTTCAAGCAATTCTCCTGCCTCAGCCTCCCAAGTAGCTGGGATTACAGGCACCTGCCACCTTGCTCGTCTAATTTTTGTATTTTTAGTAGAGATGGGGTTTCACCATGTTGGTCAGGCTGGTCTCAAACTCCTGACCTCAGGTGATCCACCTGCCTTGGCCTCCCAAAGTGCTGGGATTACAGGCATGAGCCACTATGCCTGGCATCAAGCATTGTTTTATAATTACACTTAATAAAATTCCCCTTCCATTTCAGAACCCACACTTTTGTCCAAGGTTCTGAGCTTTATCAATCTCCATGCCCACATCCACTCGTTCCCCTGGCATAGTTTTCTAGGTCCCGTTGCCTGGCAATTTACAACAATATGGCTATGGTTGTTTTTAGTGCCTTTGTACCAGGCATTTCTCCTGCATTCTCTCATTTGATCCTTTTAACACCACTCTCAGTCAGACACCACATGATTTCCATTTCCAGTGAAGACCCTGGGTCTCAGAAGGCTCAGTTACTCACTCAAGGTCACATTCTGGGTCCACGGGGAGACCAGGAGGTGCTCAGGCAGCCCGACTCTGAGTCCACTGGTTCTCCCTCTGCTGCTGCAGCTCTGATGCAAAACGAGAACACCTGCTTGGTGGGCCCAGCTGCTGGGAGTTTAAGTAATGGCGGACGCCACACAAAGGGAATTCTGGGTCAGCCAAAGGAGGAGCTCTAGCAGTGGGATGGGCTTCTTTGAGAGGTCATGAGACCCCTATCCCTGGGAATATCCTAACTTCCACCAGGCCTACAAGAAATGTTATGCCTGGCAAGCAGAAAAGTCCCAGCCAACTCAAGGAAGAAAGGATTCTCTGATTCCATCCATGACATTCAAATCTCCCCACACTGAGCTGACTTGAAGTTTCCAGCTGACAGTGATTTGAAGAGAGGCAGACTTGTGACCAGCACAGAAGCCCTGGAGCCAGGTGAAGCCTGACCCACTTCTGGAGCACTGCCAACCACTGGTGGCGACTCTGACTGGCCTGAGAGCAGGAGGCCAGACTGCAATACCTCTGGGGTCCATCCACGGTCTCAGTGCCCTTGACTGCAGCCCGCCAGGTGCCTAATGGATGCAGCAGCTGTGCATGGGAGTGAATGCCAATCAGCCCTGGAGGGCAAACCCCATGGAGATGCAGATGGAGGTTCACCAACCACGGCCCCTCTTCCCACGTTTCCTTCCCTTAATGCAAAGGCGGGTGGGTCCTACACCCTGGCAGGTGTGTGTGTGTGCATGTGTGTGTGTGCATTACCTGTATACGTCAGTGCCTGCTCCAAACGCCTCCTTGGCTCACCAGTAGGCATCCGGCTTCCCATAGGACCAGGGTAGCACCTGGCAGCAAGCCTGGATTTGTGAAGAGCTCAGAGTAGTTCCTCACTGAGGCAAGCACAACTCTCAACTCAATTCACCTCTTCTTCATCTCCCCTTTCAACCAACATGAAGCCAAGAGAATATCCGTGTATCAACACAACAAACTGGATTATTCAGGGTTTCCTACTCTCACCTGAAACTCATTCACTCATTTAACTAACATCTGTTGAGCCAGGCCCTGTAATAGGCTCAAAGACAGAGTCTGCAAACTTTTTCTGTAAAAGGCCAGATAGTAAAATTTTGGGCTCTGTGGGCTCACTTGTCTTGGTCACAACTACTCAACCCTGCTATTGTAGCACGAAAACAGACACGGACAATATATAAACAAATGAACATGGCTGTGTGCCAGTAAAACTTTGCTTACAAAAATATGCCACAGGCCAGATTTAGCCCCATAGGCCTTAGTTTGACAACCCCTGATCTAAGAACACAGACAGTAGATACATCTGCCTATGGGGGATGGAGGATGGAGGTAGGGTTCTCCTTGTCTTCTGAAATTTTATAAAACTAGGAAAACAAGTCTTAGGCCAGGCGCAGTGGCTCATGCCTGTAATCCTAACACTTTGGGAGGCTAAGACAGGAGGATCGCTTGAGCTCAGGAGTTCAAGACCAGCCTGGGCAACATAGTGAGACCTTGTCTCTACTAAAATATAAAAAGATAGCCTGGCATGATGTCTAGTAGGTGGCCTGTAGTTCCAGGTACTTAGGAGGCTGAGGCAGGAAGATTGCTTGAGCCTGGGAGATCGAGGCTGTAGTGAGTTATAATCATGACACTGTACTCCAGCCCGGGTGACAGAGAGACCCCACTGAAAGAAAAGAAGCAAGGAAGGGCCAGGCGCGGTGGCTCAAGCCTGTAATCCCAGCACTTTGGGAGGCCGAGACGGGCGGATCACGAGGTCAGGAGATCAAGACCA
>NW_012116488.1:9362513-9374289 GCF_000951035.1 Colobus angolensis palliatus
AGGAAGGAAGGAAAGAAAGAAAGACCTTTATCAAGGAAGGAAGGAAAAAGGAAAGAAAGAAAGGAGAGAGGAGAGGAGAGGGAAAAAGAAAGGAAGGACGGTCTTAATCATAACTAACTTTGACATGCCACAGCAAAACCAAAGCATGGCCAGTGAATGACTTCTGACCCTAAGTTCCTGACAGCACTGGGCAGCCCTGGGGCAGGAGGCTTGGGTTTGAACCCACTCTCTGCCATTTACCAGTGTATACACCACTTCCATGATGTTTGGTTTCTTCTAGAAAATGAGGCTATTATATAGAATACAGTGGTTCATGCCTATAGTTTCAGCTATTCAGAAGACTTGAGGCAGGAGAATTGCCTGAATCCAGAAGTTCAAGGTTACAGTGAGCTATGATTTCACCACTGCACTATAGCCTCGGTGACAGAGAAAGACCTTGTCTCAAAATAAAAGAAAATAAAATGAGAATATTAGTGCATATATGCATCATGGGATCACTATGAAGATAAAAATCACATAATGTGGAAGTGCTCCCTCAATTATAAAAAGCTATGGAAGTGTAAGAGATTGTCACTGTTATCCTCCAACCTATTGCAAAACTTCAGATATGGTCCCAGTCCTGCAACTGATTAACTGTGGGACTGTGGGCAGGTCACCTCTCCCCTCTTCACCTCGGTTTCCTCGACACTGAGATGCTCGAAGGAGATAAGGGAAGTGCTTTGTACAGTGTAGAGTGTGCATTTTCTATGTTGTCTTGATGTCATCATTAGATAATAATTATTATCATCATTTGATATCATTATAATTGTCTGTTTCTAGCTAAAAGCTCCCTGGATATTTCCATCTGCCAAAGCCACTGAGTAGTCTCTTTCTGTCTTTCACTTTGCAGCAAGTCCTCCTCATTGCTCTCAGCCCAGGATGAGGCCTCTCCTTCTCTTCAAAACACTGTACAGTAACTGTCTCTCTGCCTGCCTGATCTGTCTGTCTGTCTGTCTCTCCCACTGCCCTGTGAGTTGGGGCGGGGAACTGGGTCTGACTCATTTCTGTGTCCCCGCCCCTGCCCCAGTGCCTGGTGCACAGTGAGGTCTGCCGTGTCCATCTGATGAGAATCCCTGACCTCCCTGGCCTGATGTGCTACTCCATGTTGCTGCTGGCCCTCCAGGAAGATCGTCCGGCACAACCGCCTGCTTGAGGGCCACGGAGGGGAGATTCGGATCTTCCTTGCCATTCGCATAGCAGGGTCATGTTGCCAAGGTGCTCCTGCCAGGCCTCCTGCCGTGGTCCTACCCAGGCTTTCAGGTCCCCAGGAGCCACCCCAATAGCACCTCACCTCTCACCTGTTGCGGGGTGCACTCGGAGGTGCCACACACCTGCATGGCTCGCCCACAGGGGCCTATGAGTCAAGGGCATCGGGTTCACGTGGGGGTTGCTGCTGCTGCTCTCTGGACACATGGCCTCCTCAGCAGCTGCCAGCAGAGCCGGGCAGCACTCCATGTAAGAGCAGAAAGGTGATGGCTCATGGGGCAAGATGTCACCGTTGGGAAAGAGGCTTCAGTGGGTAAAGTCTTCTCTCTTCCTTTCTCAGGACAAACTGCTCAAAGTTGCGGTGGACAGGGCAGAAGACATTCGACCAGGAAGGACCAGAAGCTGGCTGTTCTTGGTTGAAACTGAGTAACATACTCCCTTCTATTTTCTGTCCGTCTTCCTTCCCTCTGCTTCCCTGGGCCTTCTCTCCCCAATAAAGCGTGAGCGTCCAAGTTTTTGCCTCAGACTTTATTTTCTAGGTGACAAGGGCTGAGGCATGAGAGCCTAGGAAATGCCCACTTTGGTTTTCCCCATCTGCTCTCCGTCCTCTCAGAGCCTTGCAAAGCCTGAGCCCTTGTTCTCTGCCAGTCCTCAGGACTCCTACCCCGGCCTCTCTTATCCTTCCCAACCCAGCCTGGAGCCCATGATGCCCACCTGGGCTACATCCATCCTCAGACTGCAGACCCGAGGCCCGCTCTGTCTCTCCTGGCCTCTCTGCTGCTCCCCCGATGCTGGCTGTGCAGATCACTGTACCCATGAGTCTCCATTCACACTGGACCTGTGTGGAGGCTTTAAAATATGTCCGCACTTTCTCCCCTCAAACTATGAAGCCTAATGCCCCCACCCCTTGAGTGTACACCAGACTTAATAACCTGCTTCTAATAAATAGAATCGGCCGGGCGAGATGGCTCACACCTATAATCCTAGCACTTTGGGAGGCAGCAGTGGGTATACCACTTGAGGTCAGGAGTTCGAAACCAGTCTGGCCAACATGGTGAAACCCTGTCTCTACTAAAAAAACAAAAAAAGTTAGCTGGGCGTGGTGACGGGCACCTGTAACCCCAGCTATTTAGGAGGCTGAGGCAGGAGAATCACTTGAACCTGGGAGGTGGAGGTTGCAGTGAGCCAAGATCACACCACTGCACTCCAGCCTGGGCAACAGAGAGAGACTCTGTCTCAAAATAATAATAATAATAATAATAATAATAAATAGAATCATGGCATATGACTTCCAAAATGAGGCCTGAAAAGGCACTATGACCTCCTCCTCTCCCTCGGGTCACTTGTGCCAGGAGAAGTCAGCTGCCATGGAGAGGACACTCAAGCAGGGCCATGGAAAGGCCAACTCGGCAAAGAGCAGAAGCCTCCAGCCAGTGCCCATGTGAGGAAATCAGCTCATGCCAGATCCTCTGGCCCCACTCAGGCCTTCAGATGAGTGCAGTCCCAAACAACATCTTGACTGAGATCTCATGACAGGTCTTGAGCCAGAACCACTCAGCAAAGCCACTCCCAGATTCCTGGTCCTCAGGAACTGTGTGTGATGATAACTGTTTGCTGTCTTAAGCCTCTAAGTTTCAGGCTAATTTGTTCCCCAGCAGTTGACACCACCCTATCCTTTCACTTCTCTCAGGGGCTCTCTTCCCATTCCCCTCAGCCAAACCTCCACATCCTCAAGCATCTACCCAACATGCAATCCTTTTGTTCTCAGTGAAGAAGCTTGTCTCCCACTTCATGGGGCAGGAAGAGGGGAGATGAGGCACTCAAATGTGACACCCCCAGCTCCCTGACCCACTCCCTCTACAGATGCCTGCACCTACCCCATCCTCACTGCCTTGCATCCAGTCCCAGGGGATGAGCTCCTCACTCCTATTCAAAAGCAGCCCATTCCCTGCTCCTGATCCCCATTGTTCTTCCTCACCCCTAGCCCGGCAGGTGCATTCTCTCCACAGCTTAGAGCTGAACCTCTCCTTTCTGTGAATCCCCTTGACCAGAAGCCACTTCCTACTCCCATTCTCTCTCCTTCTCTAACAAGTATCTCAAAAGGGCTGGGCATGCCTGCCGTGCACCTGCTCATTCCTCAACCACTGAGCAGTAGCTGCTGCCCCTCTTCCTGAGAGCTCCTCTTGCCCCCACCTGGTCTCCAGTTATCTCCCAGCTGCCAAACCCAGAGGTCACTTCCCAGCCCATCCCCCGGGGCCACTTTGCAGCATGTGACTCTGTTGGCCACTCTTTCTGTCCTCCAGCCCTCCTCCTCGTATCCATACCATGCTCCCTCCTGATGCCCCTCACTGGTCCTCACTGCTTTCTGTGAAGGCCCCACTTCCTCCTCCCACAGCCCAGACACGGATGTTCTCTGGTCTCCATCTTCAGCCCGTGCTTCTTTTACTCTTCCTGTCCTCCTCAAGAGAAGTCCTGACTGCCTCTCATGACAACAACTACCACCCTGTATGAATGGCTGTCAAGTTCACACCTGGCCAAGACCTCTTCCCTGAGTGTCAAGTTCACGCCTCACTCAGACCACTTGCCTGAGTATCAGATTGTATCCAGCTGCCTGCCATTTCCCAAAAGTGCTTCCAAGTCACCATGTTCAGAGGATGTAATCTGCATGCTTCTGCAGTGTCTTTCCATCTCGGTGAACGGCACTTGCAGCTACCGGCTCACGGCAAGACCTGGGTGTCACCCTGGAAGTCCTACTCCCACTTCCAAACACTTGGCAAGTCCGATTGAATCTTCTCCCAAGAGGGTTTTAAAATCTGGCCCCTCACACTGTCCTTAGGATGTGCTGTCCTGTGGTAGACCTAGTCATCTTTAACCTGGATCCTTGGGACAGGGTCCTGACTGGTCTCTCTTAGATCTATAAATCTAAGGGGTGGAGATCATTGGCTCTACCTTGCAGCCACAGGGAACTTTCCAGAACTCTAATCATTTTGCCCCCTTCCTAAAACTTTTCAGTGACTCCCCTTCACCCTCTGTGACCTGTCCTCTGTCAGCCCAGTCACCCTCAACTGCCGCCACTCACAGACTCACACTTGAATACTTGCTAAAACCAGTGTCCTTTTTTTGCCCGCACATTCTCTGCACAGTCTGGCCTCCAGCCTTGGCTTGTATGGGTCCTTCTGCCTTGTATGCCCTTTCCACCTTTCTTCCCCTGGCCAACTCTCTGCCATTTTCCAAAACCCAGCTCCCACATCATCTCCCACAAACCCCCACTGGCAACATCCTCCTCCATCTCTACTGCAACCTTCTGACCTGCGTGTGTGGGATGTTGGGCAGAGTGAGGGTAACAGTCACCTCACCACACTGTCACCAGGACCCACTGAAGGACAACAGGGTACTCTGCATGAGACCTGGCCCATAGTCAACAATTCACAGCTTGCAGCAACCATGACTAGTAGCCTCTGTGCTCTCTAGGGTACCCCCTGACCAACCTGTTCCAACCCTCATGGCTCTAGGCTGCTTCCTTGTCTAACTGGGAGCTTGCTGACAGAAAGAGAGGCGGCGTTGTTCCACCCCCAGAGCCTGCACAGTGCCTGGCATAGAGGAGGTGCTCAGTCAACATTTCTGAACTAGACAAAAGAGTCGAAAGGTGAAAGGAAAGGCAAGAAGCACCTGTCCCCTTAAGCAAGTACAGCATAGTGGTCAACATGCTGGGCCCCTCCTGCTCTATCATCCATGGCCTGGTGGCCTTGGCCAGGTGACCCCAACTCTCTGAGCTTTGGTTCACTTACCTTTAAATCAGGGGCTCTAAGAGTTCACAGGGGAGCTGTGCAGAGGGACACCCATTTACCCAGGGTCAGCATGAACCCACTGCACTGCAGCAGGGTCCTGGACCATCCTGTCCCAGCCCTGCATGGGTGCAGTGGGTCCTTCCCCCACTTCTTCCTGCCAGGCCAGCCAGGCAGCGTGGAGAGCCTGGGGGGCACACATATGTGCTGCAAACTTGTTTTCTTGGAAAGGAGGCATCATTTTGTCCTTGTGGTTGCCTGCGGGTGCCTGCAGACAGCCTGTCTCGCTGGGGGAGATGTGTTGGTGGGAATACAGGGCCGGGGAGCTGCCCACCTGCACCCAGGGTGCCTGGCCCATGCTCACCTCACTGCCTCTCTCACCTCCCCTCCCCTTTCTCCTTTCCTTAGCCCCTCTCTCCTTTCCTCCCTTCTCTCTCTCTGCTTTCCCCTCCTCTCCCCTCTTTCTGGCTTTCTCCTCTCTTCTCTGCCTCTCATGTCTCCTCTCCTCTCTCCTCTCTTCCTCTCCTGTCTCCTCTCCTCCTTCCTCTCTGCCTCCCATGTCTCCTCTCCTTCCTCTCTACTTCCTCTCATCTCCTCTTGCTCCCCTATCTGCCTCGCCTCTTCTCTAGCACCATCTCTCTGCCTCCCATTCTCTGTCTTGTTTCTGTTTCTTTCCCTCTCTTTTCTTTTTTTCCTCTCTCTCTGATTGCTTTAGTCTTATTTATCATACCCTCCCTTACTTTACTCTCCATTCTGTGCAAAGAATTTTTCCCCTCCTGCCTCCAGGCGAAGTTGGTGGAGAAAAATGAATTTTTCATTTGTTTTTCCATATTCTGCTCCTGTACCCAAGAAAGTGGAACTAAGGTCCCTCTGTATGTGTCTGGAGATACGACATACCTTGATCTCTGAGTTTTTGCTTTGTCACTTCCCATAAAAGTAAAACCCGTTCAGAAAGTCAGGTGCCAGGCCCAGGGAATCAGAACAGCAAGCCCGTCGGCACATCCAGTGAACCTCACCCTATTGGCAGCCACGGGAGATGGGGAGCTTCTTTTGCCTTCTGTCCCACCGGAAGGGTAAGAACCTGTTAGAATGGCTGTGTGTTTCCAAGGATGCCGGAGCTGGAAGTTAGGTTTCTCGCCAAGGATGCCAGCTGAGTGCATATGTGCATGCGAGCACACACATCACGCACACACACGCACACTCACGGGAGCTCCGGTGTGGCTGTCCCCCACCTCCTGACAAATACGTTTACCAGATAAGGGTATTGAGTCACTGGAGCCCACGGGACAGGGAGGATTGTGGGGAAAACAGACTTCCCCTAATGAGCTTTTCCTTCCTTTCTCTTATTTCAAAAGAGAAACGGAGTTAGGATCAGCTCAGCTGGACTCGTTCTCCGTTTACTTTGAGGATGTCCCATCCCTCCCTGCTCCTCTGTTTCCCCCAGTAGGACTGGGTTCCATGAGACTGGATCGGTGTCAGATGGGAGCGCCATGGGTTTGTTCAGTGCTGCCCGAAGGGACTGGGATTGTCCCTACCACTCCCCTGGCTCCATGTCACCCTCCAGGTCTCAGTGTAAATGACCTCTCCAGGGACACATTCCTTGCCACCCTGGCCAAAAACATGAGAGAATGAGAGTGCTTGCTCCCTTCTCAGCGCCTCCCTCAATCTGCAGTCGTCTGATTTGTTTGTGTGATACTTGTTGCCACACCTTCCCCGCTAAAATGTAAGCCTCAGGAGACACAGACCGAGCTGCTATTGCTCACCAGAACATCCCCGACACCCGGCACAGTGCCTGGCACATGGCAGGCCACCAATAAATATCTGCTGAATGAGTGAGTGAATGAATGAATGGGATCATCTTATCCAAGCCCCCATGTTGGCGATGATGACGATGCTGAGAGGCCCCAGGGGAAAAAGCAATTGCCTGAGAGTGCACAGCTGGAGGTGCCTGGCCAGGATGACGGTTCTGGTCCCTCCCAGCCTCCTCACCCCACACCGGTTCCCTGCAGTCCCTTCCGAGCTGGGCTTCTCCCACTAACCAACAGTCCTTCTATAAGAACTTCATACACCCGCCTGCTATCCTCTTAAGCCAGGCCCATATTTTCTTTGGAGTAATAATTAAAATAACATATTCACCAGCTGTTTTTTTTTCTAGATTTAATCTGCTCAGGCTCTGATTTGCATATTAAAAGCACTAATTAGCCCCTCGGAGTGCTTGGGCACGGAGAGTGCAGTAACTGGTCACGTTGTCCCTGAAGACCCATCCCCAGCGCTCTGGGCGAGGATGCGGATGGCGGCGCGAGCCCTGGGCACGGAGAAGCAGCCTTTGTTTCCCAGCATTTGGGGACTGGAACGCTCCACTGCTCCATCCTTGTGGCTCTTCTTCTCTTTGAAGTGTCGTGTTTGATGTGTTAGCTTGTCTGTCAGTTTTTATTTTAACTCCTTTAGAGTGTGTGTTTTAACCCCTTCTCGTCACACCGGGGCAGAGAGTCCCCAGAGAGTGTGGGCAGCCTTCGACCAGGGGCGCCACGGTGAGCCCCAAGTTCACGGGCAGTGAAGCTGTCCTCCTTCCCAAGCTCGCTCCCACCCCTGCCTCCCAGCAAGGAGAAGAAGGGCGAGTCCAGCATGCCGGTCCCTTTAAATTATTCCTTTACTGGACCCGTACAAAGGAATAGCTAATTGCGTTGTTATTATTTCCTACAAAATAAAATTGGGGAATGTGTGTGAGGGGACGATGAGGGGCCCCGTCCGTAAAAGCTGTCGGCCGTGCAGCGGGGTTCTGCGCATGCTCCAGCACACTGGACCCCCGGGGCAGGATTCAGCGACCCCCAAAGACAGCTCTGATTTTCTGCTCCCCCGGGGCTGAGATCTTAAATGGGCACCTGCCTGCTCTGTCCGCCATGGCTCTCAAAATGGAACTGAGGCCTAAGTCTCGCAGGAGCTGGCAGAGGCCAGCCAGGGACCCGGCTAGGGAGACAGTCCCAGAATTTCAGAAATTCTAGCCTGGCATCCCACAAGCTGCTTCCCCAGACCCTGGATCTTCACAGACGAACAGCCCCTCCAGGAAGGCCTGCGAGCCTGCGGGGGCTGGGCCACAGCAGAGAGAGCCAGATGGCGGCTGTGCGAGCACCAGGGGCAGGGCCAAAAACCGTAAACTGGGAAGAAAGCGCTGGCAAGAGAGCCCCTTTATTTCTTCTGCCCAGGCTCGGGGTGGAATCCAGCTCCGACGGCTGGAGCCCGCTCAGCCTCCAGGCGACCGTGGCCCGTGTCGAGGCCTGCCCAGAGCACCTGTAAGAACGCCGACGGGCCCTCTACCTGCGAGGCAGCCCAGCCCCTCCCAGACGGATCCCCGGCCACTCTGTCTGTCCCCACCTGCTGCGCCCTCGCCTGTGCCTGAGCAGGAGCCAGAACACCCTAAACCCCTTCTGGGCCGATCTGGAGTCATTTTGGTGGGCCTCCTTTGTCCATTTCTGCACTGGCCCCAGAGGCGCTCGTTGGACATCTCGCCTGCTCCAGACCCTAGGGTTGAAGATTGAGAAGGTGTCTGGGAGGGAGAGAGTGGATCCTTGACTCTGCCTCCAGCCAGAGCCCTGTGTGGAGGAGGCAGCCTTGCTGGAGAGCCGGCTAGCTTTGACAGCAACGCCTGCAGGAAGCTTAGAAATCAAAGTGTGCACCTCACAGTCAGCACGGAGCTGCGGTGAGAGAGGAAGGAGACGGGTCAGGCTATGCTCCGGACAGAAGACCACCATTCAAGGCTCTCTTGACTTGGTCGGGAGAAGGGGACACCCACTAGGAACGCAAGAAAACATGGAGTCAGCTAAAAAGTTTTGCGGTCCAGACAGAAACTGTGGAAGAGAGAAGCAAGGGAATTCTTGGGTTTAGGAGGCAGAAGAACAGCAAGAAGCAGGGGCTTCCCGAGCCCGTCATGGAGGGCCGGGACCTCAGGGAGATGGAGCCAGGGCTGTCGCCTGAAAGAGAGTGACTTTGAGGGCCACTGGGGTGCCGTCCAGGTGCTGCAAGGGCAGGGGATGGAACGTATGCCGGGAAGGAGAAAGAGACTCCTGATAGGGGAGAAGTGCCGTGTGGTTCTCACTGGGCCTCTGGAGAGCTCTCAGATCTTCCAAGAATGGAGTACAAGAGGGAGTGGAGGGAAGCAGCAATCCCGGCAGGCAGGAGCACAAGTGCGTCCGCCATCCGCGCAGAGGGCAGAGGCCCGGGAGGGGCTTCGCCAGGCTGGGACAGCCTGGGATCTCTGTAGGGGCGGGAGAGGAGCTGGCCCCTGAGCCACGCGGAGTTGCAGCAGTAGGGGAGCTGCATTTAGGATTGCCCAGCGGCCTGATGTCACTGCGCTCTGTTGCGGAGGAGCAATGGTAACCCTGCCTCCATCAGGGGTCCCTGGGTGGGGAAAATAGAAGACAAAGGAGAAGGGGCAGGTTGGAAAAGGCGACGGGATGAGTGAGGCCAGTAGTGGGGAAGACTTGGACCAAACTTGGAAACTCAGGGATTACAACCTACAAAGTCCTACATACCCCAGGAGGTACAGGTATTCTGGGTGCTACTTTTCAAGAATGGTGGGTTTTCTGCTAGGGAACAGAATCTCTCCAAAGGGGAAGCAGGGAGCCCAGATCAATCTGTTGTTGAAACATCCTCTGCAAGTGCATTCATGGCCCACAGAGGAGCAACCCTGGGGTGTCCCAGAGAAGCTGGCAACACAGAACTTGACCACACCATCTCCTCTCAACACGCTCAGCCCCTCTCAGATACAGCAGCTGGAAAAATCTCTTCTCTGTGGCCAAAGATCTAGACTGCCACCCAAAAGCAGGTCACTATGGGTCTCTGAGAGAACAGCTATGACTTGAGGAACATGGGACCAGTGGCCATCAGAGACGGTCAGCTGCCCCTGCCATGGGCTCTCTTGGATGTAGGATCTGGGTGTTAGTCAGTGTGAGGCTGCAGGGTGCTCCAAAGAGGCCCAAAGGCCCAGAAACAGTGCTGAGGTGGAACATGAGGATGATGGTGGGGGCATGGCATCGCCCTTCCAATTGGACTTGCGGTTGGAGAAAGCCAAGTTGAGAGGAAGCAGGCTCTCACCTCTACTGACCCTCGGGGAGAGTGCAGGTTCACCGTTTCTGATAGAAACTGAAAGACCTAGATTCGGACAGAGGCCCAAATGAGTGCACTTCAGCTAGAACTGGGTAGAACATGAAGACAGCGTAGACAGGCGGGAGACTCTGTCCACGTGTTACCATTTAATTTCTCCAAATCAATCTCAGAAAGCAAGAGACTGATAGCCACGTCTAACTTTTCAACAGGAAAGAGTGCTAAGTGACATATTTGCAAGTTGACCTGATATTTTGGTGCTTCCGGCCGTGAATAATGTGCTTTGACCATCTTGTTGGCAAAGTGAAGACACAAACACCTGCTGCAGATGATGTGACCAAGGCTGATGGGTTGTTCTGGGGGACACTCCTGACAACTTTGCAGATTAGGGGGCTGAGGTGGGGGCCTGAGCCTTGTCTCCAGTAGACTTGGATAAATGCATGGTAGACACAACTTGGCGTATTTCAGGAGCTTCTGGGGCAGCACAGACTAGATGCTCACGGCCCAGAGGAGCTGAATTTCCCATTATCCTGGACCTAAGAGGGTTTTGAGGAGCTGTAGAAAGGTTAGAAATTGAACTTCCAAGGTGCATCATCTCTGAGATGCCCTAATCTCTTCCCCAGGAGTACACAGCCACATGCCTGGCTGACCCCAGGCCTGGAGGCACAGCATCCATGGGAAGTTGGTTTCATCCTCTCCCCAACCTTCCCAGGGAGTACCCTCAGGCATCAAGGACTCCTTTGCAGAGAGGGCTAAAGAATCCCACAGAGAAGAAAGATCTAGAAATAGGTAGAACAGAGCCCTATTTCTTCTTCCTAAGACCTCTCCTCTCCTCTCTACTCCCCTCCCCTCCCTGCACCTCCCCTCCCCTCCCCTCCCCTCTCCTCTCCTTTCCTCTCCTCTCCTCTCCCAGAAGACCTTTCCTTATCCAGAGCATCCCAAGGAGGTGGGCAGGCGGGAAAAAAATCACAGGTTGTAGAAACTGTGCTCCCCTCTTTTGTCCTCTTTCCACCTTTCTCTCTGCTGGATGGTTAGTCCAGGAAAATGCTATTGGGACTGACAGCTGCTCTCTCTGGAAGGAAACTTTGGTCCCAAAGGGAGCCTGGGTGAGAGCCAAGAGGGGAGGAATCAAGTTGCTGGTGGCTTGGGATGAGCCAACCTGGTGGCTTGCCTAAGGTCATGCTAGTTGATGAGGCTCCTCTTATCTGTAGGTGGAGTCAATTTCCAAAAGGACAAAGATGGAAGCTGCAAGGTCTCTTGACACCTAGGTCCTGAAGTTGCACAGCATCATGTCTGCCACATTCTGTCGGTCAAAGCAAGTCACAAGGCCAGCCGAGATGCCAAAGGTGAGGAAACAGATTCCACCTCTTAACAAGAGGAGCTGAAAATATTGTGGCCATGTTTTATCATCTACCACACACACACTCCACAATTCAGCAATTCTGTTTCTAAATGTGTAGCCTAGACCCAGAGAGACTCTTACACAAACTGACAGGAACAAGAATGTTCATTACAGCATCCTATGTTATGGCAAAATCGAAAACAAAAATGCCCACCTTTGGGAGAATATATAGATTAAAAATGGCATGTTCATGCACTAGAAAACTATACAGCAATTGATAAAGGAACTAGATCTCTATTTATAA
>NW_012116488.1:9374709-9396024 GCF_000951035.1 Colobus angolensis palliatus
GAGGAGGAGGAGAAGAAGAAGAGCGAGGAGAAATAAATGTATAGTATGATATAATTTTAAGGAAAAATTTTCAAATACAAAGATAATACTGTATATTTTCATACACATATGCATGTAAAAGGTTAGGAGGAAATTGAAGGTTCAGCATTAATGAGATGAGATTCTGTGCAATGGGGAGAAGTGGAATGGTCATGGAGGGAGGCTGGACTGGACTAATGAGGGCATGTCATCTCTAATGGAGGAGAAAGATGAGTAAATAGATTCATCCAGTTTGTGCTCTTGAGATCCGCACACACAGAACAATTTCAAAATAAGAAGATAAACTTGATGAGAGGGAGCCACGAAGGAAGAAGATAAAGAGGGATAACTGGCTGAGGGAGATTTGTAGAAAGTTGAAGAAGGGTTAGCAAAACATGTTGCGATAGGAGCCACATTCCCGTGGAAGAGCCAACACATACAGACAATTCATACTCAGTGCTTTGCTTTTAAAAAAGTGTTGCTTATGGCTGGGCACAGTGGCTCATGCCTGTAATCCCAGCACTTTGGGAGGCCAAGGTGGGTGGATCACTTGAGTCCAGGAGTTCAAGACCAGACTGGCCAACATGGTGAAACCCTGTCTCTACTAAAAATACAAAAGTAAAAACAAAAATTAGCCAGACATGGTGATACATGCCTGAAATCCCAGCTACTTAGGAGGCTGAGGCAGGAAGATAACTTGAACTGGGGAGTTAGAGGCTGCAGTGAGCCGAAATCATGCCACTGCACAGAAGGAGGGAGGAGGGCAATAATTAAGTGCTGGGAGAGGGGAAAGGGAACTGAAGGGAGACAGAAAGGTAAGGGAATACTGGCCACTCCTTGCAAAATGCCCAGGGGAGGATGTGGCTTTAGCTGGGCCCTCATATGTCTCAGAAAATAGGTAGAAGCCCCAAAGCTATAGTCACACTCAGAAGGTACCTTCAGAGCACAGCCACCATGTGATTCTATTGCAGGACCAAAGTGTCCTGCCAAAGCCCAGGGGGGGAAGGGTTTCTGCTTAAACTCTGTGGTTCATGCAACACTCCAGTTCTCCCTAGAGTGACATTATCTGATTATCTTCCTTCTTGCACATTTGCTGATTTAATATTCATCTGTTAACAGTTGCAGGGCCAAGCCCCTGGATGGTTTCCTTCACACAGTTCAGTGCTGAGCTCTGGAGTCAGGCTGCCTAGAATCAAATCCAGCTTCTTCCTGGCTGTGCGACTGTGGACCAGTTACTTAACCTCTCTGAGCCTCAGGTTTCCCATCTGGAAAGTAGAAAGAATGCTAGCACCCACCCCACTGGCTGTTCTGAGGATTGGTAAGAGACCCCGTCCATGGAGCGCTGACTGTGGTTTTGTGTACATTACCTCACTGATCGCTGTTTAATTCCCAGCTTGAAGGAAATCGAGACTCAGAAAGGTTCCATGGCACCACCAAGGACTCCAGGAAGCAGGTAAAAGAGCCAGAATTGGGTCCCAGCTCTTTTGTCCAGCCCTGAGGGAAGCAGGGGTCCCAGGAAAAGTCACTCCCAGCCCTGCTCTCCTCTTCCCAGGTAGGTCCTGGAGCCCTCCTGCTGCAGTCACACCTCCAGACGTGATTCGGATCAGTGGTTCTAAGTGGCAGCATGTTGGTAACCAAGAGGTCCCCTATGGTCTTCAACCCACTGTCATGTGGCGGCACCACACCCTGACTCCACCCACAGGCTCACGCCCAGGCCACCAGGGACCCCTTTGTGGTCACACCCAAAGGCTGCTGTTCAGTCACTGCATCCCCTGCTCCCTGATCCCCTACCCCACCCACCTGCCCTTCCCACAGCTCTCCAGTTTCACTTCCAGGGTTCCCTGCAGGCTCCTCCTCCCAAGCCTGAAATGCTGCCTTCCGTCCTCCACCGTCATCTGTTCTCAACTCTCAGCCTCTCCCTGGGCTCATCCATGCCCACAGCTGATGACCCACAGAACTTCAACCCAGGCTCCTCTTCGGGGGTCCCGACCCCTGGATCCAGTGGAAATTCTCTGCCAGGATGTCCCACAGTCACCCCAGCGGTCTCAGTCTACCCAGACCTGAACTCCTCACTCCTGGATGCCCACTCCTCCCCTGGCTGTATTCCCACCATCTACCACCCAAAATTGAAATCCAGAATCTTCCTGGACACCTTCCTTCTTTTGCCTCACATTGAAAGAGTGACCAAATCCTATGAATTCAACTTCCTTAATATCTTTTTCTTTTGTCACTTCGTTTCCATGTCTTCTACTCAAAACTCAAGCCTCCTCATCTCTTACCTGGACCATAGACATTTTATCCCAGGAGGTTTTGCTGATCCAGGTTCCCCGTCCTCAGCCCCTCCCCACCCTGGTCATATTTCTCCCATTGATGGTGGCCAAGTCCATGAACTTGGCTGAGTGTCTAATGTGCCTTCACAATTCTGGGTATGAGGGAATTGATGACAAAACATGGTTCTTCCTTTAAGTAACTCCAAGTCACACAGTAACAGCAAGTAAGGAATGAGTTGCCCGTGCAGATTACAAATCACAGTAGACATCTAGTGGCATAGAGGAAGCACATGGGGCCATTTGGCAGTCTTAGGGGGCCATGAAAGGCTTTTTGGAGGGACCAATGGCAGAAATGAGTGAAGTCCCCCTCATTGTCACAGGCTAAAGTCCAAATAAAACCTCCAGTTGGCCTGAAAGACCCTTTGTGAGCTGGTCCCAGGCTACCCCATCCTCCTTCTGCTCACCCCCGCTTACACACACACTCACACACAGCACTCCCCCCGGCACGCCCCACCACCACACGGCCTGGGGCGGGGGTCCCTCTCGCTGCCATTCCGGCCCTGGTACAACATCTTGCATCAAGGATTGTGTCAATTTGTGAGCTTGCAAATCGGCACTTAGCTTGCATGCCAAAGTCCACAGTCCTAAGTTTCAATGGCAGAAAGACATTGCTGAAAATAATTGTGCCTGGCAGCACTGGGGCTGGTTCCAAACGCCGTCCAGTGATCCAGTGCACGCCGAATCTTTGCTTGCTCTGTGCGGCAGCCAGATGCCTCTATATCCTGCCCAATTAATCTGGAATGAGTTGGATTATGAGAACGTACATTTTGCAACAACCTGCTACTGAAAGAAGGATCAGAAAGCTACTTCCTGGTTCTTTCCCCTCCCTCCTCCCTGCCTCTCCCCACTCTGTGGCTTACCCCAAGGGCCCTGCTGCTGCCAGCCCCTACAGGTAGACAGCACCAGGTTGTGGCAGAAAGCGACAGCCCACCGGCAAGCTGGCAGCAGAGACCCCTGCACTGCCAGCCATTAGCCATTGACTACAGTCCTGCTGGCTCCAGCAGGCAATGCTTGCAAATTCCTGTTCTCTGGGAGAAGTCCGTGCATGGAGCCCTTCCCTGGAATGTGACATTGGCCTGTTTCATCCGCTGAAACTCCAGGGGCATTCTTGAGGTGAGGTCTGGCCTCTGCAGGCAGGGAACTGTTTCCCCTCCTTAATGCTCCCCAAAGAACCAGGAAGATGTGAGGCAAAAAGGTGTCCAGAAACCCCTTGGAGGGAAAGAGGGAGGGAAGGAATGGATGTGAGGACCTGCCAGGTGCTGTCACTGCGTCACCCTCCCAGCAGCCTTGCAAGGGCTGTGCGCCTCTTCCTGTTCTACAAAAAAGCGAACTGGAGAGAGGATGAGTATGGCCCCCCACTAGTCAACGATCAGGGTCAAAGCCTCCTGACTCACACCCCCTCTTTCCAGAGTGCCGCCCCCATCACTCCAGCCGTTTACCAAGGGGGCAGTAGAGTAGAAGCCTGCAGGCCAGATGTCAGCATTCAGAGGCAGCATTTAAAGGCTCAGTTACTTCCTCTCCTTCCCCCTTTTCTTGTCCCTCTCCTCCAAACCCTCACATCGTCATCCCAGAGATCTCAAGGGGACTGTCCCAGTTCCCACCTCCCTCTTCTCATCCATTCCTTGGCTATTCTTGGAGCACAGAGAATGCCTGACTCCAGAAGGGTATCCGGGGCTGGCGGATGGTGGAAATGCCCCGTGGCTTGCAGGGGAGTCATTCTTAGGAAATAAATGACCCAAGAAACCATTAATATTGTGTTCCTCCCGGGAACTTGGAAAGTTCCGTGAACGCTCAGACTCTTTGAGTTGTTTTGAGTTGGGGCTTTCTTCAGAAGATGTTCTCTTTTTCCGCCCGGCGCCCCAATGTCCCCAGGATCTAAACACAGAGCAAACAGCCACGCCTCAGCATCCAGGCGGCCTCCCCCTCTTCCACTCCCACTGGATGCTGGAAGCTGTGAGCTTTTAGTCTGCTGCCCTTCTGGGCCCCCCACGCCACCCACCCCGCCGCTGTCACCACACTCCCATCCTCACCCCCACCTCACTTCTAAGACACTCTTAGCTCGCAGGCCAAAGTCCGTCTGCTCACATCGGCTCTGGTCTTTGGATGACGCCCTTGACCAAGAGGAATACCAAACGTTCCCCTCCCACCAGCACCCAGAGTTCCAGTTTGTTTCTGGACTGTGCACAGAGCTCAGAAACAGGGAAAGAAGCTGGAAGGTGGCAGAGGAGGAAGGGAAAATGATATTTAACTGCCTCCTCAAGAGAGTCACCATCAAAGTCAAGCAAGGTTTCAAGGTAGGGACGGACTATCAGCTGGGCTCCTGGCAGCCTCGCCAGCCATCCGAGAGCCCAAGGGTCGGGCCTGTTTCAGGCCGGTCTGGCACGAGTATCTCTCCAATCGTGCTGAAAGTTGCTCCAACAATTAAGCTTGGTCCCTTTGTCTCTCCTCCCCTTCCTCCCTCTCTCTCTCTCTCTGCTTCCTGCGAGTGTCCCACTGTGCAGGGCTCTGCAGCCACCCTCCCCATCAGGCCGTTTCGCAGTGGCACTGCGGCGCCGTGGAGAGGAGCTAATTGGATTTGTTGTCAGCTCCTGAAGCTGCCAGGAGCTCACGTCTGCTCTGGTTACAGATGAAGACATCACGGTGACAGGCTCAGAGACAGCTCAGCTGGCATCCCAAGGCCACTAATAGAGCCATGTTGATTTAATGTCCGAGTGGAGAGGTGCAGACAAGCTGTTCAAGTTTTCCCTTCCAAACAAAGCAGGGATATACCATCCGTCATCTGTGGATCAGTAAATAAGCATCCGCGTGCCTCTAGGAGCTCTTAACCATTGCCACAAAAGAATGACAAACTATTTTAAACAGGGAGACGGGACTTTGAAACAGAGAATCTCTCTCTGGTGTATGCCGCCCTCAGGGAGCCCAGCTAATTC
The DNA here is from genome assembly GCF_000951035.1 of Colobus angolensis palliatus. NCBI lineage: Eukaryota > Metazoa > Chordata > Mammalia > Primates > Cercopithecidae > Colobus > Colobus angolensis. Next base: position 9,379,988 of record NW_012116488.1, read on the forward strand.
CACCAAACATAAATTTTCCTTAACTATGCAATTATGAACGAATCCCATTAGCCTTAAAATTGCTTGCTCACTAGAGGTATGCCCCTGTGTATATGGGCTTTGGTGTGGGGGGGATGTGGAGAGGTGCCAGTGAAGATGAGAAGACCTGCTTATCGTCAATGAAGTCATTTAATGAGCACCTACTGTGTGCCAGGCACTGGGTGAATGAGGTATGGTACCTGCATTCAGGAAGCTCATGGATGAGGCAGTTCCAGCCCAGGGCAATAGTTCTACAAGATAAAAACGGGACCATGGCGAGCATTGACGGGAGGCATCCCCTTCCATTTGAGGGTCTGGAATCGGTTCCCAGTGAGAAAATCATCTAAGTCCAAGGTCTTCCCCAAGCCCCTTCAATCTAAGCAGCTGGGATCTGTAGCAGGTGGATCCCTGGGGTGACCATCCCCTCTGTCCCCAGACTGGTCCTTTCCCCACAGCCCACTAATGACCCTGTGGTCCTCCCCAGGTTTGCAGAGGCCTGAGGTGTCCTCACAGGGTGGATGGTGGTGCCTGAGGTCCCAGAGCACCAGGAGGGGGTGGAGCCACGCACCTGGCAGGGGGCCTGTCTTGGAATTCAGCCTGCCTGCCCAGCACATCACGGGCCCATGGGCTGTACTCTATTCTCTGCTTCCTCACAGCTCCTGGACCTGTGTGAGAACTCTCCTCCCAGATCCTGCACATGCCAGGCTGCTGGCCACCCATGGCCACCTTGACTTCTCAGTGATGGGGCCCAAGCAGGAGTATATTTTTAAAAATTATATATATGACAAAGTTTTTGCTCTGTTGCCCAGGCTGGAGTGCAGTGGTGCCATTTTGGCTCACTGCAACCTCCACCTCCTGGGTTCAACAATTCTCCTGCCTCAGCCGCCCGAGTAGGTGGGATTACAGGCACCCGCCACCACACCTGGCTTATTTTTGTATTTTTAGTAGGGATGAGGTTTCACCATATTGGCCAGGCTGGTCTCTAACTCCTGACCTCAGGTGATCCACCACCTCAGCCTCCCAAAGTGCTAGGATTCCAGGCATGAGCCACCATGCCTGGTACATATTAAAAATATTTAACATCAGATCGGATGATGGTCACTGTTTCCTGTCAGCTGCACATCACCCTGGGGCCCCAGCATCCAACTGCCTGCTCCTGGGGACCCCTCTTCCCATCCATGCCAGGTCTGTCTTTAGACCCTCATCCGCCAAGACCACATGTCACTCTCTCCTGCCCAGATCTCTGAGCCCACCCGAAACTCAGCAGGCCCAAATACAGGCAGAAGGGAGATCTCAGGGCTATACCAGACTGGGGAGCCATCTGAAGCCCACCATGAACCAAGGACGCACACTCTGGTAGAAGGCATTTAACATTCTCTCAGACGAAGCAGAGGAGCCCCTGAACCTGACAAAGACCCCCTGCTCCCTCGCTGAACCATCTCCCCTACCCCATGGCCACCCACATGCCCACAGGCCTGTACCCAAGTCCATTCCAATGGGGCAACTTGAAAATAACCACGAATGCAGATAGTCCTCAGGAATGAAAGGGGAGAGAGGGAGGCAGACACGGAGAAACAATCCTGACCGAACAGAAAACTCAAGGAAAAGAGAGAATTCTTCATTATTGAACACCGAATGAGAATGGTAACTCAACAAAACAGACACACAAAGACAAGATACTAAAACAACAGGAAAAGATGGAAAAGGACATTACTCAGACCTAAGGGTACAGATGGAAGCCAAAACAGTGCCAGAGAGCAACAATGACCTTCCAAACCAGGAACAGAAGACATTCTTAAAAGTAAAATTATAGACATAGCGGAAAAGCTTGAGAAAACTGGTGAATGCAGATGAAATAAAGAGATTAAAGTAAGTAGAGATAAGATGACACACAGAGGCCAGGTGCAGTGGCTTATGCCTGTAATCCCAGCACTTTGGAGGCTGAGGTAGGCAGATTGCTTGAGGTCAGGAGGTTTGAGACCAGCCTGGCCAACATGGCGAAATCCCATCTCTATTAAAAATACAGAACTTAGCCGGGTGTGGTGGCATGCCTGTAGTCCCAGCCACTTGGTAGGCTGAGGCAGGAGAATCGCTTGAACCCGGAAGGCAGAGTTTGCAGTGAGCCAAGATCATGCCACTGCACTCCAGCCTGGGCAACAGAGTGAGACTCCATCTCCAAAAAAAAAAAAAAAAAGATGACATATAGGGAACTGGTAAAGATGGTACAATGTAAGAAATGTGCATCCCTGAAGTAAAGAACCCAACAAACTGAACAGAAGATGTCTAAAGAGATGATACAACACCGTTTCTCTTACATGGATGACTTTTTCAAAAGATCAAAAATATACACGTACAGTGGTCCAGAAAATCTTAATGGAGGGCCATGAACACTGAAACATTGCCTGGACATCAAGGATAAAAATGAATTCTTTGGAGGTCAAGACAGAAAAAGCAAATAAACCACAAAGAGAAAAAGCTAACTGACCAAAGACCTCTACAGTCATGTTCAATGCCGGGCAGCTACAGAGCAATTTGCAGGGTTCTAGACTGACAAAGTGTAACCAGGAGATTATAACCCAAAAAGATGCTATTGGAATATAATGGTAACAGGAGATGTTCTCAAATATGAAAAACCCTGGGAATATAGTACCCTCGAAAAAATGACTCTCATCAAATTCATCCAGTTCCCATAAAGACCTATGAAAGAAAGAAGTATGGTGAAAGCACAGGTGGCAGGGATTTGGTCCATTTAAATACAGAGCTAAAATTCAACAGCCATGGAATGATGGTTTTAGAAGAGTCTTAGTGTTATACAATACTCAGCACTGGGGAGTGGGGCTTGGAGGAAGGAGCAGCACTGTATTTGTGCTGGCTGATAGCGGCACAAATACAAACACAGAAAGACTTGCAGTTAAGCCGGACAGATGAGACATACACTTTCACACTGGGTTTAGGAAGCCCACCCAAGGGATGGTAACAGAACAAAAGAGCTATCAACCCACAAGGACAAAGAACACAGGAAAGATGAACCAGGAGATGGGAGATATCGACAAAATTCTGGAAGATGGACAGTTGATAGATCAGTAGTAATTGACTCAGCAGACCAGAGAGCCAAAACTTAATTGATTTCAAGGGGTGGGGAGGAGAGTGTGCAATGAGAAGCAAACCTGTCTCCCACCTCCCGTATCACTCCAGAAAAGCTGAGGAGCTAGAAGAATCAAAGACATCTGAAGGCTAGAGAGTGGGGTGGGGCTGAAGACAGAAGGATTGGTGGAAAGTTGGCAAAAGAAGCAGCAGGATGACCAAATAGCATGACCAGCTGTCTCAGTTTGCCTGGGACTTTGAGGGGATGGGACAGAGGGGTGCCTGGAACTTTGGGTACAAAAACTAGGACAGCCCCAGGCAAACCAGGATTAGTTGATCATCTTACCACCAGGTTTCCTTCCTGACCCTAACTTGGGGCACTTATGAAATTGCCCCTTCCACACCAGTAGAAGACTAGAATAAAGCTTATTTTGTGATAAAAATGAACTAGATTGTATATTCAACAAGCCCAGGCCTAGTGAAGATCTTACTGAAAATAGAGGCATTAAGAGAAGGCCAGGAGTGGGAACATGGGGGAAGCCTCAGGTCCCTTTCCTCACTTGGTTCAGAATCTTGGCAGCCAGGTTTATATCTCACAATCTCCTCCACACACACTCCCACTTCTACAGATTTGGAGAGTGTCTTTTGAGGAACTAGTCCAAGAAAAACAATCTACAGATACGGACATTTGGGGGACCCTCCCCACAAGAAAATGACCGGATTGCCACCAAACCATCCCATAACGAGAAACATCAGTCCACAAGCCCAGCCCTCGGACCCAGCATTTCTGCTCAGCTTTTAGTGCCTCACTCTTAAATATCTTTAGGGCAGCCAAGGATCACCAGATGTGATCACCAGATTAGAGAAGATCCTTTCACAGAAAAGTAGAAGACTGAAGAAACAAACATGGAAGGAAACAGCAACAGAAATAATAGAAGGTACCGCACTTGTTAAACAAAAATGAATGCTAGTGAAACAACAACAAAAGGAAAAACCAGAGAGTAAGAAAGGGACTACCAAGTTAAAAGTATGACTAAAAAATTTTAAACTCAATAGATGGCTAAGAAGGCAAAGTTGAAGAAATCTCAAAAACAGAACCAGGCAAGGCAAAGAGATACATTCACAGCACAAATTCAGCTGCCAAAATTCAGCCACGAAATTTTCTTCTTTGTCATTTTGTGTGTTTTCCAAATTTTCCACCATGGACCCGTATTAATTTTATAGTCAGAAGAAAAAAGTATATAAAGATGTCATTGTCAAAAGCCCATGACCACACAATGGGCAGCATGCTGGGGGCTCGGGAGTGAGGGCTGGGGTGGGCTGGGGAGGGAGGCTGCCAGCAGGGCCCCTGTTTCCCATGGGGATGCAAATTCATGGGCAGCAGGGGCTTTGGGGGCCCACTTGGCAGGCGGAGGGAGTTTCCAGAGTCCTCCCAGGACAGACTTTCAGAAGCTCAGGGCCTGAGTGGTACTGAGCCTATGGGAGGCTGGAAATGGGGGCAGCCAGTCGGGCAGGGGCTGAAAAGTGAGGAAGATCCTGGATTTAGATGAGATGGGTCATTTTGCTCCAGGTCCACAGAGGACCAAACAGAAGGAGTGCCACACGAATGTCTGGGAGCTACCAAGCAGGACGACTTGCTGGGGGTCTTTCACACAGCTGAGGAGTGTGGTCACAGCTCCCACCTCTCAAGAAGACTTCAGTTCAGGCTGTCATCCAGCAAGGCTCAAGCAAACGCCTTCTCTGTGCCAGGCTCTCGCTAGCACTGGACGTATAGCAATGAATCAGGCCTCACCAGGCCCCAAATCAGAGGGCTGGGCCAGACTCGCTCTAAGCCCCCTAAACTCTACACCTCAGGGGTAGTGAGGGACTCAGGAAGGGAGAGGAGAGGCCCAGCTCTTCTGACAGCTCTCTTAAGGTGAGAAAGATTTTGAAAAGAGAACAAAGGCAGAGAACAGTGGTGATTATTGTCATGATAAGTCCATGAGGAAGAAGATGACAATGGTGAGGAGAGGCCCTCATGCTTGCTGGGACTGTTGCAGACCTGTCATCCTCTCCTCAGCTCTCCAAGCAGCTCCACAGGGCACACATGCCCACCTCTGTGGCCACAGTGAGGACACTGAGGCTCAGAAGTAGAGGCGTCTCCCACAGGAGGCCAAGTTGCAGGAGGCAAAGCCCAGCTCCAGCCCCAGCCCAGCCCCACTCCACGTTCTGGGCTCCAAGCTTCCCCCAGCCACACTGAGATAGAGCACAGGACAATTTACCCATGAGGCGATGGATGCAGGGTGGGCAGGAAAGGCCTGAAATGGTCTGAATGTGTATGCCCATCCCCCAACACCAAAATTCAGTGTTGAATGCTAACTCCCAAGGTGATGGTATGACTCCCACCTTTGGAGAGTGATTAGGTCATGAGGGTGGGGCCCTTATCCATGGATTAGTGCCTTTATGAAAGAGGCCCCAGAAAGGTCTCCAGTCCTCATTTCACCATGTGAGGACACAGCAGGAAGGTGCCTTCTGTGAATCAGCAAGTGGGCCCTCACCCAAAGCAGAATTTGCTGACTCCTTGATCTTGGGCCTCCCAGCCTCCAGAATCATGAGAAATAAAAATCTGAGTTTAGTATAAGCTCTCCAGTCTGTGGTGTTCTGTTATTGCAGCCTGCACAGACTAAGACAGGGTCAGTCTAGGAACACACACTCGCTCATTCCAACTTTCCACTGCCTGTTGGCCGAGTGTCCCACCCAGACCTCACCATTCCCAAGCTCAGAGCACCACAGCCTCGGCAGGTCAGCCTGGAGCCCACCCCTCAGTTCCCAGCATCTCCAGGACAACCAACGCAAGAATTGAAGACATAGCACTGCCCCAATTTGGGGTTATCAACTCGATTTCTACCAGGCCCCACTAAGGAATGTAAAACTTTCTACCCGCCTTGGGCAATCTGCCAGGTGGAAGGGAAGTCACAGGGGCAAGTGCACATCTTTCTAGCAGAATCCAAATGTGCCCTTGATAAGTCCTGTATTAGTCCATTTTCATACTACTGTGAAGAAATACCCAAGGCTGGGTAATTTATAAAGAAAAAGAGGCTTAATGGACTCACAGTTCCACATGGCTGGGGAGGACTCACAATCGTGGTGGAAGGTGACAGAAGAGCAAAGGCACATCTTACATGGCTGCAGGCAAGAGCGTGTGCAGGGGAACTGCCCTTTATAAAACCATCAGATCTCATGAGACTCATTCACGATTATGAGAACAGCACAGGAAAAACTCGCCCCCATGATTCAATTACCTCCCACCAGGTCCCTCCCATGACATGTGAGGGTTATGGGAGTTACAATTCAAGATGAGATTTGGGTGGGGACACAGCCAGACCACATCAGGTCCCCATTCTTATTTGACATAAACTGGAATGAGAGTGACCAGTGGGTACCATCACAATTAATAGACAATCACTGCAGACCAACTGTGCCTCATCTTTCAGATATGTGGAAGTACACAAGTGATGCAGTCATCAAGTCCGCGGCTGATGCTCGCACCTTGTCCAAGCCTGGGTGGGCCAGACCCAGTACCAGCCCCATCTCCTGCCCACACACCCTTGGGACCTGACCCCTGCTATATCCAGAGCAGCTGCACTCTTTCACCTCCAGGTTTTACTCCTGCAGTTTCTCTGCCCAGAACCTCTTTCTCACCTCCTTTGATGTGGCTGCCTTCTACCCAGACTTTGAAACTAGTTCAGATGTTGCTGAGGCTCAGAGAGGTGAACTAACCTTGACTACCATGCCCAAGGCCACTGAGTCTGATTCACGTAGTTGCCTCCTCCTCTGAGAAGCTTTCCTGGATGCCCACAGCAGGTTGGGGTCCCTGATCTCAGCCCCGAGCATCCACTAATCACGCTATAGTGTTTGTGTGTCTCCTGGACCAGACCAGCTCTGCATAGGCAGTGACAATTCCTGTTTCCTGCTGGATTCCCAGAGCTATCTGTCCTCCTCATTGGTCTCACTGCTACGGAAACACTTGGACCTTAAGATCTTCCTCTACCTTACACTACTGGCTCCAGCCAGGGAACCAGAACCATTCCCAAGGAGACTGCATCCACATGGGAATCAGATTGCAGGGCAGAATTGGGAGATAGCTGACCCCACCCTGACCAGGAGCCCTACACATCTCTGCCCACCACAGTGCCCTCTCCCATGGCGCCATCATTCTAGAATAAACACCCAAGAAGAAAGAGTCTACTAAGTCACTAGAGCAGAGGGGCTGGCCAAAACACTTCCTCACCGACAAGGCAGCTGAGTTCACTGGGTCCAGGGCCTGCAGAAGAAGAGAAGGATCTAAGAGGGCAGAAAGAGGGGGTGGGCCTCCTAGAGGAGCTGGGCTTCACCCATAGGTGTCAACTTGCCATCAGAGTGGCCACAAATAAAAGAGCTGGCTTCTTGAAGCCTCAGTTTCTCTCGTAAGAAAGGCATCCTGTGTTCAGGTGGCCATGCATACAGTAAGAGCATGGGAAATGGCGCTCCTCTCCCCCAACCCTCTCCCTCCCATTCTCTCTCCTTCCTGAAGGCACCTTATCTATCAGTCTCCTTCACCAACAGCTCCACGCAGAGTCAGCTGGGGCGGCTGGTCAAGGGCTGAAGAGGTCACTTCCCAGGCAGCGCACTCTCATGCTGGCTTTGGCTGTGGTCAGAGACCTGCCTTCCTTTCCACACAGCCTGCTCAAGATTTCTCCTGGTGGGTGGCTGGGTTCCAGGACTGCATGTCCCAAGAAAGCCAGGCAGAAGTCATGTCACCTCTCATGATCTCGCCTCAGGAGTGTCTTTTTCACCATAGTCACAAGCCCAACCACAATGAGGGGAGGGGACACGGAGCCCCCTCCATGGGAGGAGAGTCAGCATCACATTGTAAGAAGAGAATACAAATGTGGTCAGTTTTGGAAAATACAAGCTGCCCCACCCACTTCAGGAGTTTGGATTTTATCGTATACGTGACAGTAGGATGGCAACAAGACTGGGTTTATGGCCGGGCGCGGTGGCTCAAGCCTGTAATCCCAGCACTTTGGGAGGCCGAGACGGGCGGATCACGAGGTCAGGAGTTCGAGACCATCCTGGCTAACACGGTGAAACCCCATCTCTACTAAAAAATACAAAAAGCTAGCCGGGCGAGGTGGCTGGTGCCTGTAGTCCCAGCTACTCGGGAGGCTGAGGCAGGAGAATGGCGTAAACCCGGGAGGCGGAGCTTGCAGTGAGCTGAGATCCAGCCACTGCACTCCAGCCTGGGCGACAGAGCGAGACTCCGTCTCAAAAAAAAAAAAAAAAAAAAAGACTGGGTTTACATTTGAGAAGTGGCTGGGTGGAGGGTAGGTTAGAAGGGAGCTGAGTGGAATCCTTCTAGTTAGGAGGCACTAGCCCTAGTCCAGCTGAGGGGTGGTGTGGATTTGTCCCCGGGGCAGCAGTGGAGATGGGGTGGGCACCAGGACCTGTACACTTTGTGGCTCACTAGTAGGTAGAATGCCCAGACTCAGACGTGTCAGGAATGCCATGGAGGACGTGCTTGGGGGTCTAGACTTTTTCCTGGGGCAGTGGGGACCTACTGAGGGATTCTAAGCAAGAAAGTAATATGATCAAACTGTGTCTTAAGGAAAACTCTCAAAGCATGCTGAATCTAGGACAAGACTCGCAATCTGACCTGTGTGGTAATGGTCCAGAGAAACGGGTGTTGCTATTCCTCAGAAAGCCCAGTAAGTTCACCAAAAACCAATATACCCCAACCTCCTGCCTCTTGTTTCAAGCCCTAAGCCATGGGCTGTTTCTCTCTGAATTCACAGAGCTTTTGGAGTCAGCCTGTCTGGGGCATATATATTGTTTCCACCTATCAGCACCCATTCCCTCTGTGTATCAGTCAGTTTCTGCTAGATGCTGCAGTAACAAATGATCCCCAGATCTCAGTGACTTCCAGTGGCAAACATTTGTCTCCTGCACTCAGTTCACACAGACTTCAGGTTAACTGCAGCTCTGTTCCATGTGGCTTCTTCGCAGTTGGGTCCAGGGTGAAGGAGCAGTATCTATTGGGGACAGCCCCTTCTAGAGGGAGAAGGAAAAGAGGAAGAGAGCTGGTGGAAATCTGTAATATTAAAGCTTCCACTCAGACATGGTGCGTATCACATCTGCTCACATGCCATGAACCAGAGCAAGGCACATGCCAAGTTCAAGGTTACTGGAGAGGGGAAGTAGACTCCTCCCACAGGAGGCACTGCAAGGCATGAGGTATGGGAGGAGATGTATGGTCTTCTTACAGAAAAGGAGACTGAAGAGTTAAGAGCAAGAATACAATCTACACCCATGTCACCTGGTGACCCCTTTGCCATAGGTATTGGTTCAAAGATGGGCATGTGACCCAAGCCAGGCCAGTTGAGTCAATGAGATTCATTGCTAAGCCTTTCATCCGAGCTAAAGGGAAAGAGAAGAATTCATTTCCATTGTTGCTTCTGAGGAGGTGGCTGTGAACCTGATGCTTCCAGCAGCTGTCTTGGCACTACAGGGGACAGGGCCCTCCCAGAGACAGCAAGCACAAGACCAGACACCAACAATGTCACTTGGGGTCCTGCAGCCAGATGTGGTAGAAGCCAGCTACCCCTGGCCTATTTGCTTATAAGAATCTGCTCAAGCCATTTGCATTGGGTTTCTGACACTTGCCACCCAGAGTCTGATTTGATACCACAATTGAATCAGACCCACTCTTTGGCTATTACAGCCTGACTTCCCTGAGGGTGTGCTCTGCCTTCTCAACTAGACAGTTGCACCTTCAGGATAGAAACCTGTAGCACCCATTTTTAATGACCCTGAGTATCTTAACACACATTTTGGGAGAGAAGCATTTATTGAACATCTGCTATGAGCCCGGCATTGTGCTACATGTTTTTACATGTACTATAGCAGCCCAATCTTTGAGAAATCCTGTAAGGCCAATGTTACTGTCAAGATTCAAGAAGATTAAACTCTCTGCCCAATGTCGCACCCGAATCAGTAACAGAACCGGAACTGGAGCCCACCTTGGCCGTGATGTGGACAGTATTATCCCCTAGGTCTTCCACACCACCGCCTAGTGTGCTATGCAAGTTTCCCAGTGTCTTCGGGGGAAGGATGGATGCAACACAGCTCTGCTCTCAGGCTGACCTATTTGTGAGCAGGACTGATAAGAAGCCTGGCCAGGGTGAGGTCTGGAATGTTTGGTCAAAGCAGAGTCCAGCTGGCTTTGGGTGAAAACCCCCATGCTCCACCCTATGCCCAGTCTAGTTGGACCTCAAAAACAGGCACCAAAGCCTGTATTCATTCAATTCAACCCCCTCTAAAGGCAACCTCATCTTTGTTCCAGCCTTCTGCACCTTTTCCCATAAGTCTTGCAGACTGAAACCACCTCCTGCCCAGATTCTAAGCATGGGCCAAGCCTCCAGATCGCTGTGCCCAAGCTGCCCCGACCCAAGTCCTCTGCCTTCCTCTAACTCCCTGTCCCCAGCATCCAACCCTCCTACCCAGAGATTATTAAATATAACCCCCATTTGCAGGAAATATGCAAAACTGTTTATCTTTGGAAACTAAAATATATGAAACTGAGTCATCAGGCAAATTATATGCATCAGTAAGTGATAAATGTTCAGGGCCAGCAATCCTGAAATAGCACATGAAAGCCTTTTTGCTACTCCTCTTTCTGCCTACAGAGCACTTTTGAGCAAAGTTCATTGCCGGCAGTACAAAGTCAAGCCCCACAGAGCCTCTCACATTGGTCCTGCCTGCTCAAATGAGTGCCAGAGGGACTCCTGGGGGCAGGCAAACCCCACGGGCCCCTATCCCAGCCCACCCTCTCTCAACCTCAGGGCAAGGCTATTGGGACATCTTTTTGCTCCAGATGCAACCCCTGGACCCCTAAGGCTCAGCAGCCTGGGATTAGAAGTCCAAAAAATGTTCCCTTCCCTGACATACTCAGTACACCGGCCAGAGAGGCCAGATGCCAACAGCAATTCCCCATCGAATATGGCCTCTCTGTCAAGTTGGCCCAGAGAAATGGCAAGGGAGAGCGCAGCAGCCAAAGGATCTCTTGCCCAGAGAGGGACAGCAGCTCCTGGCGGCGCCCCTCTCGAATGTAGTCCTCACTCAGTCTTCTGCATCCTTTCTCTCTCCCCTCCCTAGACACGCATATCCACCTCCTTCTTCCCCTTCCCACATAGCTCCTGACCATGTGGTCTTTCCTACAAATAAAACATGGAGGTCCCCTGGCCTGGCCTGGACTGCATGTCAGGAGGCCCGAACTCTAGTCCTGATCCTTCCCCAACATACAGCATGATCTTAGACCTTCCCTTAGGTCTTAGATGTAGAGCTCTTTCTACATCTGCCATATGAGAGGCCCCTACCCAAAGGCCCATGGTGGATGTTTGGCCCACGGTGGATGTTCACGGTGGATGTTCTATCCAGAACTGCTCTGGATAGTTCAGCCACTAACACAGACACGTGTTCATTCATTCAACAAATACCGGGGGAGCACCTCCTGAGTCCCAGGGACTATGCCAGGTCTTGGGGTGCTGAAGCCTTTGAAGCAAGGTCCCACCCATGAGCTGTTCACTGCCCAGGGCCCAGGGTGCCACCTAAAGAAGGTGCCTACTCAACTACAAATGCATTGGCTGTGCTTCACCCCAGGACGGGGCAAGAGCTCCATGCCATGCATGAACTTTATGCATTTGCCTCCCGGATGGAGAGGCCATAGTTTCCATGTAGCACCATGATGCAACATCTGACAGAACTGAATCCCAGCTCAGAAGCCTCCACTTACTTTTCTTGACTGCAGTTTCCTCATCTAAGAATGTGAACAATATAAGGACAGCCTTCTAGGAGCTCTGCAGGAATTAAGTAAGAACATGCATAGGGTTTGGCCCAAAGCATACAGTTAATAAATATTGTGGTTGTTATTATGAAAGAGAGTCATTTCTATCTCCCTGCATCAGTGCTGGGCCGTGCTGCACACGCTGGTGCTGCACAAAGCCTGGGGTGGTTTTCTCCAGCTTCCAGGTGGCTTCACTTTTACTCAGTTGTCAGGTAACAGGAAAACGTGGGGCTGTCCCCTGCGGCCCTCCAATCCCCACTCCTGTGTTGAAGTTCTGGCCCTATCACCACGTTGTTATCTGTCCTTAGCCTTAGTTGCCCTCATCTGAGACAGGGAACCAATGCCACACTTCCCTCCCTTAAGGGCTGCCATGGGATCAAAGGTGACAGCATCCACAGAACCTGTTTGTTACCCACGCAGTGTTCCATGCAGACAGCATGAATCTCCTACAAAATCAGAAAGTTACCCTTCATATGTGGGGTCAACTGGAGTGCTTTGGGCTGCAAGTAAGAGACACACCAACTCAAAGAGGTTTAAACATCTCATTAAAAAGTAGGCTAAGGACGTGAAGAGACAATTCTCAAAAGAAGATGTACAAATGGCCAAGAAACATGAAAAAAATGCTTAACATCACTAATGATCAGGGAAATGCAAATCAAAACCACAATGTGATGCCACCTTACTCCTGCAAGAATGGCCATATTCATAAAATCAAAAAAACAGTAGATGTTGGCATGGATGTGGTGAGCAGGAAACACTTCTACACTGCTAGTGGGAATGTAAACTGTACAACCACTATGGAAAACAGTGTGGAGATTCCTTCAAGAACTAAAAGTAGAACTACCATTTGATCCAGAAATCCCAGTACTGAGTATCTACCCAGAGGAAAAGAAGTCACTATGTGAAAAAGATACTTGCACACACGTTTACAGCAGCACAATCCACAATTGCAAAATCACGTAACCAACCCAAATGCCCATCAATCAACGAGCAGATAAAGAAACTGTGAGGTATATATATGATGGACATATATATATATGTGTGTGTGTATATATATATGGTAGAATACTTACTACTCAGCCATAAAAAGGAATGAAGTAACAGCATTTGTGGTGACCTGGGTGAGACTGGAGACTATTATTCTAAGTGAAGTCACTCAGGAATGGAAAACCAAACATCATATATTCTCACTGATATGTGGGAGCTAAGCTATAAGGACACAAAGGCATAAGAATGATACAATGCACTTTCGGGACTTGGGAGGAAGGATATGGAAGGGGGTGAGAGACACAAGACTGCAAATAGGGTGCAGTGTACACTGTTCAGGTGATGGGTGCACCAAAATCTCACAAATCACCGCTAAAGAACTTACTCATGTAACCAAACACCACCTATATCCCAATAAACTATGGGAAAAAAAAAAAGAGAGGTTTAAACACTGAGGGTTTTCATGACCTCACACACAAAAGACCCTCAGGTGGCCAACTTCAGACCAGCTTCAATGTCAGGGGAGTGAGAACCATAGACCAAACACAACTTACCTGAAGCCTGGCCAGGAAAAGGGTGGAGCCTGAGCAAATCAGACTCCGCCAGCAGGGAAGTGGGGGAGTGGATTTGGAGTGAGCAACAAGAGTGTCTGCCACACCTGTTTACGAAACAGCTTTGCAGGTGAGTTTTCTCATCTACTTGCAAAGCATTCTCACTTAGCATTTCCTAATGATGCTGAGAAAACAGGAAGAACATTGGCAAAACCTTGCTCAGGAAAAATGCACAGTCTTGCCCTTGGGGCTTCACACCCAAGAGCCATGGGTTCCCAACCCCTCAGGCAGAAGCAGCCTTTGGTGGCTTCCTTGCCTGTGACCCCAGGCCTCCAGGCAAAGGCATGGCCTGGCAAAATTCCTTTCCTGGAAAATGCCTAAGATGATCTGCCTGAATCCTCCCACCCAGCCTAGGGATTATAACCAACTGGGAAAGGAGTGGAGGAGGGAGGTCACTGGCCCCAGGAGGGTGAGTCACCTGTCCTGCCAACCCACCCACTCGCTCCTGATCGCCTTCTGCTCTGATCCATCTCTCAACAAAGAGTTGGAGTTGGATCTCTCAAGATCCATCTCTTGGCCTCATGTTCCTGACTGTAGACCACACTCTGGCCCCTCTAAGACCAGCACTTGCACAGGCCCAGCTGGAAGTACAGCCTCAGCTCCTGGGTCTGTTTCAGCATGGCTTGACTCTCAGGCCCTGCTGCCTGGGGAGGGCCACACAGCCCAGACTCAGCCTCAGCCTTAACCTCAGGAAAGCCAACCCCCATTCCTACTTGGCCACCATTAGCCAGTGGAGGAGGGGGGCGGTCCTGATGCCACTGCCATGAGCCCCAGCAACTGTCAGCTAAGACCCCACTCCTGTAATGGGCACCCAGCAACCAATCTGGGAGGTGCTAGGGCTGGGCCCCCAGCACGCGTTAGCCATCATTGTTACAGAAACAGCAGCCTCCCGAGGGCAAATGTGGACCGTAGTGGCCGTGTGCCTCCTAAAGCATTGGTCCCCAGCTCAAGCATGGCCCCAGGGTAAGTGGGGCACTACGAGTGAGGCACAGAGTCAGGAGCGCAGAGCCAGGCTAGGCCCTTGGCTGTCCTGGCTTCGGACCCCAGTGAGATAGGCACACCCATCTGTAGTTGCACGTCACGATGCTGCAGTATCCACATCGTGGCTGGCTGGCTCTCTGCGATTTCCCCTCTTCCAGAAGTAGCCCCCTGTGCAGGCCAGGTCCTGAGTATCTCCCACCCATGCACTGGGAAGACACCCAAGTGGATGGGCCAAAGAGTCTGCCCACCAGAATTTGGAAATTGACAGCTGGTGGTACCAAGACACAGGCCAGTGGGCAGTGAAGTCGAGTCTCATAAGGGCAGGGACCCCAGAAGATGGCCACCGCCTCCTGCTGTCCCAGTCCCCACGGCTGCGTATTCTTTCCCAGCCAGTACCTCCTCTAGTCCACAAAATACCCTCACTTCCTGCTAGGAGACTCTTTTTTTTTTTGGTCAGATAAGACAGAGCCGGTTTCTGTTGCTTGAGTCCAAATGAACACAGGGCCTCAGTCACGCCCTCATTTTACAGGTGTGACCTGGGGCCTGGCAAGTGTGACTTGCAGAGGTTGTGCTGACCATGCATGCAGGTCTGAGAGAACCCCAGTTTCTAGACACCCCCTCACTCCTCTTTCTGACAATCTGCTTAGGAAATGTGTGGACTCAGCCCCTTCCTGGGGCCCTCTTGGCTCTGGCTTCAGAGGAGTCCACATGCCCCGTGTTGGTGCTGCTGGGGAAGGCAAAGGCCCCGATCTGCCCAGACCAAGTGGTAAGCTTGGACCAAGTGGACCCAGACCTGTGGGGAGGGAAACCCACCCTCACCACCATCCCTCTCCAGGAGCGCATCCAAGGGCCTGGCGTCAGGGCTTTCCGAGCTACCAGGAAACGGCGCTCCACAGGTGAACACACCTCCAGCTCCAACAATTTCCTAGGGAAGAAAAAGTTACCACGCCCCTAGATAAAGGATGTGTGGAGCAGCAGGGGAAAATGGCTTCTGGTGTGTGCACTGCTCCCTTAGCTGCAGGGAGTGTCCCTGATCTCAGTAGTACATAAACTCTTGGCAAAGTTGGGTTTTCCATGGTTTGCTGAACTCCTGAACACAGATGTCCCATTTGTGTTTCATTAGTACATCAGCCGCTCTGCGGCTTTCGACCTCTGCACCAGGCAATAATTACCTGGCTCGGGCCCATCCCCTCACCAGCTGGCCGGGGACTTGCTCTGCCCGACCAGGGCTGTGTCTGCTGTCAGCCCTTTCCAGGCAACTGGACAGCTCTGTCATAACCAGAATGCCCCAGCTGGGCCTGTGTTAGCATGAGGGGGCTGGCGGGGGTGGGGTCCTGTTGACTCTAGCAGATACCTCTAGAAGGAGAAGAGGCCTCCAGAGCCCATCTACCCTGGGGAGGCTGGAGACAGGGAAGGGGAGGAGGTAGAGAAGGATGGGAGTAGGGGGAAGAAACCTAGAGGGGAAGGAGAAGGGGAGAGGAGGGGAGGAAGGGAGG
>NW_012116488.1:9396838-9464018 GCF_000951035.1 Colobus angolensis palliatus
AGGAGGGGGAAGGAACCTAGAGGGGCAGGAGAAAGGGAGAGGAGAGGGAGAAGAGAGGAGGGGGAAGATGGAGGAGGGGGAAGAGAGGAGGAAGGAGAAGAGGGGAGGAGGACCAAAAAGAGGAGGCAGAGATGGGTTGGGGCCCAGGCCTGGAGCTGGGAGCTGCACCTCTGAGCTGAACACGCTCGGCTGGGCCTGGCAGGCTCCATGGACCCCTGCTCCACTGCCTTCTGGCTCCAGCGGAGGGGCGAGGGTATCATCTCAGTCCCACAGCAGAGGACATGTAGGGGAGGCTTCTGACGGGATGTCGGCTGGGTCTCAAGAGCAGCCTTGGCAAAGTGCAGGGCTTTCCCCACTCTCGTCCTGGACTGACGCACTTGGGCATGGGCGAGGGGGTCAGGGCATTGCCTTCCCTATGGGTCTCCCCTCCCCAGGCTCTGCTCTTGGGGCTTCCAGAAAGCCACCAAGGAGGCCTTCATGGAGTAAGGCATTACGTCTAGGCTCTGAGGCACACAAACAGAAGGGTCCCTAAGCCCCAGCTCACTTGTGTGGAATTCTTTTTTTTTTTTTTTTAAGACACAGCCTTGCTCTTTCGCCCAGGTTGGAGTGCAGTGGTGCCATCTTAGCTCAGTGCAACCTCTGCCTCTCAGGTTCAAGCCATTCTCCTGCCTCAGGTTCCCAACTAGCTGGGATTACAGGCACCCGCCATCATGCCAGACTAATTTTTGTAATTAGTCTAATTTAGTAGAGACGGAGTTTCACTATGTTGGCCAGGCTGGTCTCAAACTCCTGACGTCAAGTGAGCTGCCCACCTCAGCCTCCCAAAGTGCTGGGATTACAGGCGTGAGCCACGGTGCCCGGCCTACTGCATGTGAAATTCTAACGTGGGTGGATCAGAGGGGATTTGCCAAGAAGCGAGTGAAACTTAAGCTCCAGGCCCCCTCACTTGTCCAGGTACCTTCCAAGACCCTGAGCTGAATTTAGAATTATAGTTCTGTAAGAAGGTGCCCCAAATTGTATAGGTTCCAGGACCCCTAAAACCGGGATCTGACTCTGGTATAAATTTTCAACTCCACCTTTTCATCTACATTGCAATGTGGGATATCTACATTCAAATCAGGAGTCACCAAGGTGGGACTCAGAGAGGCAAAGTCTGAAATCAGAAATATATTGACTTTTGGAAGGAGGACCGCACAGAGAAGGTAGCGAGGGAGTGAGGGTGGCAAGGGGAACAGAAAGGGTGGCCGACATTCTTTAGGTGCATCATGCACATACATGCTAAGCATTCTGAATCATGATCTTGTTTAATCTTCCCAGCCATCTGAGGAAAAGTTGTTCTCCCATTTTGCAAATGAGAATGGACCTCAAAGAAGTAACTGGTCCGCAGAAGTGGAGTTGGAATTAAAGCTCAGGTCGTTGGGCCCTGGAGACCACACTCTTCCCACGACACATGTGCTCAGATGTGTGCGGGAGCTCGCGGACTGGCACAGTGATTGGAAGCATTTTGGTGAAATTACAGTCCTCAGTATCTATGGTTCCCATATGCACAGATTCAACCAACTGCAAGTCAAAAATGTTTGAAAAAAATAAAAATACAACAATAATGGCCGGGCGTGGTGGCTCACATCTGTAATTTCAGCACTTTGGGAAGCTGAGGCAGGAGGATCACTTGAACCCAGGAGTTCAAGACCAGCCTGGGCAACATGGTGAAACCCTGTCTCTATAAAAATACAAAAAATTAGTCAGGCATGGTTGCAAGCACCTGTAGTCCCAGCTACTCGGGAGGTTGAAGTAGAAGGATTGCTTGGGCCCAGGATGTCAAGGCTGCAGTGAGCCCAGATGGTGCCACTGAATTCTAGCCTGGGTGACAGAGAGATTTTGTCTCCTTGTCTCCAAAAACAACAACAACAAACAAAAAGACAACAATAAGAAATACACGTTTTTAAAAACAGTACAGAATAACAACTGTTTACATAGCACTTACATTGTATTATAAGCAATCTATACTTACATTGTATTATAAGCAATCTACAGATGATTTAAAGTATATGGGAGATGTGTATAGGTTACATTCAAATGCTATTATTTTATTTTATTTTTTTAAGAGACAGGGTATTGCTTTGTCACTCAGGCTGGAGTGCAGTGTCACAGTCACAGCTCACTGCAGCCTCAAAGTCCTGGGCCCAAGTGATCTTTTCACCTTAACCTCGTGAGTAGCTGGGACTACAGGTGCACACCACTGCACCCAGCTAAAATTTTTTTTTTTTTTTGTAGAGGTGGAGTCTATGTTGCCGAGGCTGGTCTCGAACTCCTGACCTCAAGTGATTCTCCCAAAATGCTGGGATTACAGGTATGAGCGACTGCACCTGACTCACATTTCATATTGTCTGATCATCCACGGAGTTGGTGTCCAAGAGGTTCCCGGAACCAATCCCCCACAAATACCACGGCATCAATGTACTGAAGACACTGGTCAGTGACTCTAAAACATTTCTCATGTGACTAGTACATGGATATTAACTGCTTGGTACACTTTGTTACTGATGTACAACGTATGAAATGTCTGTGATGGTCTCTTTAGTGAGACTGATGTTTTAGTTTTAGTTTTGATTTTTAGTGAATGTGTATAAATCTATTGACATTGATAAATTAAGTTTCACTTGTGATCTTGCAGTTTCTTCATCCACAAATTCTCTCTCAAGGAGCTTTTAAGAACAAAACTATCACCACCAAGGAGACGAGAGAGTTGATATAGCCAAGGATAACAAATTTCATCTTTCTGCACCAACTCCCATAGGTCAGCTGCAACTTCTTGCAGTCCTGCGTGCGAAGGGACCTCTGGGCCCAGCAGCTGTGATCTGTCAGCAATGCCTGCTCCAAGCATGGGAGGCAAGAGAGGCAATTTTTCTGGCAGGTACTTGTCAGCTTCCGGAAAAGCAAAGATAGACAGAGGCCAGGCCCTCTGGCTACAAAAATGAGTATTCCTTTGGGGCCTGTGACTAGACTCAAATGTCCTCAGCTAAGAAGGAGCTGGACTCCTCCCACCCAGAGTCCCTGGGTGCCTTGTTAGCTAGGGTGGCTCTGGCCATTGATGAGAGAAGGCCAGGGAGGATCAAGACCAAGATTTGAACCTTGGACAACCAGGCAGTTGGCATCACCATCACCAGAAGTCAGCAGCCCACCTTATGCTGGATAAGGTGGGCTCCACCACAGTCCCTGCTTGAGGAAGGTCATGGCCACTTCTGTCCCGACCTCACCAGCTCACTGGATGGTTCAGTCCAAGGGTGGTCTCAAACGGACCACCTTTGCTCTTCTTGCAAATGTGGCAGATGTTGAAAGCAGCACTTTCCTTTAATTTTCACAAGAAAACACTCATGTAAGACCTTTGCGTATGGGATTTTACCGAAGCCTGGGGCTACAGGGGATCCCATTGCAGCAATGAAACAGCTTAGGGGTTCTGTGGTAGTCTCCTGAATGCTCACGAATCCACTGTCCTCCCGGAATGGGACTAGAGTGAAGCCCAATTGCCTTGGGTGCAGAATTTAAGAGTGCGCCAGAATTCAAGATGAATAATGTTAATGGAAAAAGTAATGGGGAAAAAAATCAACGATGAACAAAAAATCAAAATTTTAAATAAAGACGGAATCAATTATGCCGATCTATATTGGACCCTGAGGCAAAAGGAGACATCCATGAAACAGATCTCGTCTTTATTTGAAATGTTGATAGTTTGTTCATCATGGATTTCTTTTGTTAATTTTGAGTTTTAAAATATGGCATTAAAATACGATTTCTCTTGATGATTGCGATTTTTGGCGCCCCTTCAATTCTGTGCCCAGGCCAGTGCTTCATTCTCCTCACCCCTGCTCTTCTCTGCCCCTCTCCGCCTCTGCTCCCAGCCTCACAAGAGCATTAAAAATGTCTTCCTCCAGTTTTCCCAGGACACTTCAACCCTTCCCTGCCTCTACTCCCAAACACAGCGCCCCATCTCCCAAGACCTGCCACTTTGAAATTGCTCTTGGCAGAGGACGCCTCAATGCAGACAGTCAGGTGAAGGCCACATGCAGGGACAGGAATGAGTCCCAGAGGGGGTTTTCCCCAGTTGGATGCTTCCTCGCATGGAGGGGCTGTCTTCAGCTACTCTGACCCCACAGGGCAGCCCCCAGAGCCAGGAGGAGGCCACAAAGGCGGATCCAGGTAAGGTGTCCTAGGAATCGGGAGGATAAAAATGGTTGTCACTAGACAGGAAGTCAGATACACACGGACACAGAGTGCACTAGGAAGGGGAGCCCCTTCTCTGGCGTCCGGACCCTCCTCTCGGTCGTGAATATTCTGCAGCTCTGGTTGGCATCCAGGGAGGTGGGGGTGCCCCCTGGGCAGGATGCTGCTGGGTCCGAGGCTGGCCTGGAGGATGAAGGGGGATGATGAAGCCATTCTTGCCTTTACCTCTGGAGCTGGGCGAACTCCGCATGGCTCCTACCCGCCCCTCTGCTCTTTCTCCTCCACCCTCCGTGTCCAGGGGAACCCAAGAGAGCACGCGGGAAGAGCTGGGTGTCTACGCTTCCGCGACTTGGGCTGCAAAGATCAAGAGAAGTCAGGCTCTGGGAGGACGCGCAGCCGTCCAGGAATGGCAGGGAGGCCCGCTGGAGCCTGACTTCGGTCCAAATGGACCAAAGCTTCGACGGAGCAAGGCCGAGTGTCCGCAGTGGCGCCTCTCACCAGTGGACGCTGGCGAATAACTATGGGAACAACATTTAACAGCAGTGTTTTCTATGACAGGTACACAGCCACCTTGGCGTGGGTTGATAACCATGCCTATCTCGCCGCGGGGCACTGAGCCGACCGCATACCCAGGGCTCCGGGCTCCACGGCTCGCTTACTCGCTCACTCCGTGAAGCATCCCCGCAGGAACCGGAGCCGGAGCAGCGGCAGGGCTGGGCCCGGGGGCGCGCGCGTGCGCAGGCCGTGCTCCAGGAGGGGCGGAGCACCGAGCCGAGGGGCGGGCGCCGGGCGGAGGGCAGGGGACTGCCGCGCGCTCCGGGACGCCTCTGCGGTGACTGAGAACCGACCCGGCAATCCGCGGCCCGGGTAGGGGGAGTCTTGTGTCTGCCGCTGACCAGGTGCGTGACCTTGGGCAAGTCACTGAACCTGCAGGTGCCTCCGTTTTCTCGTCTGGAAAATGAGGGTCCTAGAGTCGCCCACCTCATAGGTCGTGGTAGCTCCGGGTGTAACTTAGGCCGGTGGCAGGCACGGATGCGGGCTCTCTGTGCGGCAGCGCTGAGCATTCCTGTGGGCGTCTAGAAAGGGCTATTCTTACTCTTTTTATATTTCCTACCTAGTCTCAGCAAGATGAGACCCAAAAGGATTTCTCCGCCCCCAGTGCTTATCTTGCTTTTCCTCTACTAAAATCACTACTAACCTTTTGTAATTTGACAGGATGCTTTGCATGTACGCCTTCTCACTTGACTGTCACACGAGCCTTTTGAGATAGATAAATTTTAGAATTCTTTCCATTTTCCAGATAAGGAAACTGAGGCTCAGAGATTTAGTGGCCAGCCCGAGGTCCCACAGCTAGAAAGTAAGGAAGCCGGCCGGGCGCGGTGGCTCACGCCTGTAATCCCCGCACTTTGGGCGGGTGGATCACAAGAGATAGGGAGTTCAAGATCAGCGTGGCCAATATGGTGAAACCCCGTCCCTACTAAATATACAAAATTAGCGGGGCGTGCTGGTGGGCGCCTGTAATTCCAGCCACTCGGGAGGCTGAGGCAGAAGAATTGCTTGAACCCAGGGCGCAGAGGTTGCAGTGAGCTGGGATCGCCTCACTGCACTCCAGCCTGGGTGACAGAGTGAGACTCGGTCTCCAAAAAATAAAATAAAATAAAGTTAGAAGCCAAGACTGAAACCCAAGTCTTCTGATTCCAAAGCTGGGGTGCTGCTGGCTCGTTCTGAAAGCAAGCATGATGGACATCTTTCTAGACATATCAGTGGTGTAAGTTCACACTGAAATTGCCCTGCATAATTAAGGATTTTCTATTATTGGGGGGAGTGTGATAATACAGTAATATTACAGTTATACTTTGAAAAAGAGCCCTCTCCCTTTAGAGAGACACGCTGCAGTCTTCCCAAATGAAAGGATATGATGTCTGGTGCCCATTTGTTTTTAAATAATGGGGTGGGGGCGCACAGATTAAGCAAAACTGGGCATAAAAATTGTTGGAAGCCGGGTGCGGTGGCTCAAGCCTGTAATCCCAGCACTTTGGGAGGCCGAGAGGTCAGGAGATCGAGACCATCCTGGCTAACACGGTGAAACCCCGTCTCTACTAAAAAAATACAAAAAACTACCCGGGCGAGGTGGCGGGCGCCTGTAGGAGGCGGAGGCAGGAGAATGGCGTGAACCCGGGAGGCGGAGCTTGCAGTGAGCTGAGATCTGGCCACTGCACTCCAGCCCAGGCGACAGAGCAAGACTCCGTCTCAAAAAAAAAAAAAAAAAAAAAAAAAATTGTTGGAAATGGGTGATGGGCACATGGGTCCATCACATGAGTCTGTCTACTCTTAGCACATGTTTAAAGTTTCCATAATAACAATAAAAACAAATCACGTTTTCTTAAAACTTCTAAAGCTGAAGCACACCCATGTTGCTGGAAGAACTCAATCCCAAGATCTGTTTTCCAGCAACTGAGAACCGACCCCACAGTCCACAAGCCTAGGGGGAGTCTTGTCTCTGCTGCTGACCAGCTGTGTGACCTTGAGCAAGTCACTCCAACTGCAAATGACTCTGTCTCCTCATCCCAAAATGAGGATCACAGGGGTGACCCGCTCATAGGGAATGAGACCCCTTGGACTGGATGCTGGGTCCTTGGAAGCCACTCAGCCAGAGGTCCTACACCCAGGGCCTGCAGGGCCAGGCAGGCAGCGTCATTGAGAGGAATGGCAGGTAGGGACAGTGGCAAGTGGAAATGTTCCCTCCAGCCTAATGCTGTGAAGGGGCCACATATTCTTCTCCAAGAAAGGTGGTGAGCTAGCTCTTGATCTGGCATTTCCTGGTTTCTAAAGGTTGGCAACCAGTTCAAATGTAACTCTGAACCGATTGCCTATATGTGACCAATTTGCCTCCTGGAGCCCGGGCTAGCCCGTCTCCTCTTCCCCACACCCTTTGGAGAAGAGGAAACCAAAGCTCAGAGTAAGGAAAATCTCCCAGAGTCTCACAGCGAGTCAGATCCAGCCCTAGCACAAGACACGCATCTCCCCTTCCCTGGCCCACTCCTGGTTCCATATTTCAGTAGATGGAGGACCTCTCCCAAAGAAGAAACCATGGAGAGACAGAACAAAGAGCAAGCGCCAGATAACAACGTCTAAGAGAATGTCAGTTCTTCTGAACCCAAATTAGTGAATATGCCCCAACGAAGGCAAGTGGGGGCAAGGTTAAGCGGGGGAGGGGGAGGCCATCACTGTAGACCTTAAGATCAAACATTTGGGCCAAATGAGTTTTACTTATTACTTGGCTAGGTGGGTTTACTGAGCAAGTTATTTAACCAGGCATGACCTCTGTTTTCCCATCTGTAAAATGGGAGCATATAAACAGCTTACCCTTTTCTGTTTGATAATGGCATTTACATTTTATAATGTAAATATTACATTTACATTTTATAATGTAAATATTACATTTACATTTTATAATGTCATTATTAAAGCTCGAAGCTTCTTACAAATTGTGGTGATGTACTCAGAGCCTGCAGCCTTGGACAAGTGAGGGGCCACTCCAGTGTATCACTGTTATCACTATTAAGCACTATTATCAACACAAAACTGGAAGAAGAACCAGTGCCCAGAACTCATGGGTCTAAACGGCTGAGCTCTGGAATCTCTCTTTTCAGAAAGCAGCATCTTAGGTGAAGGAAAGAGCATCAAAGATTGGAAAGCAACAAAGACTCATAGTTCTCATAGTTCTCGTCACAAGACAGAGACAAGCCCGTGGGGAGAAGATGCGTATACACAGCATTCCTCTTGGAGCTTTTCTGAGTTAGATAATGACATTTCTAACCCTGTGCCAATAGTGTTTGAAACATCACCCAGAACCAGCGACATGGCAAGAATATGGAGCTACAGAAATAAAATATGCTGACCATAGAGAGGGGAGGGCAGGGAAAACAGAGAGAACATCTCAGATCCAGAGGAGGAAAAGCCACCTGTGACCCTGAAGAACGCTGGACTCTGCAACCAGCTCAAACTGCTGAAGACAGATCCAGCTCTGCCTTGCCCAGACGGTAGTCTCCCCAACACCCCAGAAACAGAGCTGCAAGCTGGCCCGTGGGACCCAACGGCCCTCCTGCAACTGCCTTCTGAGCTGGGTTTTCACTTCTGCAAGAAAGGAATAATGAGCTCCACCTTATGGGATTCTTGTAAGGGTTAAGAAGATGACTGTGGACAACCAGGAATTTTTAGAGACTCAGTAATTTACTTGCCCAGGGTCACGCGGTGTCCAGGCTAGGGCCAGATCCAGGCCTCTGGGCTCTTGTTCCCAGCCTTGTGTTTGTTCACTAGGCCATCCTGCTCTAAGTGGCCTGACACTCTGTCACTTTATTAATCTACCAGGACAGAGTCACAATCTGGTGATATGAGAGACCATTTTGGTCTCCACGGCATTTGAATTTTTATTTGGTTGCTGGCATTTTTTTTTAAGTGGGAAATTACACATAAAAGCACAGATTTGCAGCTTCCCTTGAGAAATTATAACCTCTGCAAATGCTGGGCCTGGTTCCCACATGGAGACAGCTGGCTGGCCTGAGAGTAGCTGCCTCCCCGGGGCAGGTCCCGGGCCCTCAGCATCTTCCTCCAGGCCTGCTTCATCCACTTCCTTCCCCCTCGTGCCGCGTGCGCACTTGGATGTGGGACACACAGCCTTTTAGAGGGAGAGCCCTTGGTCTGCCTAGAAGCAGCCAGGGGGCCTCTCAACACCAGAACCAATGAAAATTGCAAAGTTTCCCTCGAAATGCGTCCACAGCGATGAGCAGGCTGGAGGTGTGACTTATGAAGAATGAACACAGGAAATGTGCCGACCTTGGCTGAACAGTGAGGTGGGCAGAGATGCGCTCCAACCATGGCCTCAGGAAGGAGCCGAGTTGTTAGAGAGAAGCCCAGGGGGGCCACTCAGGGAACCAGAAACTGAGCTGGGGAAATCTTCAGCTGAATTATCAGGAAACTACCTCTGGATTGAACGCCTGCGCAAACGGAGGTATCGATGTAGAGAGGGAGGGGAAAATATCATTCCTGTTTCTTCCTGACTTCTCAAAAGAGGTCCCCAGATCCATTCACTGGGCATTCAGGAAACAGCTCTGCACAGAAGCTGTGTGGACTGCAGAAGTGGCTCTGGGGGGGTGACCAGCTGTTCAGCCTTCAGCACCCAAAGAAAGCGGCAAAGTCAGGGTCACTGGGGCCTGGCCTGCCTTGACATCAGAAATAGAAGGACAGCCCTGGGGGTGGATCCAACCTGGCGTAAGGGGCACAATGGCTGGAATATGCGGACAGTGTTGGTTATAGGCATGACCAAGGGATTCTGGTTTTGGAAGAGTAGCCTACTGAATAGGTGTCTCTTTTCAGTTACAGCAAAAACCCAAGTCAAACTGGTCCATGTGCAAAGGAAAATTGTTGGCTTCCATAAATGATCACTTCAGAGGTAAACTGCTTCAGGCATGGCTGGATCCAGTGGTTCAACTGACATCCTCAGGACCTGGGCTCCCCGTCTTCTAACTCTGCTTTCCTCTGTGTTGGCTTCGTTCTTAGGCAGACGCTCCTCTGTGGTGGTAAGATGGTGCCCACCAACTCATCTTCAGATCCCATGAATCCCAGGAGACATTCTGGGGGCAACTCTTATTGGACTAGTTTTGGATCACATGCCAATCCCACAGCAACCAATCAGGTTGGTGTAGGCATATGGTGCTGTGATTGGCCATGCAACACTTGGGCCACCCATGGCACTAGGGGCAAAGTGGGGGCTCTATCCAAATAAGCTGCCTGTAGACTGGGGGTTCTCCATGGGAAAATTAACATGCCATTTCCAGAAGTAGTGGGGATAGAAGTGAGAGGGCAGATAACATGGCAAGGGAGCAGAGGACAGAGAGTGGTATCAGGACCCAGCCAAGCTGGGCTGTCACCAAAGCTCTGAGGACACTCAGTGGGATCTGGAAGACCACCAGTGAGGCTGGCCCAAGTCTCACATTGGACCCCAGCCCCAGGTGCCCCCACTAACTGATAGGGCTGGGACCGTTAACATTCTGGTCCCTAATGTGGGCTGCCTCGGGGTCTGGGTGAGCCTGCATCTTAGAGGGGTCAATGCCCACTGCCAAGAAGAGCCTAGAGAAGGTGGGATGCTGGGATTTCAGGGTTCCAAGCCCAGAAGGGCAGGAGGGCACATCCCAGGCGCCCAAAGTGTAGTGTCAGAAGGGCATGGATTTCACTCTCCTTGCCAGGGAGTGCCTGCCTTAGGCATGGGCAGGGGCATGTGTCCCCGTTCTAGCCCACGACAGGGGCGGGGAGTTGGAGGAAGGAAAGGCCTGGGCTTCTGGACAGTATTTTCCTTACTCATTAATAATTTAAATTTTAAAAAGTCCCATTTGAAGAGAGTCCAGTTTCCACCTTTGGAATGCTTTGAGTCTGGGTGGCATGCAGGACTGGAGCGGGCAGCCAGGCTGCAGCCATGCGGAGGTGCTGAGGGTGGCCAGGGAGCCAAGGAGCCAGGGCCTCTTGTGGTGGTGGCGTCACCTCAGGAAAGCCCATCAGGTAATGCAGTCCCCATACTCGCTTTTGCAGCGGGTTAAGCAGCGTTTCTGTTGTCCGGAGCCGAAAGCAGCCTCCTTGACACCAGGACTCAGAGCTGGGATCAGCGTGAACTACGAGTGACAGGGGAACCGGACCGGCTGCTCCAGCTTCCCACTGGCCCTGAGCCAGCCCTGTGGCTTGTCTTACTGAAGACACATTGGTCAGTTTCTGCTGCAAAAAAACTGCTTTTTCCTTCACTTCTAGGTTATGAAGGGAAAACTGTTTCCTAAATAACTTTCTTACCCTGGTTTAAATAAGCCTCCCACAAAATGGCCAGAGACTGACATTTCCTTTCTACACAGTCAAAAAAGAAAGCTCCCCACCCGACTGTCCATCAATAGAGGGTAATTAAGTTCATTCAACTACAGCCATTTGATAGCTGTGTGCGCAGCCGCTAAACTGATGCTGACAGATGATGCTTAGAGACACTGGAGATGCTTTGTATATTACTATTAAATGAAAGAAAAAAACACAGGTTACAAAACTCTATGTATGCAGTATGATCATATACATCTATTTTTTAACATGCACACACATAAAATAAGACTGGAAGGAAACACCAAAGTGTTTGGGTGGTGGAATTTGGGGTAATATTTATTGTCAACTTTATACTTCTGCATATTTTTCAAGTTTTTTACAATAAGCATATATTATGATTGTAACCTGAGAACTAGAGTGAAGACTCCGAGGACACATTTGGCAACCCTGGGGGAAACACTTTGAGGGAGAGGACAGGAAAATCTTTCATGTTTCCATTAAGATCCAGGGCTCCAAGCACCCACAGATGCCACATTGGGCCAGAGTGAGCGTCTGGGTGTTTCTGGCAAGTGCAAGAGGACAGGAAAATCTTTCATGTTTCCATTAAGATCCAGGGCTCCAAGCACCCACAGATGCCACATTGGGCCAGAGTGAGCGTCTGGGTGTTTCTGGCAAGTGCAGAAGGAAAAGTCAGAAGCACAAGATTCTGGGGTGCAGGAACCTTTCAGGGTGTGCAACAGCCTCCTCCTCTCCCTCTGCCTCTATCAAGTCTACCTCCCGCCAGATCTCGCTGATTCTCTCACTCAGACCGAGCAGCAGCAAAGCCCCCGTAAAAGATCTGGTGTCAAAGCCAACCTCGCACAGGCCGATTCCTTGGGAGTCCCTCATACTCAGGGAGTTTGGCACGTGGGAGGTTAATTCTCTTATCAAAACTGTACAAAATCCTAATTTTGCAGAGTGGCAATTTGGGGGGAAAAGAAAACCCAGCAATGGGAAAATGTTGGTTATGCAGCACTCGACATTCAGTTCTCAGGGGATCAATTATAAAAACACTCATTCAGCTATTTCTATTCAAATGAACACCTGAAGAGGAGGCCTCAATGGTTTTAAAAGTGTGTGGATATTACTGGATAAATGTTAGTCCAATAAAAGAGATCATCATCCGCTATTTGTGTACATTTAAGTTGACACTAAAAAGATCTTTGTGGAGTATCGCTGCGGCTGCTTCTTTTTCTGCATGCATCTTTTTATCTTCTATTCCCTTAACACTTTAGCAACTGAAGAAAACAGACCAAATGTGGCTGGTCATGATTTTCTTCTTCTTCTCCTTCTTCCCCCAAGATTAAAGGGACACGGGTGTTGGGAAGGCCACACCTGAAGTGGGCAGCCGGGTTGCTCACACTTATGAATATGTAATGTCCTGCTTGGAGGCGCAGTCACGAACTCCTAATAAGAATTCACGAGTCTGTGTTTGAAAACAGACATTTGCATTTGCCCTGCGGTCATAGTACATGGACCATTCTTATTCAAAAATTTATTTTTTTCCTTCTTCTTTTTAAGGCCTGGAAATATTCTATGCCCTCTCTCCCCACCAACACACAGACACACACACACACACACACACCCCTTTCTTCCTACGTTCTCTTTAAATGGAAATTAAGATACGGAAGCCCAGAAAGCCCAGCAGCCCCCTCTCCTGCAGCCACTGGGTCTGGGGCAGGAACTGCAGTTCCCAGAGAGATGGAGAACCCTCCAAACCTGCTTCAGGCAGATACTAGTTTTCTCCCAAGTCCAAGAGCTTTCTTGGTCCGGAATGAAATGCAGAATTTTTAAAAAGGGAGTAAAACAACATGGGGAGACTATGTTGAGGCTCAACAAGCCTGCTAAAGCGAAGCCAGGGTGTAATCCACTTGGCAGCTGTAGGAACCTGCCTGGCCCGGGGCTGGGACACTGTGCCCCAAGTTCCCGGGGGCAATTTGGTGGTGGCAGGCATTTCCTGGTCAGTGGCTGTGGTTTATGCAGTTACATTTCCTGCAAAAACAGCACCCCACTGGTCCTTTGTAAAAACACTTTAAAAAGGGGGCCTTTTTGTCTGTGACTCCTGAACCTCTAAGTCATTATTAATGTCTAGAGGGCAAGGGTGCCACCACTTGAGGTACAAGGAACAGAGCATGAACACCCCATGTTTATTTGGGTCTCTCCTCCTCTGCAGCTTCCTCAATAAAGCACAAAGCTCTTGGCCTCTTCTACCCAGGGGTCCCCGCCCTCCCTCAGTCCTCACAGGCCCCCCAGGCCGGCCACACTGACTGCATGGACGTGGCTGCACTCAGCCTCCCTGCGCCCCTCCTTCCTGAGGGGTTGGCCAAGGTTAAATGCTGATCCCACAAACGTCTGGGTTTTGAGCATTCCTTGTAATTACAGGTGTTCAGAGAGCCATTTGCGTGCCTTGTGAAAACGGTGCTTTCTTGGGGGCCAGGCTGTGGTCAGTTAGTATCGTCTTTACTTTAGCTACGGGCGGGCAATGTCCACAGAGCCAGGGAGACATAGCGTAAGAGGAGGGGGTGCTGCGCCCGTTCCGGGGCTCCCTCAGCCGGCCAAGCTGCTAAGCCAGGAAGATTCCTTTGCGGCTGCCCAGGGGCCGGCCCAACTAAGCCCCCATTTCAGGGCTAACAGTGACACCTGCAGTTTAACCTGCCACATGTCACTCTGCGGGACAACTGCCCTGGGAGGGGGCTGAGGGACCTTGGGCCACTCGGCCACCACTGCCCTTGCCAGGGGTCCCCAGGGAGAGGGCTGAGGAGACTGAGTTCTCTGGGCGTGGTGTAGGAGCCAGGCAGAGGGCAGATCCACCTGCTGTTCTGGGAGGAGGCCACAAGGCAACAGTTTCTAGCCCTGAGACTCCGGAACCCAGCACCTGTGCCTGTTGCTCTCCCCACTCAGCCACCAACCTAAGAAAGCCAAGGCCATAGGAACTTGCTGGGTGGGGAGGCAGCAGGGACCAGAGAACACCAGTCGCCACAGGAGCAGCACCTAAACAGGTTTTACTGAGAGCCAGCTCTGTGCGGCACTTTCTCACCTTCCCCCTGCTCCTCTCAGCAAGGCGCGACCAGCTGACCCAGTGCCCTCGCTTTATAGCCTGGAAGACTGAGGACCACAGAGGGCAGGTGGCTTAGTCAAGGTCATCTAGAGGTATAGCACCTAAGTCTGGTCTCCTGCCTCTGCCTACCTGCAGGACAGTGCTCAGGACTGCCATGGCGACATGCTCAGGACTTGATCAGGCGACATGCCCTTCCTGGCGTGGCCACCATGGGACAATGCATGCACAGCTTTCCGTAGACCATCTCCTCAACACCACCACCCACCCTCCCCCAAACACACTCATGTGCTTGCACACAGGCACGCACACTGAGAAAAGACAGTAGGTCCAATGTGAATTATCTGAATCCAGCCCCAGCTCCCAAGGCATGGCCCCAACAGCCGTGGCTCCATTTCCTCCCCTGCACTCGCTCACAGAAATCTGAGAGCCAGGACACAGGGAGTTGGGAATGAAAATGAACCGATGCAAAGATTTCTTTATAACTTTTCTCAATATTCTGCTGATTGCTAGCTCAGTAGCAGATGTGGTGTGCTTAATGATGCATAGACAAGAAGCAGCCCCTGATCCCTAAATGAACTTCTTATCTCTAAATATATACAGGGAAGGCTATATAAACTCAATTTAGCCCCTCTGCTCTTCCAGCTACCCTGATCGAGGAGTGGAAGGAGAGAGTGGGTGCCTGGAAGACCTGGCAGGGGCAGACAGAGGGCAGGGAAGAGAAGGTGGGGAGGCTGCAGTAGCGTCCAGCCATTGTGCTCATGGCTCCCCAGTGACTGAGCTGGCCACACAAACAGGCAGCTCACCTTCCTGTTTCCCAGGGTGAGGGGGTGGTTTGAGGGGCTTCCTCCTGAGAAAGCCTCCAGTGGCAGAAGCAGCAATGGCAACAAAAACCTTCACCAGCAAAACCTCTATTTAGCCATTTCCATTAAACATGCCGCATCTGTATGTAGAAAGACTCAGCAAGTTCTTAGAACTCAAGTTCTCGGTAAAGGGGTTAAAAGCACATTGGCCCTGAGCGTTCCTCGCTTGGTGGCATCCACTGTGTGCAGGTGCTAGGCCAGAGTCCCAGGGAGGACCCAGGGTCCAGCAGGGACAGATGTGAGTTCCAAGTGCAGGTGTGTGCCAGAGGCAGGCACACTGGGCTGCAGGAACACAGAGGGGAGCCCTGGATCTTTCTCTCTGCACCCCCCACCCCCAGGAATGCCCAAAGGGCAGAAGAAACGGCAGGTGCGAAGGCTTAGCAGGCAGAACACCAGGCCTGCTCAGGAGCTGCGGTAAGTCTGGACATGGGATGATGGGTGTAACAGAGCTGCCCAGGGGCAGGGGAAGCAGGACCTCTGACACCATGTAAGGAGCCTGACCTTCATCCTGCAGGAGGTGAAGGGGATGCTCAGCCTAGTTCTAGGTCGCTGCTGATACATAAAAGCTGCTGCCACCATGCTGAGTGGATGGGCAGGAGGGCGGGGGTCGGGTTCAACACTCAAGTCCCAGAGTTTCCAAGAGGCCAGCCCAGGGCCTGGCCAAGTCACTTCAAATAGCTGTTTAGCCCAGATGGCCTGTTAATCTTGAAGGAAACCTAAAGCAGCACAGAGACACAGTTGAAATGGGAGTAAGAGCACCCAATGCCCATCCACAGCCAAAGGAAAGTTTATGCATATGCAACATGGGCCCACTCTGTAGGCTTTTCCATTAGCCGCATGGAGATGCGGTGACCAGGTTGGGGGAATCTATATTTCACCTTACGTTGCACACAGCTGGGCTCAGACTGGCACCAGTGTTAATATGCAAACGAGGCAGTATCTGTATTCATCAGGGCTCTGAGAAGCTAGGATCCTTCTCTTCCAGAGCAGCAAACAAAGAAAGGTGGGTGGGGCATGCCAGAGGGGGCGTGGTTGGTAGGCAAAGACCAGGCAGGAAAGAGGCCACTGGAATGGGAGGAGAGACCAAATTATGTCACATCAGTTTTAGGGGGTGGGGAACATTCTCAAAGAGGAGACTTAGAACCCAAAGGGTTTTGGAGCCAGAAGTTCCTCCTCCGCCTAATGGTCTCATTTTATTGATGAAAAAACTGAGACCTAGAGAGGAGAAATGATTTGCTGAGAGACAAACACCTAATGGTAGTTTTTTGTTCATATGCGAATACAGCTGTTTAAATTTAATTTTTGTTTATATAGGTAAAGAAAGATCAAGGAGATCCTTAGAAGATCAGTCCTATCAAGACCACATGAGCACCATGTGGAGAAAAAGAGAAGCCATGGTCCTTGCCTTTGACATGTAATAAGAACTCAAAGAATGGGGCACCATGCATTCAAGGAGGTCATGAAGTGAACGTGCTACCCGCCAGGTGTCGGCTGGGGAACTGGGTGCAGTTGGCGTTATCTCAGAGGTCCCCGGGCGGGTGGAGGAGCTCAGAGTCACACCCCACCCTGCGCTTTCCTTTTGGCTCTGCTCTGAGCCCCAGTCCTGGCTCCCCTCTCCAAACCCCCTCCCTTTGGGTTTTCTGGGAGAAATGGGCAAAACCTCACCAGTCTGTAGAGATGGATACAGTTTCTCTAGCTGGACACAGCTCCAGTAGTTCTAAGTGTGCATCTCTTAGAAAGTCAACCGAGGCCAAAAAGGTCTCCTGTGCCCATCCCCTCACGACACTTAGCAAATCATCAGCACAGCAGTTGTCTATACTAGACACACAACCTATAAGCTAGACACCTCTTCAGCGAACTAGTTTCCTTATCTGTGAAATACAGTTTATGAGGCCTGTTTTCTGTGAGGAGTAAAAAGGATCAGGTATGTGATGACATTTAGTGTCATAGCTGGTGTACCTGAAGCTAGCTGAAGTTACAGGCCTCCAGGATAATCTGCTGTGAGCTGTGAAAACAGGCACGTAAGTCGAGTGTTAACCACAAATGACACAGGAGACAGCCGTGAAGACCTTTGCTGTGCACCTAGAGGACAGGGCGTGACCTTGGTGCATGGGCTGTGTGACATTTCTTCCCAGAGCCTACAAGCCTTTTCTACTTACTGCTCAGTTCAGATTCAGGGCTGGGTTCCAGAGGGATGCAGGAACTGCAAGCCAGGCTTCCAGATAAACAAGCTTTCGTGTGTAGCACGGAGTGTCTGTCCTCCTTCCTGAGTCTTCCCTTCACCCTTTTTAATGCCAACTCCATTTGTGATGATCACAGAAATTACTCTGAAGTCAGCCTGTGCTCCTCGGAAGGACAAACTGTTAAAGCTGAATGTAAATTTGGCATTGCTCTCCCTTGAATGCTCTTGGCATCTGTTTAAAGAAATGAGAATTAGGGCAGTTA
The DNA here is from genome assembly GCF_000951035.1 of Colobus angolensis palliatus. Lineage (NCBI taxonomy): Eukaryota > Metazoa > Chordata > Mammalia > Primates > Cercopithecidae > Colobus > Colobus angolensis. Next base: position 9,414,314 of record NW_012116488.1, read on the forward strand.
TCGCATATTCATTTTTATAAAAATGAATTACAGACCAAGATTGGTTTCTTGAAATCCCGTAAGTTACAGGTTAATTTCCTTCACCAGCACCGGTCCAGTCCTATGCTACACTGGCTTTGGCCACACTCACAAACTTGTTTAGCCTCAGTCACTTTATTCTGCAAAACCTGCCATAGCCAGAGAGGTGGTGGACTGGAAGACTTAGGGTAACCAGCCATGAGTCTTAATCCAAGAAAAGGGCTTTGACAGTGGCCCCTGAGATCTGAGAGGACTGTCCAGTTACTAATGCATCCCCATTAGCTGGGCTCCCTATGATGGTTTATTCAGCAAGTGACAGTAAGGATTGACATGTCAGGCCACATGTGGTGGTTCACGCCTATAACCCCAACACTGGGAGGCAGAGGCAGAAGGATCACTTGGTCCCAGGAGTTTGAGACCAGCTTGGGTAACAAAGAGAGACCCTGTCTCTACAAAAGAAAAAATTAAAATTAGCTGGGCCTGTGGTGCCATGCACTGTGGTGCCAGCTACTCTGGAGGCTGAGGTAGGAGGATCACTTGAGCCCAGGAGGTCAAGGCTGCAGTGAGCTGTCATTGTGCCACTACACTCCAGCCTGGGTGCCAGAGCAAGACCTTGTCTCAAAAATAAAGAAGAATTCTCGCCGGGCGCGGTGGCTCAAGCCTGTAATCCCAGCACTTTGGGAGGCCGAGACGGGCGGATCACGAGGTCAGGAGATCAAGACCATCCTGGCTAACACGGTGAAACCCCGTCTCTACTAAAAAGTACAAAAAAAATTAGCCGGGCGAGGTGGCAGTCGCCTGTAGTCCCAGCTACTTGGGAGGCTGAGGCAGGAGAATGGCGTGAACCTGGGAGGCGGAGTTTGCAGTGAGCTGAGATCCGGCCACAGCACTCCAGCCTGGGCGGCAGAGCGAGACTCCGTCTCAAAAAAAAAAAAAGAATTCTCATGTCAGAGCCCCTTTCCTGCAAAGTGGGAGAGAGCACAGGCAGACACAGCTCCTGCCTCGAGGGGCCCCCTTAGTGTTCAAGCTACGATACACGAGAGTCCTCTCTTTGGGGTCTGTCTGCCTAAGAACAGTCAGAGGGTTTGAATCTTGGCTCCACTGCTTCCCAGCTGGTGGCCTTGGACAAGTCACTGACTTTCTCTGAATTCTTAGGTTCCAGGTAACAAAACCAGTCCTGCAGGGCTGTTTTGGGTACTAGATGAGAGGTGTGCATAGTACCCAACAGTGCCTAGCACACAGTCAGGTGCCTCTCTTCTCTGTCCCATCACCCTTAAACATTCCCATCATTGCGATTGGCACCATGGGTCCTTGGACAAGTATTTCTCTGTGCCTCAGTTTCATCATCTGGACAATGGGAACTGTAATATGTGTTTCAAAGGATTGTTGGGAGGATTCAGTGAGAGAGTCCATGTATGGCATTTAGCACAATCTTTAGACCATGTGAAGTCTTTACACACACGAGCTCATATTCCGCTGGTACACGGGGAGCTCCTCAGGAAGAACTTAGTCAAGTCCCTCATTCACTGAGCTTTCCACAGACACTGACAAGCAATTACACATCATGCACTGTGGCTACAGGCATGCATCAAGACACGGCCTCAGCTCTGCAAGAGCTGGTCCCACCTAGGGCAATACCGCAATATGGTAAGTGCTAAGAGGTTTAGCTACAGAATGCTTTGGGAGTGGAGATCTAACAAAGCCTGAGGGATCAGAAGACTTCTGAGATGATGATACCTAAGGTATATCCCGTGGGATGATGAGTACAACAGGGGGTGAGCAGTGAGGTGCAGGGGCAAGAACTTCCACGCACACAGAAGAGCATGTCATGGCAAGTGGGAGAAGGGACAGACTTCGGCTAACTCGTTGACACACCCAGAACTCATGCCAGGCACTTAGGGCTCAGGAGGTGTTGCTGAATGAATAAACAAGCTTGCTGTACGCGGTTCACATCCTCCCTTCCCACCTGCTGCTCCAGGTTCCAGGGAAGAGATGCCCGCTCCCTCTGGCGCCTAACCCAGAGCATAGCCAGGAAGAAGAGGGCAGCCTGTGGAGAAGTGCATCACTGGACATGCCAGGCCAGGCTGCCATGGGAAAGCACTCCAACCCCCGGAGGAATGCCCACGCCCCCAGGTGCCCAGAATCCCAGATTCTCAGTGAGAGGGACAGGCTGGGGCCCCAAGTGCTGCTGCAAGTGGACTCAAGTGGCTCGAGTTAAGAAGCCAAAATGCTAGGCAAGGTTGTCCAGGGGTGGGGAAGAAGCACCCTCCCCTGCCATGCAGTGTTTCTTGATGACGCAGGGGCCAGGGGTGTGAGCCTCACCTCGGGGTACATTCCCATTACATCTTCCTAGCAAAGTTTCCAAAGCTTTGTCCTCATTTCTCCTCTTCCCAACCAGGCCCACCCCTCTTGAAATTCCCCTCCTGAGGTTTGTTGTTCACTGCTGTACCCTCCCCTTCATACTTCTTGAAGGCTGTCGTTAGAACCACCAGACAGACAGGCAATGTCAGGAGAACAGGCACCTCCCCAGATGCCTGTTGGGTTGTTTTCTCCAGTCTTGCACTTGAGCTACAAGTTGCCAAACACCTTGGGATAGGGGCCCTTAGGTCAAATAATGGTCAGTGCAAATGTCTCTCTTTGCCTCCACATTTTGGGGGCACTGAAAGGAATCCCGGCCTTGATTTCTCTCCATGGGTGGTAGAGACTGGAGGGCAGTCAACAGCATGCCAGAAACAGAATGAGGAGCAGCACCTGGGCCAGAAGTTGGCTGTGGGCTGCAAGGTGGTGGTGGTGACTAATGGGGCAAGGGGTTGACTGCATTTATCAATGAAAGTATGAAAGACTTAATTAAATAACGACTCATAAATATTCAGCTCAGCCAAGCTAAGCCCCACAATGATGGATGTCAGGGACTAAAAGGCTTCCAAGGGGAGGACTCTGCAGAGATGTGGGCCCCCAAACGTGTCAGAACGGAAAGGGTACACTGCCCACAGCTTCTGCTGTCTCATGACATATCATTCCCTCATACCCGTCCTGCAAGCCAAATGCACTTTAATGCAAGCGGTCTAGCTCCCTAAGGAAGAGACTTCTCCATCAGGACCTTGGAATTTGTAGTACAGTGATCCCCTTTATCCATGGTTCCGCTTTCTTTGGTTCAGTTACCTGTGGCCAACCAGTCTGAAAATGCTAAATGGAAAATGCCAGAAATAAACAATTTCTAAGTTGTAAATTGTGCAGCCCTCTGGGTAGTGTGAAATCTGGCACTGTCCACTCCATCCTATTTGGGATGTAAACATTTGTTTTATCCAGTATGAGGCTGGATCTGAAAGGAAGGGAGGAGGTACGAGAGCAAGCGTGCAACGGTACAAGTCTCCGATATGGGGATATGGGACCAGGTACAAGCACGAGTGACCGAAGCCCAGGGTCTTTGTGTGTGTGCTCCTTATTCTCCTTTACTTAGCTTCTACCACCACTAAGAACCTGGACCACATCTTAATCATTTTGAGCTGCTTTGAGCCTCAAGATCTTTCTCAATAGGGCAGTAACATCTAACCTACTGCTCCCCACCCACCCCACCCACTCACACACTAGCTCTGCTGGCTGCTTTGTTCTCTGACCTTGACATACTCTCATACCCCGTGCCCTAGTGCAAGCCCTTCGCTCCGCTTAGCAGGCTGTCTCCTCTGCTCTGTTTCCGGATCACAACCAAATTACCCATCAAATGGCACCTGCTCTCCCACACCCTCCCCAAGGCCACCAGGAAACTGCATGCTCCCTCAGCACTTCTGAACCTCTTATTATATTACTGTGATACATCTGGGCATTTACATCTCTCTCAACCCCACTGAGCTCTACAACTCCAGCACCTTCCTGTTCCCCTGCAGTTGCCAAGCTCCTTCCTGCTTCAGAAAAATGCTGCTCCCTCCCTCTGCGCCACCTTATTCTTCAGGTCAAAGCTTGTCCAGTTTGAAAGTGTGCTCCTAACCCTCCAGAAGCACTCTTATTTCCGTTCAGAGCCCACTTGCAGTTCATTTGTGTTGTCAGGCATCTGTATCCCCTGTGAACTATAAGCTTTCCTAAGCACAGGGGCTATTACCAGTTTTCTTCCTCATGTGTAACTAGGGCCTCTCCTTCACTGTTAAATGTGCCTCAAAATGGTAACAGCTTGGGCTGTAGAACCAGACAAGTTCAACTTATTACGGGCCTCACTGCTCTGTAACTACTCCCACGCAGCTGTCATGGCAGCCGAGTGTGACGCCCACCACTCAGAGTGTGCCAAAGTGCCTAGAACACTGTGGACACTCAGGGAACCCCCGTTCCCTCTCCTTGCTTGCCGCCTTCTCGCTGTAACAGCACCTGGTACATGATAGGGAATCAATAAACATCTGTTGAATGAACGAATCCTCACAGGAGGCAAAACCATGCCCATTAAACTACAAGAGCTTGCTTTTTTTCTAAGTTTCTGATAGGGGTATTCATTTAAAGCTAAAGCCGGTCATTGTTGTGAGCCTCCCTGATTCAACCCTCACCTGGCAAACCAGGGAGTCTTTCTCCACTATACAGCCTGGTTCCCTCTCCATACCCCTCCTAGGTCCAGGGTCCCCCACATTTCTCCTCAGGCCTCAATCCAAAGGGTAGGTCCCCAGCTTGTGGAGACACACACAGGATATGCTTGGGTTCTTTGCTTTACATATTCAACAGCCATGAGAATCTCCAGGGAAAATGCTTGATATAAAATTACTTACCTAGTATGACCTCATTCTTTCTTTTTAAAGGATTATGGGTGAAGTTTCTTCTTTATGCTTTTCTGTATTTTTTTAAGTATTACAATGAGTATGTATCATGACTATAATTAGAAAAAAATCAACATTAACAAATTCTAGATAACATCAAATTTGCCTAAAACCAATTCACCTAATAATCAATTTGCCCAGTGACATATTCACCCACAATTCACATTTTAGACATTTACCACATTCACATTTTACATACAACATAATGAAGCCCTCCCCACAAAAATTCATTTTTAGATGCCAATTTTTCTTTTTTTAAAAAAATTAAGTATTGTTTTCATCCAATTCCTCTAAAAGTACCTCTGCCTTTCTTTTTAATAAACTTTGTCTAGTGTAATTAATGCCTTCAGATACGATAGGTAAAGCACCTCCTCGACAGCCTCTAAGGCATCTCTATTGAGGTTTCATTTACTCTAGTCTTGAGTACTTTTAAGGATTTTTAGCATTTCTTTTAGGAGGTCTTCTGTTTTAATTGGGTTAAAATGAAAAACATTTCTGAGATGCAAAACTTCTCAAGGAGAAACCATCCCAATCAATACATGAAATTACTTCAACACCCAAATTTTAGTTAAAGCTATTAAGTGACTTGAGTGTGAACAGGTCAGTTCACCCCAAACTAGTCAGGACCCAAATCTTCCAGTACTAATAAATATAGTACACCAGTCTCATGAGAGCCCAGCTGTTCACTATTGCTCTTTGCAAATCTCTCCCCCTCCTCACCTCCAGCAGGCCAGCTTTAAGGGCATCCAAAGAGCAGAAATGTATTTTAGCTGCTGAAACTAGAGGCATATGCAAAATAGAGCTAATTACCCTTGCCTTCTCAACGATAATATCCAAAGAGATACTAAGGCAACGTTGTTGAGTGGGAAAACACAGGGTCATATTTCAGGATTAAGTTTTAAAGTCAAACAGAATCAGGCTCAAATCCAATTTACTGTGTGACCCTGAGCAAGATACTCTGCCAAAATAAACCTATTTCCTCATCTGTAAATGGTGACACCAATGAATATATGTCAAATCTTATAGGTTGCTATAACAATTGGCCCTACCGTTTAACACCTAGTAGATATACTCAATAAAAGGCAGCTACTGTCAGGAATTTTTCCCAGACCCACTCACTGCACTTGAACCCTTGCCAGAAGCAAGCAGGCACGCTCACTGCCTCCTCAGAAGCTGCGCACTGCATTTGTCTTGGCACTAAGGGAGAGAACGTTTTTTAATGAAAAGGTCAGTCTGCCCCAAACCCACATTAATTTTGTTTTGTTTTTAAACAGGGCTTTGCCTGACTCCACTTTTTTCTCCCTACTCTGGGCCTGCCCAAATTTCCTAGCAGGAAGACAGATTTGAGAATTAGCAGGGGTGGTTTGCCAAATGTTCCTTTGCAGTCTGCCTTTGTGACTGCCCTCTGACTAATTCAAACTAGGTTTAACCTAGTACTGGGAAAAAAAAGTCTGATTGCTTAAACATGTCCTACCTGCTTGCTAATCCACATAAAGCTCCAATAAGAAAGATCTAAAGAAAAACTTAACATTTTCCTCAGAAACTAGGGGAAGGTGTTAAATAGCTTACCTGTGGTCACCAGACCCTGGAGGAGAGAAGGATCAGATTTGTCCTTCCTGAAGGCCAGGGCTTTTTCTTCCAACCACTGGACCAGGCTCCCTTCAGACATTAATCAAACATTGTACCACACTGGTGCTGGCTTCAGAAGCATAAGGTAGACTTCATGCAACTTGGAGTACAATTCAACTGAGAGGCCAAGGTTTGGCAATATTCAATTTGTACACAATATCCAAGTCCTAGATTGATTGTATAATTCAGCCAGGATGTAAAACAATAGAATTTCTCTCTCCAATTCAGCTGCATCCCCTAAACTGGTTTATCTTTCCCTCCTTTTACTGCCTTGATCTTGTCTGACATCTTATTTTCTTATTTGCTCATAAATTGTCTTTTCTTTTCCTTCCTCCCACTCTTACCTGGGAACCTTCAATGGGTACTTAGGCTCACTCCAACTAGATATGCAAAATTTCAAGAAACTAGCTGATGACAGTGTTAGGCTGAAATGCATTATTTACAAACAAAATCCACAACCAGGATGACCTAGACACAAACGTTAATGGAATCTAAAGCATTCAACCTCTTTCCAGTGTTAGAGTTCCTCAATTCTAACCTGGACCAAAATTCAAACAGCCATAGATCACTTGGCTATCCCAAGTGAGGAAGAACTGTTAGTTAGAACACTTAAGCCAATGAGCGCTGAAGGGTGAATGCTCAGAGAGCATCAGGACACAGCAGTAACAGCTGCAGTATGAGGCTCTTCATTTACTTACCTTTTATACTCACAATCACCTTAAAAGGACATTGCTCATCTCTGCTGAAAAGGAATACGAGCTTCAAAAAAAAAAAAAAAAAAAAAAAAAACAATGGGCCGGGCGCGGTGGCTCAAGCCTGTAATCCCAGCACTTTGGGAGGCCGAGACGGGCGGATCACCTGAGGTCAGGAGTTCAAGACCAGCCTGACCAACACGGAGAAACCCCGTCTCTACTAAAAAAAAATACAAAAAACTAGCCGGGCGAGGTGGTGGGCGCCTGTAGTCCCAGCTACTCGGGAGGCTGAGGCAGGAGAATGGCGTGAACCCGGGAGGCGGAGGTTACAGTGAGCTGAGATCCGGCCACTGCACTCCAGCCTGGGCGACAGAGCGAGACTCCGTTTCAAAAAGAAAAAAAAAAAAAAAATGCTGTAACTGCACGAGCTCAATAGCTAGTAAGTGCTGAAGTTAAGACCTGAATGCAGCTCTGCCTTGAAAACAGGCATTCTTTCCGCTACACACAGAAAAGTTGTGTACTAAATGTTTTAATTCAGCTGATATGATAAAATGGCAGTCAAGATGAACTGCCTGATGGGCAACTTTGCTGAGTATTTCTAGCGTGTGCCAAACCTGGCAGATGATGTATCCTATGGAATTTAATTCTTACAACCAGAAATTAGGCATCCGTACCACAATGCTAATGCCATCCCCCTTCCACGCAACAAAATGCCCACACAGACCTCTTGCATCTTTATCACAATGCCAATGCCATTTCCCTCCCACTCAACAAAAGGCCTACAGAGACCACTTATTTTCCACGAGGCCCCAATCTCCTGGTTGGCCCCAACATGCGGTCATGCCTCAAACTCCCTGTATTCTCCCCCATGTTAAACCAATATGGCAGGTTTCAAGTAAAACACCACTCAAGTCAGAGCCTCTAAGGTGCTTCAATTTCTAATCCTTCCTTCATGGAAGCTCTGATGCTTTGGATAATATGATCTTGAGTGGTGATCAAAATAAGATTACAAACAAGAATTTCCAAAGAACTCAGAATTAATGAAGTCTTGCTAATTTATATGGTGCAGCCACTTACTAGCCATATTACTAATTAAAATACAAAAATGTAATAAAAAAATTAACTTCCATTGGAATCTAAGTTCCTTGCAGTCAGCAACCAGGAAGAGTTCAGGCACAGAGACAACTCAAAAACATTTGTTGAAAAAAACAAGGGATGAGAGATTAAGTTATTTTCTCTAGGCTTCTGGCCTCACTTTACTGTTCAATACGTGTTTCCCCACATCCCAGTTATACTACCCTTCTTTAAAAATTCTGTTCCTAACATGTGAAAATTCTATTTCAAACCCTTTTGAAAATGAATATTTTCGTGCTTTCCTACAGCCTGTTTGGTTAACAGCCAAATTCAAAGCTCTTCATACAAGTACTGCAAGGGGCCAGGTGCAGTGGCTCACACCTGTAATCCCAACACTTTGGGAGGCCGAGGCAGGCAGATCACTTGAGGCCAGGAGTTCAAGACCAGGCATGGCTAACATGGAGAAACCCCATCTCAATTAACAACACAAAAATTAGCCAGGTGTGGCGGTGCGTGCCTGTAATCCCTGCTACTTGGGAGGCTGAAGCATGAGAATCACTTGAACTCAGGAGGCAGAGGCTGTAGTGAGCCAAGATTGTGCCACTGTACTCCAGCCTGGGTGACACAGCAAGACTCTAGACAAAGTGCTACAAGGCCAAGGGGGAGCTAAGAAAATACCAGGAGTCCTTGCAGCTCACCTTTCTTCTACCCATCCTGAGTCTATCTGATAAGGATTATGACTTAAGAGTCCATGAATAGAACTCTCCTTTCAAAAGCCAACTCTGGCAAGTCTGGCAGAGGAAACCCTTCTTTGGAGGTTTCTGAGAACAAATCTGGCCTCAGAAAACATCCTCTCAACATGCTACAGTTCAGTTTACTAAACCAGAGTCCTGTAAGACATTCCATCTGACCTCTTCCCACATCAAAAGTGAGTCAGTAGAACAAATAATACAGAATAGCAAGAACACACTTTACGAGATGGTCAGAAGTAAAGAGAAATTACATGATCTTTGATGTCACTTGACAGTTTCTTCAACTACTGCCAAGTACTGCTTTCATCTTCCTATCAGTGGATTTCTAGCTTAGCAATAGCTCATGTTCACCATAAACCTTGCAAAAGCCTACTGAGAAAACCTGGTATCACCCTAATGTACAAGTCGCTCCACTACACCCACAAGTGCTAATTCACTTGGGGGATTTATCTTGATTACGATGTATCTAAGGACATGAGCTAACCTTATTCCTCTCTTCAGGTGTGCAGTTCTTACAGAATGAGTGCTGTTAGACTACCACCACTCAAATTCCAGGGAATTAGTGATGTGCTAACATACTCTGGTTATAAAACACATCCCTACATTTGACTTGGGATAAGAAAACCAGCTAGTGACTCCTGAGAAATGTTTTAAGGTCCCCTTTTTTTTTTTTTTTTTTGTTGTTGTTTTTGAGACGGAGTCTCGCTCTGTTGCCCAGGCTGGAGTGCAGTGGCTGGATCTCAGCTCACTGCAAGCTCCGCTTCCCAGGTTCACGCCATTCTCCTGCCTCAGCCTCCTGAGTAGCTGGGACTACAGGCACCCGCCACCTCGCCCGGCTAGTTTTTTGTATATTTTAGTAGAGATGGGGTTTCACCGTGTTAGTCAGGATGGTCTTGATCTCCTGACTTCGTGATCTGCCCGTCTCGGCCTCCCAAAGTGCTCGGATTACAGGCTTGAGCCACCGCGCCCGGCCAGTCCCCTGTTAAATGAAGTAGAGATGGGTCATAACTTGCTTCTAAGGAAACTATGGGGATTCAGAAAATGACCTTGAGCCAAGCTAGAACTTCAACTGCTGCCTAGAGATGGTAACATGAAATACAGACTCCTCTCTCAATGGAAATGGTTGAGAAGAGGCCATCACAGACAAAATGAATGAGAATGCTCATTAGGTGCCTTCTACTTTGAGATTTTAAAATTTAAATATTTTATATTTAAATTTTTAAAGAAGACTGGTTATTTTTAAGGGGAAAAAAAAGTTATTCAACAATTTAGGCTGATGACAAAGACCATGCTTGGAAAACTAGCTTTATGGGAATTGTAATTGTTAAGAAACCAAAGTGTTCACGTTTGGGTCATTCAACATGACAAAGGCCACAATGGTATCGGTTTCCTTAAAAGAGAAGTCTACTAAAATAGTCTCATATTTAAGAAAACCTAAGTGAAAAACATGTAACCTAACACAGCTTAAAAATTACAGGAAAAATCTGTACCTTTAAAGTCGCATTAAAGAGAGTCAAAAAAAATCTTATGGGTTATCAAGGAGACCACAAAAAACATGAACAGCTAAAGTGGATGCCAGTAGCCTAAGTTTACTAACAGATATAGATGAAAAATACAGTTACAATAAGTATGGCTAAAATGTTTAATATCCCATAACAAATGCTTATTGAAGCCAATGCTTATTCTTGAGCCAGGCTTTGTATGAAAACTGTAGTAATAGTTTTAAAACTTTTACTATTTTACTATAAAAGCCAAATTACGATGAACTGAGTGCTTTAAAGAATTTTCAAAAATAATTATTTTACAGTTGGAAAGTGTGTGTTGCAAATATGCAAAGAGATTTGTTCTGAGCATCTCAAGAACTTCAGGATAAAAATGGTAATGTGAAGTAAGCCAAAGCGACAGAGAGAGAGGTAGTAGCCTAATAGTACAGTAAAGCTCCCCTAACAGTCTTGGCACAGTGTCCAGGCACGGTCGGTTCTCTGCTGGGGGCGACTTTCTTGGCTGTGAAGGCAGATCATGCCCTCTGTCACTCATGGGGAGCAGTTCTGCCCAACTGTCTCTTTTCGACAACTTTATCATCAATCTCTTTATTAACAGCTCCACTGCAGTCAGAAAACGCAAACAAGGACCAATTCTCATGCCAGATTTCTGGAAATCACATAGCACCAGGCATCACACAGTGTGAAATTTTCTAAGGAGGGTGCTGTGCCAAGAGAGAGACAGCATCCACAAGAAGAACACAAAGTTGGGACATTTTACATATATATATATATATATATATATATATATATATACACACACACATACACACACACACACATACACACACACACACACACACACACACTCTCTCTCACTTAATTTCTGATGCCTAGAATCTGAAAAGAACCCCAATACCCATGCATATGTATATGTATGGGGATTGAGGGGGGCACGGTAGTGAGACAAAGATCACCTTAGTCCCCAGAAATAACTTTGCTATTCTGCACTTCCAGAAGTCTTTGAGCAAAAACAGTATTATACAAAAAAAAAAGTTTTAACTATTTTAGGACTACATGACATTATTAGAAAACACACAAGACTGGAGATAAATGTCTCCAATAAGCTATAAAAAAAAAAAACCCATAAAACTGAAATGTTTGAATTATTCAAAATATGTATTTTCAGCATGAAATCTGTTGGATCAAAAAATAACATCCTACAAATTAATTAAAGGAAACACTTCTAAAAGGCTTGTGAAGTATTTTTAAGAGACTTTAAGAGACTTAGAGATAATTTAAAAAAAAAAATCAGGTCATAGTCATACCACTAATAAAAATCATCCAGGTTATGTGAAAAATGAGGATACCATCTACGTCGTTTCGAATATTGTGATGTGTGGTGATTAAAAGAGGTGAGACTTTATCATTTAACTACTTACTATTAACATTAAAACCTGCCCAAGACTAAAACCTACCATAACAAATCTGTTGACTTATTTCAAAAACTGACAAAAAGAATAGTATTCAATGACTACAGAGGGAGACTCTGTAAGACTGGTACTATATAACTGAATTCATACTGTTGCAAAATTTTGCATTTTGCTGTGGTATGTCATAACGTTCTGACACCCGTGCTCACATGAAACGGGAACGCTGCTGCTTAGATCAAGTTGGCAGTGCCAAGTTCAAGCCCAGGGTGAATCGGTTCTCTAGCATCCAGACTCTATTTATTCCAAAATGAAAAACAAAACCAGCACCCCCTTGGGCTTTCCCCTAGTCAATTCTGCAACCCAGTGAAAGGGAGTGTGAAGGGCTGAACGTAAGTCCATTCTCACCATTAAAAAATTAAAACAACATATAACAAACTAAGCTGGTGGCACAAAGCATTATTCTGTACCTTAGAAATATCAAAGCAAGCCAGACACGGTGGCTCACGCCTGTAATCCCAGCACTTTGGGAGGCCGAGGCGGGTGGATCACCTGAGGTCAGGAGTTCAAGACCAGCCTGACCAACACGGAGAAACCCCGTCTCTACTAAAAATACAAAATTAGCCAGGCATGGTGGCGCATGTCTGTAATCCCAGCTCCTTGGGAGGCTGAGGCAGGAGAATCGCTTGAACCCGGGAGGTGGAGGTTGCGGTGAGCCGAGATCGCGCTATTGCACTCCAGGATGGGCAAAAAGAGCTAAACTCCATCTCAAAAAAAAAAGAAATACCAAAGCAAAAAATAATGCTTTGATACACACACACACACAGACACACTCACTCTTGCTCACTCTTCTGTTCTTTACTTGAATAGACACATTTCCCACCTTACTGGTGGAATTTAAAGATACCCAAACCAGAGGAAAAAAATGACTGCACTCTTATTTACATTAAAGCATGAATACTTTGAAAGTTAACATTTTAAACAGCAGGTAAACTCTATAAACTCAACAAAAACTGTGCCCTTTGTAGGTGTGACTCTTAGCTGGATTAAAATAGAAAACATATTAAAAGATAATTGCAGAAAAAAAGCACAATAACTAAAATCACAACCTTTCACACAAATGTAAAGTTTCTGAAATGTGAGCTTAAGCACAGTCTTACATTCTACCCTTTTAAGGAAAGGCCTATGAATTGGGAAGGGATGAAGAAAGAAAAAATGTACTTAAAATTCCATCCCTTTCAACAGAATACTTGTGTGGTTTGATCAGCTGTAATGATGTTCCCAGAATGTTGAGACAAAAGCATGTCTCCAAAGAAGAAAAGAAGCTGAAATGATTTCCCAAGTATGTAAAATCACTTCTAGAATAAAGTACAATCACTTCTGAAATACATGGCTGAAAAACATTGAGGCTATCTTCCTTATTTGGTGCCAATAAAAGCTATGTAAAATTTAACAATAATTTTTAAATTGATAAAAGAATGAATTGATTCTATGAGAAACAGATATTAGAATTAAACAGACCACTTGTTTCTATATGACTGAAGGTCATATTTATTACAGAACATAGTATTTCATTTACCAAATTCAGGTCTGAGTGAAGACAGCATCCATTTGTGATGTTGGTTTAAAGAAAAGCTAACAAGCAAAATAATGTGGAGAGACAAAAATCAAAATAAAACATATAATTCAGGCTAAAAACCAACTAATTTTCCTTGTACTCATCATTTTTATTAGAATAAAAACAGGTAAAAGTATATCCAAAGGATTGCTCAGTGCTGCTTCAGGTAAACGGTTTTGTAATTTAAGTGCATTTAAGTGCACTGACAGTATTTCCAGGACTCAGTCTACGAGTCCATATATATTAAGGATTTCTCTGTTTATATGTCCATTACGACTTGGAGCTGCTGATCATTTATTGCCACCTTGAAGGCAGCCAGAATTAATACTACGCAGAGCTCTAAAACATTTTAATGTGTGGTGGAAAAAAAAAAACCTCTTAATTAGAAAAATAAAAATTTTATTCTAGAAAATACCCACAGCCACAAAACACAACTTTTTCCATTATAAATGAAAATGCCAAGAGGCCATGTGGATGATAAAACTCAGAAACTGTGATATACAGTCCTGCATCTAGATGTCTACCAAAGTAGAGGAAGTATAGCCAGTTCAATTCTTTTAGTGTTAACAAGGGAGACAAGGGTAATTCCTACAATATTTTCCCTTTTACTGAATAGTCTTGGAAGTTAAATTTTGCTTTTACTAAAAAGTTATCCCACAATGCAGCCACATCCCCATTTTTATATATAGGGAAGATTATCTTAGAATTTTAAAATAGAATTTTAGAAATGATATATGAACAACTAACTACATGTCCTTCAGAACAATGGCTTTGACATAAAGAGGTCCATCTCTCCACTCAAAACACAAGATAACCATACCCAAGAGCTGACCGTCACAAAATACACAGAGCAGCTCACTTCTACACCATGAATTAAGTATTCAATGCTGAGCATCTGGGGGATTAAGAAAAGCAATATCTGATTTGCATTTAGTAAAATAAGAAACAGAATCCTGGTTGGTTGTGGTCTGTAATTCTAAATTCACTGAAAAACAACAGTGCCACCTGCTGACATTAAAGTGCTAAATGATTTGAAAAGGACAGTACACTGTCTACAGGCATAGAATAAATATACAGATAACGTATGGTGTCTACAGACACAGAATACTTTAGAGGATGGAACAGCTAAAATTGAATTAACAGTAACTACATTAATGTTTTCTTCCCTAAAGATCAATTATATGAAAAACAAATACCTAATTATTATCTGAGTTATAAATACAAGGCTGCTGCCAATGGCTTAAGTTAACCGGAAACAAATCTTTTCTAATGTAATCAAATTCTTTTGCAAATCTTCACTTAGAATCACACTATAAACTTATGACAGAACCAATTAAATTACTGAAAAAAAGTAGTAGTCAAAAGAAATGAGGCAACTGTGAGATTGTGCTGTTTTTTTTTTATTGTGTTTTCAATGGAGAAATACATCATCTGTTTACAAAATAGCTCTTGAAAAATACAAGGAGTACAGATACTATAAAACAAAGCAAACTCCAGTCATGAGACACTACATACATCATGCGAAAGCAACAGTCTGATCTCCAGGTTATGAAAACTATAATTAAAAAGTCACTACACAGAAAAGGTCCAAGTTTCCAGCTTGGCAAAACTTGGGTGCAGTTACATGAAACGTTTAATAAACTGAATTGTTTTCCCCAATGTGTAAACAAAATGACAAGACTAAATCTGTGCCTGGTAATTTCAATCTAACTCTGAAGCTACACAAAACACACAGACACCTTGTACACTTCACCTGTTAGTATGACCAGCTTTTTTCTTCGGTGGTGGAAGGAAGGGCAAGGTGACTGTGTAAAGCAAAGATGTGGGAAGTAGAAATATTGTTTACTAGACATTATAAAGTCATGGTGAAAAGAAAGCTTCGATTAATGCATAGCCTAAGGGGGAAAAGACTACACTCCAACTTCAGAAAATTAATTTAGAAGGATAGGGGAAGAGATTAACTAATTGCAGTTTAACATGAAAAATGCACATGTGATAGAATGGAGCACAATGGAGGATTCATAAAACATGCTCATCAGAAAAATCTGTTAAGTTTACTTTGTCCAGATTAAGAAAGAGTAAGTTTATCAACATCTGGCATCCCTCATACTTTGTAAAGATAGATCTTCTACTGCTTAATTACGAGAAATTATTTTATTCAAAGAAAGGAGCTCTTAATCTTTTGAAAAAAACAAAATAAAGAAGGAGTAGAGAGCTGACTAGATGTCAAGTGCTTGCTAGAAATGATTTTTAAAATGCTTCTACATGTAAAATGTACTGACAAATTTTGGTAAACCATTTAAAAATAAGAATTAGTTTTAAAATCTTGGAGAAAATGCCTTTTTGCCCACATTTAAAACTGAAAATCAATTTTACTATAGATAGGAGTTCTGTGGAGTGTACAAAATTCCTCTTAGAGATCAAATGGCCATCCCAGACAGATACCATGTTTTACAGGCATTACTTTTAATCACCCTCAAGTTTCAGCCATGGGACCAAAATTTAGTGTTCTGTGCCATGTGGTCACAGGGTCATTGGTTTCATATCATGGCTTAAGAAAATACTGGCATTTTGTTTCTTACGAAATAAGTCCTACCTTGTGCATACAAGCACAAAGAAAAAGGAAGGGGAAAGCGCAAGAAGCTTTTTGTTTGTCTGTTTGTTTTGAAGACAACAGATTGAAGGCAAAAGAATACAGAGCTTTCATAAGCTCAAAGAAAAATATTTGCTGGCTGATCGCTGATTTGTATGCACTATAAAACAATTCCATAAATAAAACCAATATATCATTTCTTAATCATGACCCTATCAAAACCAAGTTATTTCCTAACTAATCTTTCAATGTCAAATGTACCCTAGAGTTGACGTTTCATTTTTAAGGGTTACAGCTACCTCACAGGAACTGAACTAGATGTACTCTTACCCTTTCTCTGAAGTATAACAGTACACCACTGCACAACGGTATCCAATTTGAAGACTAATGGTAAAGAAAATTCTTCAGGAAAAACTGAAAATCCATCAAGCTGAAACTCTAAAATTAGTTCTACTTTCTAATGAAAAAGACATAAAAGTGCATCATCAGAATAAGTAATTCTTATGCCAGTTTGTATTGCAAATTTTCCAAACAATGCATCAAACATAAACCCAATCCAGATGTCAATTATGAATACAAATACAGCTTGAGGTTGTTTTTTTAAAGGCAGTAATTTTTGAAATAGTTAATGCAACTGTTGCTAACACAATAATAATAGTACTCCTGGCTTCACATACTAACCTGGACTTCCGATCAAGTGCTTGATTAGCCCAGTAAGGGAGGTCACCAAAAAACCAAAATCCATTTCAGTCATGTCTAGTCTTGTACCCTCCATTCTCCTTTTTTAGCATTTGAAGACAACAGGTTGAGTTGGCAGATATTGTTTATGGACCCCTGAGGTTGTTTTTACCGATTCAATCTCAGTTTTATTGAATTCTTGATAACAGGAATAGGATTTGCAGGGAGAGCAGGGATATCAGAAAGGTCTGTACTGGATGTTTTCTGAGAATGAAAGCAAAGAACACAACATTGTTCAAAGCACCATAATGTAACAATGAGATGTATTTAAGAAACCTGATGAGAAAAGTATTACAAATTAAAAAACTCTATAATGTTGTCAAAATGGAATGTAAATATGACTATCACATTATTTGCTTAACAAATAATGTGTTCAACAAAGAAATTTTCAAATAGGTATATTTTAACAATATTTTAAAAACTCCTAAGTAATTTCAAATAGTTTTTAAAATTGTTCCTCTAAGAATCACCTATGGCATAATGCTTAAGTTACTGCTAAACTGTATTCACTTATTACCACACTAATAGCGGTAATATTAACTAGTATTGGAGCACCCCCAAGTGGGAGAATACTTAAAGTTCATTTTATACAAAGCAGCAGCAGTAAATTTATTATTTTCTGACACTGTAAATTATACAATTAAATCTATACAGCTGAGCAATAATTTAATCATCCTACATTTTAGGTAGATTATTTTCATATTAATTAGATTATATCACAAGCTTTCTTTAACACTAAAAAAAATACAGAGATGGATCTTTTAAAGTTTTATTACGGAAAATTCCAAACATACACAAAAGTAGAGAGCACTGTATAATGGATCCCCATGTATTCATTACCCAGCTTCATCAATTGTCAAATCTAAGCCACCGTCCTCCCACTTTCAATTCACCTTGTGTTATTCTGAAGCAAATCCTAGAGATCCTATCATTTCATTTATAAATATTTCCAGATTTATCTCAAAACAAAAAGAATTCTTTATTAGGTATAGCCACAATATTATCACCTCCCCAGAAATAAGTACGTACCTAACATTACCAAACATAGGAATGTATTTTTTTTTAAATCAACATAATCATTCTTCTTATATAACTGGGTGATTTTTTTCTCTATGGCTCTATGAATCCTTTCATTAGAAAGAAAATTCTACTCACTCATAAAAATATCTAAAAGGCAAATACCCATGGGTACTAATTACTACAGGGATAAATTCAGTAAGACAAAACTATGAAAATAAGTCCCTAGAGAGTATGTGGCAAACCAAACACATGCAATCACAGGACAGTTTACAAATGATAAACAAGTTTGTCCACGTATCAATATTAAGCATGCTTCCTGATGTTAGTTACTCCCCCTAAAGTTTTATTACATTATGGAAAAGGTATTCTGGAAAATAAACATAATATTTATATATCTTTAGAGACTATAAAAGTTAACATCTAGCAAAAGCACATTTTTAAATGATCACGTTAAAATAACTCTGAGCTGCAAAGCAGCAAAATATCATCATAGTATCAGTACAGCAGCGGTTGTTATCTCAGTTACTTTGTAGAGATTAACCAGTTTTATCATCTATTAAAGAATGTATCTACTTTGTGTCAGAGTTTGAGCTAGACGTTAGGGTTCATTCATGTGAAAGGATTCAAGAAGAAAATTATTTAACAAAATGAAAGTTCACAAACAAATCAATGAAAAAAGATTCCAGATGCCTACTGTGAGATTCTGTATGTGAGGGTCTGTCACAAGTAGAATTGCTAGGACAAATGAAAAAGTAATTCTGAAGAGCTATGGGCTATATTAAATAACTAACTGAAATCAGTAGTGGAAAAATAAGGCAGAAATACATTTTTAAAATAAAAATAAATTAGCCTTTGCAAAAGAAATACATGAAGAATGTTTTTTAGTTCATTCCTAGTTTGAATTTCACTCTTTGACCTACAAATAAAACCTACATATGAAACCTGTATAAGTGACTAGTGAAAATTTAAATGATTTGCAGTATCAAATAATATATTAATATAAGCGGATGAGTTAACATCGAAACAGTCCCAGAGAACGGTTCCGTCAAATCCAGGGCCCTGCCTTAAAACTACAATAAATACGTTTATAGGCTAGTAAGTAATTACTTTCACAAAGATTAATTTTAATAGTCTTCTATGAACTCTCACTTTAATTCAATATACCACACTAATCTTCAGGACATTTACAAAATTCTCCTTGCTTTTTGCACTTAGTACCTGAGAGGCCAACAGAGAAGCCGCTGTCTGAATAGTTTCTGATTGAGTTGTACTTGTCTCTGTATCAAGTTGTTCCTGTGAGACAAAGAGGATGGGGAAGGGGGAAAAGAGACTTAAAAAAAGAATAAAAGAACATAACTGGGTTTGGTGGCTAATAAAGAAGACAAACTGGAAGACAGGAGGGATCAAGAGAAAGATGTGACTACATTACAAAAACACCTAGTGTGTAGATGCTGTAGGTTATTTCACCATTTCAGATATTAATAAATTTCTATTTGCCTACTTAAATCTTATAAAGCATGGGTCAAAACAGCTCATGACTTTCCAACCAGCTCCAACTTGGGACATTTTAAGCAAACGATAATTAAAAACACACATAGGCACATCATGAAATGTTGCCCCGACAATAACAGAGCATAAACCCAAGGAAAGTTCTTAGTTTTGAGGGAGAAAAAAAAAATTCAACACTACTAAATAAAACAACCCCACACCTTTAATTAAAAGTGGAAAATATGTCTAAAAAAGATTTCTCCCTCCTTATGGTCTCTTCACCCCTCCTCAGTAATCAGTGCACTGATTCTACTCATCAGAAAACACAGGGTAAAGTATGTCATACCATTACTCTAAACTTTTTAAAAGCAGTACACAAAAGAAAATAATATATACACAAACATATGAAAATAAAAATATAGGTCAGACCTGGTGGCTCACACCTGTAATCCCAGCACTTTGGGAGGCCGAGGTGGGCAGATCAGGTGGTCAGGAGTTCAAGACCAGCCTGGCCAACATGGTAAAACCCCATCTCTACTAAAAATACAAAATCAGCCAGGCGTGGTGGTGCATGCCTGTAATCCCAGCTACTCGGGAGGCTGAGGCAGGGGAATCGCTTGAACCTGGGAGGCAGAGGTTGCAGTGAGCGAAGAACGCGCCACTGCATTCCCACCTGGGCAACAAAGCAAGACTCCATCTCAAAAAAAAAAACAAAACAATTTAAAAAAGAAAATCAAAATATGAAAACTTCAATTTCAATGAAACTATACCCCAGAAAAATGAAACACTGCTTTCTCCTATGAAATTAAAAAAGGTAAATAAGATGTAAGAAGTAGGAATGGAAGACATGCAGCCTTCCTAGAGGACAACTCAGTGATGTATACCAAACTTTAAACATACTATTTTCCTCAATAATTCTTCTTCCATTAATTTATGCTAAGTAAATAAACATGAACGAATGGCAGATATGATATTCAGCTGTAACCAGTATTACAGTAGGAAAGCACAGCTTTCTTTCTTAAATGGAAATAATTGCCATGGGTAGGAAATAGGCTGGATAAAAATAATCACAGCCTTAAGACGGCATTCTGTGAAGCCATTAATAATTTTGTAGATTACATAATGACACAAACATTTTTTTCTTGGTTTACGAAGTACATCGAAATTATAAAGCAAGGGCATTATGAGGGCACGCACAAAACCTAAGAGAGTATTTGTTAAAATATCCATCAGAGAAATCTGGATAATTTGGGAGAAGAGGGAGAATTTCTAATTTTTCCACAACAAAAGAAAGTTAAAAGCCTTCAATATATTTCAAATTCTACGGAAAAAAATGAGTCTTTTACATTTTGGGGAAAAAAAATTTCTTCCACCCCATCTACACCTCGTTCAAGCCCCATGCACCCCAGGTTCTAGCCAAAACCTTAGGCCAAAAACTGCTTTTGTAATCATACCATATTCTCAACCCAACAGAGAGAGATCATGATCTCAGCCTGGACTGTCAAAAATCCTATGTATCCTTCGAGGCCACTTCAAATGATACTTCTTTCTTCAATGAAGACATTTACTGCTATTTCTGCAGTCAGAAATAACATCTTACTTCTCTTGCCCCTTGGCCCCCAGCCCTCAATTACTTTGATTTTCTTTGATAATGTAATTAATTACATTCATGACTTATCTTCTCTACTTAATTATAAGCTCCTTTAAAGGCACAGAATGTGTTTCACTCACCACTATATTCCCTTCAGTGTTCAGCATTACATAATTAACAGTAAAAATGAACAAATACTTCTCCATAAACAACACTGAAAACATCTAAAACCTATAGCACAAAACACAATATTTGAGAGACATTTCTATTACATCTTCTGAACTCTTAATTGTGTATGTATTCTAAAGGCTAAATTAGTATACCTTTGCTTCTGTTTTATCATGTCCACTCAAAGCAAGACAGTTAGCATCTTCACTTGTTTCATCCTGTTTTTAAAAAAAAAAGCTTTATTCTCTAAAATGAAAAATTTAGATTATTTGCCAATCAAAGCTTTACTTTATAAACTTTTTTAAAACTACAAAATAATTAAACCTGTAAGATCAACTATAACCTTAAAATAGATAACTGGTTCCTCTTTTTAAATGTTTTTATCAGATTAAATTTGGCTTCAGAAGCTAATAAAATTTTAAAAAGCATCAGGAAAACTGTTACTGCAGATCACCACCTAAAGTACATTTCCAAAACCACTAAGAGTTCATAGAAATATATTTTGTAAGGAAAAGAAAAAAAAAAAAAAAAGAGATCCTGATCAAACAACTTTAGGAATTTGGCATAGTTATCACCCCCATTCTGGGAGCCTCAGACAGAGTGGCACACAGAAGGTTCTAATCAATTCCACCAAGAAGGAACACCACTTTAATCTTCCTAAGCCTAGTTAACTAGAGAATCCTTGTTCCTGGTACGACCTACTAACATCCTACAGAACACAAGACTCGAGAAACGCCTTGCTTGGGTCTTAAGAACTATTTTGACACTATTTTCTCAGCAGAATTAAAATTTAATTTTACATGTGACTCTTAAAACAGGCATAGAAAAAAACCACAGGCTAACTTACAGCTTAGAAAAGATTTAATACAGTATCAATCAATCCCAATAAGGACTTTATTTGTACCCTGAAAATACGCAAACTTTAAAAATAGTAATGTGTCACAATTGGCCAAATCTGAATACTGACTGATATGTAAAACTATGGATTATCAATATTTGTGTGATAAATATACTGTACTTATATTTTATAGAAGTCCTTATTTTTAGATATACAAAGAAATATTTTTGGTTATTATGCCTGGGGTTTGCTTCAAAACAATGGGGAAGGAAGTGATGTGGGTATGTAGATAAAACAAGGCTGGCTGTGAGTTGTTAACTGTTGAAGCTAGGTGATGCAAACATGACAGTTCATTATACTTATGACATGTTTGAAATTTTCCATACAAAAAGTTTTATATATATATGTGTGTGTATATATATATATATATATATAGAGAGAGAGAGAGAGAGAGAGAGAGAGAGAGGTTAATTTAGCTATATAATCCAGGAAATACAGCAAATATTTTCCATTTTTATTTTACATTACCATTTATATTTATTTGAAAAACCTTAGGATATGATGACCATTAAGCAGAACTAAACTATCTCAGAGTATCTAAAATTCTCCTATTTATATACATGTTAGTGCATTACTGAGTGAGGCCAGTATTTATTTCTGGTTTGCTAAAATTTCTAATACCGAGTACTCATTAGCAGAGAATAAAAGACCCAATTTAGAAGGCCTTCAAAATTAGGATTATTTCTACTACAGCAAATTTCTTTGACTAAAGCACTATGAGATTTAGGCCTGGGTTCTAATCCTGCCTCTAACTGTAACTAGATCTGTAACTGGAAAAGCCACTAAACAGCAAGTTCTTCTGGTAGGAAATGAGATTAGCCCATGGAATAATCTAATATCCCTTATCTTCTTAAAATGCTATGTTTCTATTAATCAACTCCACAGAAATGCCATAAGCAAAATTCAGACTGAGAAAATATATACCAAAAAAAAAATTACAGGAAAAAGTGGGAAGGGATGGAGGAGGGAATCTGTATTTTAAAGGACACTTACAGATATCAAACAATTGCAACACAGGGATCTTTTTCGACTTCCAGATTTGAACAAACAGCCTATTTTTAAAACAATCGGGACATTTGAGCACTGACTAGATGTTTGATGATATTAATAGATTGTTAATTTTTGTGAGTAGGCTAATTTTACTCTTAATGCTTTCATTCTTAGATACGATTTTTAAGATTCTAATTAAACATGTCTAGATTTTGCTGTTAAGTAATTCAATCACAAGAGAAAACGAAAAAGGCTGAAAGAATTAAGATTACAAAGACTGGCGGAGAGTTAATTATAACAGAAACTGTGTGATGGGTACACAGGTACATAAAATGACTCTTCCATATGTATTTTTAATTTTCCATACTTAAGTTTAAAAATTCTATATTCTTATTGCTTTTCTAAACCAGACAAGAAACACAAGTGTTATTCTACCAACCTAAGTGCAAATAAAATTGCAAAATACTGCACTAGTACAAACTTACTTAGAACTGTTAGTGTGCCATTTTTAACATTAAAAAAAACAAACCAATCTTAAATGCATAGAATTATGCTTAAATACACTTTACTAATGTCAAAAGAAATCTGAATTCTGAAATGCCCTGACAACTTCAAACCAGTATCAGTAGTCTGAATGTGTAACTGACACAAAAATTTAGTATATTCTTAAGCTGCTGCACAACACAATCATGGGGCAGCGGGGCTCTAGGATTTCCAGGCCTAACTTCTAGAAGATCTCTGATTCAGTTCGTCTGGAGAAAGCCCTAAAATCTTTATTGAAAAACAGTAACAAAAAAAACCCCAAAAACTAATTCTGTTGCACAACCAACAAGGAAAATCACTGCCTTAAGAGATAATTACACAGACACAGATGAGTTTTCAGAACACATCTTCTAAGTTATGATGATTTACAGTGGGCCCTTCATATCTGTGGATTCCGCATCTGCGAATTCAACCAACCATGGATCAAAAATACTTGGAAAAATAAAAAATAATACAACAATAAAAATGACACAAATTAAAAAATACATCATAACAATAATTTAAACAGTATTTACATTGTATTAGGCATCGTAAGTAATCTGAGGGGATTTAAAGTACTATACAATACCCATCTTTCATTCTCATTTATCATCTTAACAGTGACAAAATTCATCAGATTACTTCTAGTTAATAGCAGCTATTTCAAAAAAAAAAAAGTCTTCAGAAAATAAGCTAAATAATAAAATAATTTTCACCATTCTTAATCAAAACATAATAGAATCCATAAGCAATCTAGAGGGTTTTTTTCCACTCTAAAGAAATTTTGTTGTAATAAGTAAATTACTAAATACATTCTTAGCTAAAAAAAAAAAAAAAATCACAATGAAATTGGTGCTTTTAGACTGTCACCTCTGGGGAAATAGCGAATGCCTCATTGATTGGAAAACAACATGAAAGTGACTCGAGGGAGAAATAAAATTGTGTAACAAGACTACTTCCATTTTAAGACTCATACCAAATCAATGTACACTTTTAATGGTTTTCCCAAAACTAAGACTGTAACAATTGTAAACCAGCTAGTATAAAAAGTTAATACAAGCTCACAAAGTATTGTGGTTCCTGTGACCTCAACACTTTGGGAGATCAAGACAAGAGGATCGCTTGAGCCCAGGAGCTGGAGATAAGCCTGGATAACATAGCAAGACTCTGTCTTTACAAAAAAAAGTCTTTTTTTAAATTAGGCAGGCATGATGGTGCGCACCTGTAGTCCCAGCTACTTGGGAGGCTGAGGTGGGAGGATTGTTTGAGTCTGGGAGGCAGAGGTTGCAGTGAGCTGAGATTGCTCTGCTGCACTCCAACCTGGGCAAAAGAGCCCAGGCTGGGCTCTTTTTTGTTTGTCTCAAAACAAAAAGCAAAAAACTAAGCAGGGCATGGTGACGTGCACCTGTGGGTCTAGCTACATGGGAGGCAGAAGCCTATGCCCAGGAGTTTAAAAAAAAAAAAAAAATGCAAACGATGCTAGAAAGTTTAAGGGTTAGAGAGCTAACCATTTAAGACTCAAAAACTAACGTGGCTGTGTGTACTTGTTTTTCATTCAGTAAGAATTCCCTGAGAACCTCTAGTATTCGATGGTCCTATAATACCAAGTACAGTAGAGAAACTTCAAAACTCCATTTGTATCATAGAAGCAAAAAACTGTCCAGAGGACCATCAAAAAATCAGTACAAAAAAAAGACAGTCATTAGAGAATAATAAGTTAAGAATACAAGTAATTCCATGTTAAATTCTGTTGTAGACAATACCTGCTAACTACACACACTAAAGAAGTTTAAATGAGAGGGCACAGCTTTATGGCAGAGGTAGTTACTGAGAAGAATGGGAAAGGTGAAGAGAAACTATGGCACTAAAACACTACAGACACACCTACAATTTTCTAAAAGCTTTGTTCCTTGATCCTTCTCTATTTTGGTTCATTAAGTTTTCTTCCAATGGATTTAAAAATAGGCAGTTGGTGTTGTCATGGCTAACTAATATGTTTTTTATATATATACCTCTTCTGTTTTGGTTTTCTTGGGACTCTCTTCTTTATGAGGTGAGGATGTCCTCTTGACTCCTACTATAGGAGTAGGTATTTTTGTTGCTGCGTTTCCTGAAGTTGCTGCATTTCCTGAAGATCTAGGTGGTGGGTTTACCAGACGTGTTGAAGAAACAACTCTGGAGACCGTAGGCTTTGGTGGTGGAGAAATGGCTGGTTGTGTGGCAGTTTGAGGAATGCTTTCACTCGATGTACCTAAGCAGTAAATATATGAGCATATACAAATTAAAATAACCATATCAGTATCAAGTTGTAAGTTTTTGTTTCTCTGAATTTGATTTCATGAATAACTTTACATGCAGAAAATAAACTGGCATTTAAAAAACTGAATTTCAACTACTTAACAAACCCGCTTTTCAAAATGAAGGTTAAACCAAATATAATGTAAGAATTCTCAAACCTGACAAACCCAATCTCCTTACCCCCTGAGCTTTCACTGGAATTTACTTGTGGCACAGAAACTTCAGTAGCCTGTATGTTGGTCACAGATGCTGCTGTTACAGCTGGAGCAGGACTGTTTCTGCTAAAAAATAAAAATAAAAATAAAAATTGTCTCAAAATTTAAAAGTAGAAAAATAAATAAAAATAAAATACAATGATCTATAACATGTACAGAAGTTATTTTGTAAAGTAAATGATTCTTTGATTTTACTTCCTATACATACACTTCAGCAACTGACTTTACTGGACAAAGTATAACAACAGTAAAAAGTACACAAACCTTCTAAAGCAGCACTGTCTAATGTTACTTCCTGAGATGACAGAATGTTCTGTATCTGTGCTACTGGATATGGTAGGCACTATTAAAACATAGCTACTCTGCACTTAAAATATGACTAGCGAGAGACTACTTAATTTTAATTAAATTTAAATTGTCACATATGGCGGCTGGCTACTATATCACCAGAGTGGTTCTAAAAGATCTATTCTTAACTGATTTTGGCTAAGAGACTTAACTGAAGGATTTTTTTGAACAAAAATTATTTATTAATAAGAGGCCAGGCATGGTGGCTCACGCCTGTAATCCTAGCAGCTACTCTGGGAGACGAGGCGGGAGGATTGCTTGAGCTCAAGTTTGAAACTAGCCCGGGCAACACAGTGAGCCCTCGTCTCTACAAGAAAAAAAAAACCTATATTATTTAAAAAAAAAATTAAAAAGTTATGAATGAGAAAATGTTCTGAGAAACAGAAAACAGAAAAAAAATTTCTGTATACAAAGTATAAGGGTTTTATAAAACTCTAAAAGCCCATCCAGTGGCTCAGTTAAACAAAGACCTTTAAGTGACAATGGGATATTTCAATATTTTACTTTAAAAATAACTTATTTTAAACCCTCTTTACTCCCCCGAAGTTTCTCTCCCATTTTCTCCTCATGTCAATCTCAAATGACCTTCCTACTTAACAACCAAAAGCCACTAGCCAAATATTACCCCAAATTCTAAGTATAAATATTAAAGAGACACACCTATTTCTATAATTAACCCCTATTCTTTCTTTATTATTCCTTATTATATAAAAAAGCCCAATCTATGTTCTAAATCTCACTAACTCCTGTCATCTCAAGAAACTCAAATTATCACTCCTTTACTCTCCCATCCAACTTTCCTGTCTAAAGTAAATTCTACCCATTAGCATTTAAATAAACTCAAGTAGGCCGGGCGTGGTGGCTCAAGCCTGTAATCCCAGCACTTTGGGAGGCCGAGACTGGCGGATCACGAGGTCAGGAGATGGAGACCATCCTGGCTAACACGGTGAAACCCCGTCTCTACTAAAAAATACAAAAAAACTAGCCGGGCGAGGTGGCGAGCGCCTGTAGTCCAAGCTACTCGGGAGGCTGAGGCAGGAGAATGGCGTGAACCCGGGGGGCAGAGCTTGCAGTGAGCTGAGATCCGGCCACTGCACTCCAGCCTGGGCGACAGAGCAAGACTCTGTCTCAAAAAAAAAAAAAAAAAAAAACTCAAGTTTTTATTATCTCCTAAAAGAAAAACAAAAGCAGAAAAGTCCTCTGGTTTCTCTCTCTGTCTCTCTCTCTCAGAGCTACCACCCACACTCTGAAACTGGTGAATGATGACACCATAAGGAGGTAGGCAACACTTGGAAGACTTATTTTTGGTACCTACATGACATCCATGTGGAACCACAGAGCAGTCAGCTTATTAAAGCTACGGATATCATTGGTACATGAATGTAAAATGTAGTCAACCGAGAAGGTGTTACCACTCAGGGACAATATGAAGATGGGATAAACAGACAAGAATAATGAGAGAGCCCTCAAGGGCACAAATATTAAATGAATAAAAAGAAAAGGACAGTTGGCCAGAGAACAATCACAGATGCAGGAGAAAGCCTGAAATGGCTAGCAAGGTGCCTAGTACATAATAAACACTCAATGCTTGTTGAACAAATATACAATCATATTCTAAAAACCCAGAAGTTTTATCTACAGAAGTTACTATTACTTCAAGAAACTAAACTTCAAAACTAAACTTGTGAAATTTAGTACAGTTGTACACATTTTACATTCGTGCACAAACTCAAAGGACACAAAGGTTTTTACAAATCTCAAAATTCTTATTAAAAGCTTCTTCACTTAAAAAAAAACAAAAAAAAAATTTTTAAATGATAACACTTACAGGACATATTCAGGCCTGAAGTCTTTGGATTATGCATGATTTGCCTAAAAACATATCACACACACGAAGTCCAAAAGAAAGAAAAGACAATCCACGACACCTCAGCATTTTCTATTTCACATTCATCCAGGGAATCCTCCCCAGCCTGCACTTCTGCCATCAGTTATACGTTAACTGACAAACAGACTTCTAACACCGCCTTTTAAAAATTGTAATATAGGCCAGTCGTGGTGGCTCATGCCTGTAATCCCAGCACTTTGGGAGGCCAGGGCGGGTAAATCACCTGAGGTCAGGAATTCAAGACCAGCCTGGTCAACATGGTGAAACCCCATCTCCACAAAAATACAATTAGCTGGGCATGATGGCAGGTAACGGTAATCCCAGTTATTCGGGAGGCTAAGGCAGGAGAATCACTCAAACCTGGGAGGCGAAGGTTGCAGTGAGCCGAGATCGTACCATTGCACTCCAGCCTGGGTGACAGAGCGAGACTCCATCTCAAAACAAAAAACAAAACAAAAACAAACAAAATGTGTGTAACACACACACATATATATAAATATATATTTATATACACACACACACACATATATATATATATTTTTTAAAGACAGGCTCTCACTCTGGTTGCCCAGGCTGGGGTGCAGTGGTGGGACCACAGCTCACTGTAGTCTCAACCTTGCAGGTTCAAGCAATCCTCCCACCTCAGCCTCCTTAGTGGCCAGGGCTACAGGTGCACACCACCACACCTGGCTAATTTTTTTACTTTTTTCTAGAGATGGAAGTCTCACTATGTTGCCCAGGCTGGTGTTGAACTCCCGGCCTCAAGTGATCCTACCACCTCAACCTCCCAAAGTGTTGGGATTACAGGTGTGAGTCACTGAACCTGGCTGAAAATTTTTCACTGCTTCAAACCCAGGGCAGTGGCATGCGCCTGTAGTCTCAGCTACTCAGGAGGTTGAAGTAGGAGGATCGCTTGAATCCAGGAGCTCAAGGCCAGCCTAAACAAAACAGCCAGACCCCATCTCTTAAAATAATAATAAATTTTTAAATTTTTAACTGCTGTGAATGTTAAGAGAGATAACCTAGCTCTTCTAAAACAGGTTTCCCTAACTATCATAGATACATTCCCTTGTTACAAAGTTATAAGCAGCTCTAGGACAGAAAGGTGGTTTTGTTCCTTTTGTCTGTTCTCATTAGCACACCATACAGTGCACTGTAGCAGTAGCCATCTAAACACATGAACTTGGAGGGCTTATGTGCTAACATTCAGTCACATCTGACTGAAGACATTATCATTCTCAAAAATAAAATGTTAAGTATGACAAGACAAAACCAAAAAGTACTATCCCCAAACCTAGGAATTAAAATTGCTATTAAAAAAAATTAGTAGATGGAATGAAAATAACATTCTAAATAGATGACTTTAATAGCAAAATAAGAATGTATCTGATTGATTCAGCAAACAGCCACTCCACTTCTGTTTTCCTCTTTTTCCTTACCCCTGAGAGCTGCCAGAACTGTTCAATGGACTGGTCTTCGTAGCACTAGTAGGTGAAGGCACAGACATGCTGTTATCACTGTCCATAGACAAGTCAAGGCTGCTGTCATTGAGAGCTGTCAATTTGACACCTTCTGTTGAATGCTGCAAACAATGAAACATTTACTGAATATATCTTTACTTCATCCAGATGTTGAAACACGGAAACCTTTTTACTTAACATATATGATTTTTACTGAAAAGCACAAATCACTAAATCTACGAAAGTTAGATGTGCCATGCTGATTCTAAAAGGCAATGATTTGGGAGTCAAGTACTTTCTTCTAAGAAGGCCTCAACATTAAGTATGGTTCTTATGTGGGAGAAAAAAGGAGAAAGAAATGTTATATTAAATGTATCTACTGACCATAAGATACAACACAAATTAAAAACACTGTAATATAAAACAAAAGAATCTCCAACCAGAGAACTCTAAATATACACACACACAAGAAAAAAATGTCTCAACAATAAACATGGTACTACAATGACTCTCTGTAAAGTGGGTCTAGAAGTGATTTTGTTTACATATAGATTTCTAATTATCCTACAATAAACATAAAATTTTTTAAATTTCAAACTTATTGCCACTCCTTACTATTTGTCAATAAAAAGAGCTTCTCTTAAAAGCGAGAGACTTTAGTGCTCTAACTGCAATTTAGAATTTTTTAAATGGTATGCTTAATACTGTAAATTATCCTGTGAAAAGAAAAGCAGAAATAATTTTCTGGAAACTAAACATAATATACAAATCCTAATGTTGGTCCTCCTTAAAAATCAAAGCACTCCAAAACAAATAAAGCAGAAAAACCAAAAACTATGGATGGTTTCATGGAATTAAAGTTGCTTTCTAGTAACAAAGTTTAAATTTTTGCTATTTGGTGCTACTGTAATATTACATTCAGCTTCATTTTTTTTTCCCAGAATGTTTAGCCTGGGTTCACTTACCTACACAAACATTTTAACAAAAATAATTTATACTGTTGACAAAAACACATTCCTTATATATGTGCCTGCATTCTGTGCTTTCTAGTTCCCCAAATAACAAAATATTCTTATCTTTGATTTAGCACTAGACATATCACTTATGTACATGAATGAAAATTGATCAAATGGGGAAGGTGAGATATGGTGGAAAGGAGAGGAAGACAGAGTGACGCCATTTGCTTATGAAGTCAGTTGTGAAATAAAAGTACCTAATATTATAAATGAGTATCTCTTCTATTCAACAATGCTACCAATCTTACTCTCCACTAGATATGAGGATTTATTCAGTAAGTAAATTATACTGAGTTCTACAGTTACCTGCCTCCCTAAGTGACCTAACAGCTGTGAGTTAACAGGCCACTGTTGGGGATAAATTGTGAAAGTTTAACTGGTTGGTCTAAACACAAAACAGCATTAAGCTACTTTGCTTTGTTTGCTTCTATATCCAGATCAAGTTTGGTATCAAGAGACCTCAAAGCCAAATAGTCATAAATATTCTATCATAATTTTTAATAAAAGATAAATAAAACAAAGAACATACTACAGAAAGAAACACACACACATACTTTGCAGTCAGACTTAGGTCCAATTCACAGTTCATACTACATGACCCAGGGCAAGGTTCTTAACCCCTCAGTTTCTGCTATTAAAAGACAATACCCATGGGTTGCTGGAACATTAAATATAAAAAGGACTGGTACAGTGTTATGCAAATAGCAGTTAATAAAAGGAAGCTATTTATAAGAGTCCAAATAAAACATTCATAGATCTTGACTCCTAGACACTTGTTACTTACGAGGCAAGAAAGTGCTATTTTACTAATGCAAACTTAGAAATACTCTAAATGATCTCAAATACAGGGTAGATTTAATCATACTGTAGCTAGATAAAGAGATATTAAACAGCCACTAAAAATATAATTTGGATAGATGGTCACGATATGTTAACACAAAAAAAAGCAGGTCACAAAATAGCAAATTTCATCAAAAACCTTTTAAAAATATGTATGTGGTAACATGCACTGAACAGTCTGTGTATAAATAAAATGTTAAAAGTAGGTTTGCTGTGAAATTATAGTTACTTCATCTGATAGAATTTTTGGACTAAAAAACAAATTTCCAATCATTAATGATTCTCTTTATATTCTAGATGACTATATTTAAAGAAATAATACCTTAAGAAATAATAAAACATCTTACATTCAAATTTACTTAAAATTTACACAGGATGGTTCCAAATATCAGTACTGTCATGGAAATAGAACTTAAAAAGGTAATCTGAATATAGGATTCTGAGAAATCTAATTATCTGTTATAAATAGCTGTTAATAGCTATTTGATTATGAATTAAATACTAATAATAGCAAAGTTCTAAAGAACAATCTACTTTCACTTCTGAAAACATAAAATCTTTATATACTTTTTAAAAAAAATTATTATTTTGTAAGAGACAAGGTCTCATTCTGTCACTCAGACTGAAGTGCAATGGCACAATCATAAGTTCACTGCAGCCTTGAACTACTGGGCATACGTGATCTTTCCACCTCAGCCTCTCGAGTAGCTAGGACTGTAAGACGCATGCCACCATACCCAGCTAATTAAAATTTTTTTTTAGAGACGGAGTCTTGCTGTGTTGCCCAGGATGGTCTTGAACTCCCAGCCTCAAAGGATCCTCCTACCTCAGCCTCACAAGTCACTGGGATTACAAGCTTCAGCCACCATACCTGAGTCCAAAGTGTTTATATTTTTTGTATGTGATAAATTTACATTTAAGTATAATTGATTTAATTAACCCTTAATAATACAACACTAAAGGACAATTAGAAAGCAAGTGTTTAACTTGATATTTTAGGTTTGTTTTCCTGAGGCTAATCTCTAGCTGAGATAGATACTTTAGTTTTAAAATAAAACTGCTTGATGGAAAATTTTACAATAAATGTATGTTAACATGCACTGAACAGTCTGTGTATAAATAGTACACTGAGAATAGTACATGTTTGTCAATTTTTATCTAGTTAACTAAATTTTTAGTAAACCATTAGGTTAAGAATAAAACATTTTTAAAATAACATCACGTTTAAGCCTTAAAAACTGATTTTACACCCCTCCTCATTTATCTACCTATCCCCAAGTTGTGAATAATAATGATGTTATGTGATAACAAAAGCCAATATGAGCATTTATTATATGCCAGGAGCTAGTCTAAACCACCCTTTACATGTATTGGTTCATTTAATCCTCATGAAATACCTAATAAAATAGGTAAAAATACTGCCACAATTTTCAAGATGAGACAAATCAAGAACAAGATGTTTGCCATGTAACTTGCTCAAATTTCACAGGTAGGAAAGAGTAGAGCCTGAATTTGAACAAGACAGTCCACTCCAGAGTCCCTGTCTTTAATTAACTTCAATGCTTTTGTATCATAATATATTCTGTTTTAAGAAACAAAACATTATAAAATTAAAGTCTTTTGTGTATTAATTTCATCCCCTTCCTCCCAACCCCAATTCCAGACAACCAGCCATTTTCCTGAATGCAGTGGTTGTCATTCTGTAATATATACTTTTATTTCACATTCTCTCCTAAATACATTGTTTTTTAAGTTTTTAAACTTGTAAACTTTATATGGAAGTATCAAGTGAGACACACATACGTGTGCTTTTTTATTCAACATATTAGTATATGCAGTTGTAGTTCATTTATTTTCACTGCTACATACTGTGAAGTATTACATTATAAGAATAAACCATCTATTTTTGAAATCACCTTAAGAAAAATGTAATTTGTATCTGTGCACTAAAATTCCAATATGCTCACTAAAGTTCAAATAAGGAAAAAATAGTTCTAAGTTATTCAAAAGGAAGCACTAACACTAGAAAAATGTAATGCAAAATATTAACTCAGTGACCTCTGTTCATGACCTCCTTTATACTCAGCAACTTTTGGTTTTTAAATAATATACATGTTATATTTCTTACATTCATCAAAAAAAGCGATTTTCATTTTTTAAACGCCTCACATAATTTACTTGACCCACATATTTCCTTACTAATTTAATTGAGTTTACTTTTTAAAGGAAAGAAAATTAAATACTGATGTGGGATTTTTAAATGAATAAGAATAAAAAGTGCTTAAAGAGAATATGGGTATATACAAAGTAAGGATATGAAGCATCACTACTAATCCTTCTAAAATCTAAAGCAACTGTGTGCAAGAAAACTGATTAGAGTCAGATTTCACATAATGAAACTGCTCCATGAAACCCATGAAACAGATTCTTAAAAAGCTGTCATCTATTTCAAATAGGACTTATTAACTGAGCCTGAATTCTGAAATAATGATAGTCCAGATGCATAAAACATTATGTTAGTAATGCTTTTGTAAGTACTTTCTAAATTTACCTTTTTCTTTTTCTGAAGCACATGATTAGGTAGTAGTTGATGGAGTTGCTTTCTTTTTACATGCATTGCAGCAATTTTCATATCCACCTCAAACATCTTGCTGTTTATTGCTTGCCTATAAACTATACAATTAGGAAATTGTTACAAGAAATAGAAACATTTTAATAAAGGCAGTTAAACTCACTCCAGAGAAACTATTCTAAGTAGGGATCCTTTTTCCATCAATACTGCATACCTGTAAATCAGTCAAGACCTATTCCTAATCCGACATAATTCATTGCCTGAGCAAACTCCTTTTACCACAAGATGCGCTGAATAAAAGCACAAAAAGTATTAATTCTTCCAGTGTAGTAACTCTTTAAATAGCTCTTAAAGTAGTAACTCTAAAGAGTAACTCTTTAAGAAATGGCAGAAATGAGGGGAAAAGGGTTTCTTAAACTCATACCCTTTTATGCTACCAGTACTATTGCTTAAAACTTTACCCAAGTATGTAACACATGCTGCAAAATAAGTCAAACTTATTAAACTATACCTATAGGTACCTTTACAAGAATCTGCAAGATAAAACTAAGTAATGACATACTTTCTATATATAGTAATAACTTAAATGACAGAGGTCACAGGTACAAAAAGAAAATGCTACAATTAAATAAATTCAAATTATTTAGATCCAGAGGGCCCCCAAAGGTAAAAGTCGGTCATACAAAACATATTTAAGAAACATCTATACTTGATTCATACTATTCTAGACACTGGAGATAAGCAGTGAACAAAGACCAATGTAGCCTCAAAGGGTCTACATTACAGTAGGGAGAATAGAATAAATAAGAA
This sequence comes from Colobus angolensis palliatus, assembly GCF_000951035.1. Lineage (NCBI taxonomy): Eukaryota > Metazoa > Chordata > Mammalia > Primates > Cercopithecidae > Colobus > Colobus angolensis. The sequence continues at coordinate 9,449,256 of NW_012116488.1, forward strand.
AAAAATAAAACCTATAGTCCATGTCAGATGATGGTAAGTGTTACTGAGAAAAACCACATAGGGAGTAGGATAGGAAGCTCAGCCTGGAAACTGAGTTGACATCTGACTGAAGATTTAAATGAACATGAGGATGTAAGCTGAGAGTACCTGGTGAAATAGCATTCCAGAGAGAGCAAACATCAAGAACAAAATACCCTAAGCAGGAGAAAATGCCTGGAACATTTGAGAAACAACAAAAATGCCAAAGGAGAAGATGAAAAGTAGAAATCCATAATCCCTTATGTGCAACTCTAAAATCCCAAAAACTCCCAACATACAAGTTTTTCTAAGATAGGAAACAAAATTCATCTAGTAACAAACCCTGTTCTGAACTACTTGTGGCTGTGGCTATTTGGTCTTTATCTTTTGCTCCATGTGAGTATCAATGGTTCCCTGCAGAAATGATACTGTCTTTCAGTACCAAATGCTGCTCCAGGCCTCAAAGGGTATATTACTTACTAACTGTATTACCTTTCTGGCTCCAAAACTTACAAATAAAGGATTGAGAACTTATAATAGGAGGTAAGGTCACAGACATAATGAAAAGGGCAGATCAGGCAGAAGCTTGCAAACCACAGCAAGGACTTGGACTTTTATTCTGAGTAGATACTCAAAGCTTTTAAGCAGGCAAGACATGATCTGGCTTAAAAATATCATTTGGACACTAGGTAAGAACAGCTGAAGGCGCAAGTGCAAAAGAGAAAGTTTTGGCAATGACAGTGATCCAACAGCACTACAGTGGCTAGGACTTAGGGTGAAAGCAGTGGGAATAGTACTAAGTGGCAGAAACCTCAATGTATTCTGAAAGAGGAAGCAAAAAGATTTTATAATGGATTAACATTGAGTAGGGTCAAAGACTGATTCCAAGGTCTCTAGGTTGAACAACCAAAATTACTTGAAAAGAAACTGGTAGGTGTTGGGAGTGAACATTTGTGTGCTGAATATGTGAAATCTGTTTTCTTTTAAAATCCCATAAAGTATTGGATTAAAGTGTTTCAATATAACAGGACAACTGAATTTTCCTTCCCAAAATACCTAAAACATCCTTGAAAATCTTGATGGTTCATTAGTGTAATCTTTGATAAACATCTTAATTTGAATGCAAAGTACAGAACAAATTTCTAATCCAGGTAGGTATCCGTGACTTATTAGTTCATAAATAAGTTAACATCAGAATTTTTACTTCAGGAAAAAATACTTCTGTGGTGTTCAGCAGGTGGAGTATCACCCTACATACGACATTCTAAAAATCTGTAGAGGTATTTTTGTTGTTGTATTGATTAAAAGGTACTATGGCTAGAAACATATAGATATGTATCCTTCAACGTGGACAGTTCTACCCAACACAGAATTATACCATGTCCTTCCTACATTCCTAAAGACAAAAAACCTACTTAGCAATTATTTAAACAAGAATTCACTTCAATTTTACATTTTAAAAATGGAATATTTAAAAGAAAAAACAAGAAAAAACAAACAAAAAATGGAGTATTTTAATTTGAAATTTCCAGGAATACAACTACCACCAAGCATATCAAAATTAGATCTCTTTTTATTTGCAACTTTCACTCTTACAAGGTCACCAATGCTAACACTGCTGGTGATATCTGAATCACCACAGACAACACCTGTATCGATCAGAATTTATAGATATCACACTGCTAGTGAATCTACATAAAGTGTAATCACTTGATACTTGTTATCTTCTAGTGTCATTGTATCTGAGCAGTGACATATTGAAATACACATTCTTTTCCTTTTATTTCTCCTTTGTATCACAATTAGTGCACGATACTGACTTTTTAACAAACTGGCACTAATTTTTTTCTCTCCTGTAACTAGGTAAAAAAATTCTTAATTTTAAGTCTGTATGTTCTCCAGGGAAAACTCCTCATAGTGAATAAAAATGCCACTTACTTTTTTTTAATGGAGGAGAGGAGGACAGTGTCTGAGAGAGAAAAGGATTAGTCCTTAAAGTGGATGTGCAGTTGTCCCTATGTGTAGTATTTGCCATTCCCATAAAAAGTTGTGCACCTACATATAGACTCATTCTCTCAACTACATCCACCGTTTGGTCTTTAGTTAAAACGAACTACCTTTCATCTTAGAGTACAGGTCAATCTGAAATCTACACTTAATCAGCCTATTTCCCACCTATGCATTAACATTTGAATCTGTATTTGAGACATAGTAGGAAAATTTCTCCAGGTCATCACAAGTTACGCTTCATCGATTTCTGAGGTTCAAGATGATGAAGGCAGTCAGACACAGATTCAGTCTAGACAACCATATATTCAAGTTGTTTCCCATTTCTTAGGAAATTATGGAGAAGTCAAGTTTGGAATGGTTCTACTTAACTTTAAGGTTGCCACAATAGAGAAAAATCATGTATATACAGGTTGAGTATCCCTAATCCAAAAATCTGAAGCTGAAACTGCTACAAAATGCAAATATTTGTGAGTGCCAACATGACACTTAAAGGAAATGCTCATTGAAGTCTTCAAATTTCCTATTGTCAGACTAGGGATGCTCAACTGGTAAGTGTAATGTAAATATTCCAAAATCTGAAAAAAATCCTAAACACTTCTGGTCCCAAGCATTGCGGATAAGGAATACTCAATCTGTATTAGACTAATACAAAACCATTATTCTGATGACAGTTCAATATTCGCAAGTAATTTCAACAATTATTGTAAATACCACTATGGTGTGCATCAAGACAATTTCAAATATGCAAGAACTGAAGTGTTTTGATTATCCAAGTAAAGACATACCTGTATCTGTGAAAGACTGAATATCATAGGTGAGATCAACACTGAGGTTTTCAGAGTTTTCTGTTTTTTTAAACACTAACCCAATCACCCACATCGTGCGAAATTCTTCCCTGCAAAGAAGAGCATTACCATAGTTTATCTGGATTTCATGAAAACGTAGCTATCAATGTGGTTGACAATCTGAGACATGGAAAAACTTGTAATACAAATGTATGAGCAAACTAAAAGTTCTAAGCCTCACCCACACCTGTCCTCTATATTCCTACTAAAACATAAACAGAGATCCAGGAGAAATACACTCTTATTAACTGTACACTGATAGTCAATGTCCTTAATGATGATTCTAAAGAACCAAATCCACTGAAATCAAAGAAAAATTATCTTTAAACTAATGAAGGAAAAAGACTTTTTAGAAAGTCTGGGAAAAAAAGGATTTTCTAAATACAGAAATTTAACTAGAATTTAACAGCTATTTCTTAAACTTCAAAAATTCATTTTAAAAGGCCACATGAACAGAAGCATAATAACAGGAATAATTTGTGATTTAGCTACTTTTGAACATTTAACAGTGTATCTACTGAATGGAACATCAAACAGTCTTCTAATAATTAAGATTAGGCCGGGCGCGGTGGCTCAAGCCTGTAATCCCAGCACTTTGGGAGGCCGAGACGGGCGGATCACGAGGTCAGGAGATCGAGACCATCCTGGCTAACACGGTGAAACCCCGTCTCTACTAAAAAATACAAAAAAAACTAGCCGGGCGAGGTGGCGGGCGCCTGTAGTCCCAGCTACTGGGGAGGCTGAGGCAGGAGAATGGCGTTAACCCGGGAGGCGGAGCTTGCAGTGAGCCAAGATCCGGCCACTGCACTCCAGCCTGGGTGACAGAGCGAGACTCCATCTCAAAAAAAAAAAAAAAATTAAGATTAGAATTACCACAAAATGTAAAAAACCTCTTATCATATAATTACAAAATTAAAAACATCTATATAGTAAGAATACTGTATAACACAAATTTAATAATCCTTCCACTTATCTTTTAATGCTGCTTTATTTTTTAAAATAAGCTTATTACTAGTACTCTACAACTCTCCAATGCAACAAAGTATAGTCTCATATTAACAGCAAACAATCAAATCAGCAACTAACCTATATAATAAAAGACCCCTAAAAAGGTAAACTGACTCTGCTTTTATATACATTAGCTTCTCAACAGTCCAGAATCAAGCATAAGTCAGATTTTTATAAGTTCATATCAAAATGTTTGTTCCCTTTTTACAAAAAATTAAGATAAAAAGCAAAGACTGATGTATGGTATACCAGCTATTCTGACAACTACTGTACAAAACAGGAGAAGAAAATATTAAGAAGGAATGGTAAAGACAGTATTAACGCAAAACTGTAGAATGTGAACTCTAGCTAATAGGCACCTCCTCACTGGAAGAACATCAGAAAAAAAAATGTGTGCTGATTTTTCTCATAAAACAGTCTTTCTCTTCAATGTTTCTGATCGGAAAAACTAAGTTACAAGTTCTAAATTGTCTATAAGCCATACGTAGTCAACAGAATAGTGATACTGGTTATAAAAATTGCCTGTAAACGCTTCTATGAATAAAAATTGGAAATGAGAAGAAGAAATTAAATTAGAAAAGGGCTTACTTGTCGGGATTTTCTTTGGGTGCTGGAAATGACTGGGGATTCACATGAGCCAGTGTAATAAATTCATTCTTCTCCAAGCTTCCAACCAGGATTCGGATTTTTGATTCCACCAAGCCCACCCTGAACAAATGTCACTCAGTATTAACAAAAAGTTTTGGTTAACTTAAAAATAAATTTAAAAATGCACATACCAGGGCATTTCAACTGGCTGAACTCCCACAAATAAAACTAGAAGCCTTATGTTCTACCCAAAATTGCCAAACAAGAGGGAAAAAAGAGCCAAGAAACACTCCATTCACACCAGCAAGGTTGCAAAAGTTCTCCCCACAGAAATTTTAAGAAAAACAAGCTTTAAGTGCAATTTGAATATACAATTAAGAAATGATGCATGGATCTCTATAAAGCAAACAAAAAAATAAGTTGCATATGGATCCCGATTTCTATGCTTTCACTACACACAGTAAAGCAGCTCCATCTGTGAACAAATCAAACCAAACTAGAAGTTTTAAGGACTTCCTCCCATCTCCTACTGTGTTCAGTGGCTACGTGATTCATTCTGAAGTTTGCTTTTTCTGTAAAGTCTATTCTTATACTCACCATTCTAGGCGTTGTTTTTCTGTTGGTGCACTTGCTAGAAGTACAATATAATGCCTTTGAAGATAAAGACAACATGCTATTTATTTTATTTACATGCTTTGTGCTGGATATTAGACCATAAAGTAATAAGCTTCCTTACAATTATAGATCCACATCAATTTAGCAAGGGGCACTACAATCTCAATATGCACATAAAATCATATATGCTAAATTCCACGTTTCTAACTACTAGTGAGTTTAATTCTTCTGAAAAAGGCAGTGACTTTATGAATAATTACCAAAAAGCAGCTTAATTCAAGAAGTATAAATAAGCATTAAGAGTTTTGCTCAATGACACCGACTGAGTGCTCTGCCTATAAAATTAAAGAGTTGCTCACTAAAATATAATCTACTTAAAACAAAAATGTTTCAATGGAATCAAAACACCATGGCTTTAGACACAAAAATTTATCACTAAATACACATACTACAACAGTAACTTCAAAAACAGTATCCAACACATCATGCTTTTAAATTCAAATTAAACAGTAGTGAAAATTAAACTAAATACTACAGTTAGGCCCTGTGATTTTTTTCCCAATTAACAGTATACGTTTCTATAATCAAAAAAGAAAAAAAAATCACTAACATGACAGCAACAAAGAAATCCGATTTTTATCCAAAACTCAATCCCATTCATATTAGACAAAAGCCAAGTTTTCACTTCAGAAAACAGCATCATGATCAAATAAATATTGAAGTCTTTTTAAAACAAACTATTTACAACTCATATATAACTACTATGATTCAGTTTTCTAAGACTCAAAAAGTTCAATCCAATATACTCTTCTACAGTACCCAGTGCTGGGAGCCAAATTTCACACCAGAATCTCTACAGCAAAAAGCAAACTGACATCATCTAGTAGTGATACTAGTTTCAAAAGTAGCAGTATAACCAAAATTTTAAAATTATTTTACTCTTTGAAAAGTCTAAAACCTTCCTAACACTTTCTAACACATTTTGTAAGTGTAGTTTCTAACCAAGAGCAAAAATCTGACCTAGACCCAGAGAAAAACTACCAAACCTATCTAAAAAAATGTATTTGAAAAATGGTTTCAATTCTTCACAGCTATGTAATCCTAGGCAATTCTAAGTCTTGTGTACATCATCTGTAAAATGGGATAATAGTAAACATTCTACTGGCAGAGGTATGTAAAGCTCAATGGAGTTAACTTGAAGTCTATAAACTTAAGGAAACAGAGATAGATATATAAAAAACCAGGAATATAGGGCTATGTGAATATGCAGTCCAAACCCCTACAAACCAATACTTCCTTTACCAGTTTAATTTGCTCAGCATTATTTGGAAAATGTCAAACACATGAGCAAGCACAGATGGCCCAAATAAGTCAACAAAAGTCATATAAAAGCATTAAAAATTCATATATTTTATGTATAGAAAAATTCATACTCGTAGTTCCAAATGCTCTTAAATCAAAATCCTAACAAGCTCAGTAACCTGATTTCTAGGTCCCTAAAATACTAAAAATGGCTAACTGGTTTAAAAAAAAAAAAAAAAAAGGTAAAGAACATGCAGAAAGAGTTCTCTCACAAAAGTACAGCAACTTATAACAGAAGACAATGAAGCACAGAAATCAGGCATGTACACAAAAACACAAAGCTGTCTGGGTCCATCTAAGGGCAGAGACAAAACTCCCGCAGTCTCTAAATCACTCTTACAACACATTAAAATGGAAATTCTTAATAACCACCTTCGTCTTCAACAAAACCTTAAATGATATACAACATTCTTTATTTATAAAGAGAAAACACACAATCCATTTGGACACAGTTTTGTTGGCAATTCAAAGTTCTGAATCCTAGAGTTCAACATTACTTCTTACCGAAATCCAAAAGGGAAAGAGTACCTACTCTGTACATATCTTACACACAAATGCACATATTCACATACAGGTAGAAATGTTAATTCTAACAAGTATTTACGCTGAAGTTAAATGTCCTTTACTCAGCCACATTTAAACAAATTTGAGGTGAGAGATATAAACTGCAACAGTTAAGTTTAATAAAAAATAACCTGCAAATATTTTGAGTCATTAGGAATTCATTTACAAAACAAAATTCCAACTGCATTCTCTAAATATCTCTATTTTTAATTTTTAAAACCAGGACTGGTACTCAATTCTTAAGGTCCCAATCAGACCACAGAAACCTAGTGTTTGTACATCTAAATTAGACTACATTTTGTTGATGTACCCAAAAACGATCCCCTATTTTACAAGTGCCATGTTTAAACTGTCATGTTTATGATGCTCAAATGCCTCCATGTGAGACTTTGAAGTCTTAATGCAATTGCCATTACCTTTTCCCCAAATTAAAAAAAAATTTAGTTTCCAATAAAAATAGTTTAAAATACAGTTAAAAGTAAATTTAACTATAAAAATGTATCCCAAAATAATTACTATTTATGCAAAGTGCCCTAAAAACAATTAATTTAGTTACTGTATTACCTAACTGCTATTTGCAAAACAAATTCTCTAAGCGAATCTCTTGAAGACCATTTCATCTCACCTGGGAAGATCATAACTCAGATATGTACAATAAAAAGCTGGAACATCTTAGTCAAAAATGTTTGTAAGTCTCTATCTATGTAATTCAAGACCAAGATTTAGTTTCCTGTTTTTAACTTTTTTTAAACAAATTTAAGGTTACTATATATACACATGAAATTATAAAATCATCTTGCACCTTAGAGAATACACTGGTCTTCCTAATACTTTTCCTTTATTCCTAGTGAAATCTAACACCTGAAGTAAGTGTTCACATTTCCTAATGTTAGTGATTTACTGCTAGTTACTTGTTAACTCCAATTGTCTCAGAGGCGGCATTTAAAAAACTGTTTTCTTAGAACTCCAAAAATTTCACAAAACAATGTTACCCCTTTTTGTTAAGGAACACTGACACGTCTTTCTGGAAGATGATTAGTTTGCCTTTTAAGACAAATGAGATTTTTCTCCATGGTTCTGGCTCCTTCCAAGAATGTCAGGTGTATTTCACATGACTTAAAATTCTACACATGTCAACAGGCAGTATTTCATGGTATGCCTCAAATAAGATTGAATCAACTCTGACTTATGGGAAGACTAAACATATCCATTTGGTTGTACAGTCAATCTTTGGGGTATTTTACATGAGGATGTCTTTAAAAATTCAAATCTGTGAATACCTCCAAACTTCTAATGATAGTCATCACTTTATCTTAAGACGCAAATTTCTGGAGAACAATTAAAAATATAAATAGAATTTGGTATGGATAAAAATAGCCCACTGTCATATTTCAAAATTTTCCACAAGACACTCAGCAGAAATGTAAATTTTCCTGATGTAATTTTCTCTATTTGTTGCTGCTTCCTTTTTTATAACCTAAAAAAATTTGATTGTTTCACAAAAACTTCAGTGAAGATTAGGAACATATCTTTTAACCAGTCAAAGAACTTATAGGTACTATCCAGCAAGGACTGAAGCATAGTTTAAAACGTTTAAAAGAAACAGTAATCAAGTTTTAGAAAAAGCACCAAAGTTCTAATAATGTGAATTTGAATAAAATGACATTATTAAGGTTTGTTCAATGTAAACATTAATCTTTCTTAAAGTGAAAGAAGCCCCATCACAGTCCCAAAGTTTGAATCTAGTTTCATCATTGATTCCAGGAATTAAGGGGTACTAATACTTTCCTGTAAAACCAATTCCTTTATTATTCTCCTTACATGTAACTATGTCTCGTGTATCAATTTTTTTTTTTTTTTTTGAGACGGAGTCTCGCTCCGTCGCCCGGGCTGGAGTGCAGTGGCCGGATCTCAGCTCACTGCAAGCTCCGCCTCCCAGGTTTACGCCATTCTCCTGCCTCAGCCTCCTGGGACTACAGGAGCCCGCCACCTCGCCCAGCTAGCTTTTTTTTTTCTTTTTTTGTATTTTTTAGTAGAGACGGGGTTTCACCGTGTTAGCCAGGATGGTCTCGATCTCCTGACCTCGTGATCCGCCCGTCTCGGCCTCCCAAAGTGCTGGGATTACAGGCTTGAGCCACCGCGCCCGGCCGTATCAAGTTTTAAAAGTATCTATATACATGTTTATTAGTGTAAATGTTCCAAGACACTTCTTTTACATTGGTTAAAATAAAAACAAAGAAAAATTATCTGTCAAACAGAAATCACAATTTATGGGGGAAGTTGTAATAAAATAAGAGTATTTAATGGTTATGCTACTTTAACCTTTACTGACAACACAGTGCTTCCTTACTGGCTCGTTACTGCTTTCTCATGCAAAAGATACAAAAACAAAACACAGAGACATCATGGAGGTCATCATTCTTGCTTTTAATTGGGGAATAGCATAAAGCAATCCTGCTTAGATTATTACAAAACACAATCCAACACAAGATCAAATGGTCAGAAAAGTTTCAAGCATTAAAAAAAAAAATTGTTAAGTGGGACTTTGGCACATTTTCAGCCCAGGGCAAATGAAAGTGCAAGCCTGTGGCTTGTCTGGTTTTTTTTTTTAAAATAAGATTATAACTTACATTTTTCACCAAAACTAACACAATTAATGAAGCTTTTAACCTGTACTAAGGCATTAAACCATTAATTAAAATTATTAACACCCACTTAGATTCATGAAAGCTAGTTGCAGAAATATTTGAAGGGGCTTTATTAACATTGGGGGAAAATGGCAGGCCAATAATGTGCTGTAACTACTGAAAACATTTAATTAGCTATATATTGACATTTTATTAGCTCTGTCTTTGTTTTAAAGATTCTTAGTGATTAACGAGTTTCCAGAATTAGATGAAAATACTGTTTCTTAGTAGAGAATTATTAACTACAGATTTTCAGGATGCATCCACTTGCCACTACACAGATGTACTGTTTTTGTCATGACTGAGGTATGCCTACGGAACTGATATTGCTACAAACGTAGCAGGAGTTCAGTTAAATTGAGCAGAAAAATCAAAGGGGCTTCACATTCATTACCTCAACCAAAAAAATCTAAGGAGTTCACTAAAAACAGTATGTCCTTGTGACAGGAAAGAAAATTCTACAGATGTTTAAAGGAAAATCCAAAACATTAATCCAGCAAGAAGAAAGGTCATATGTGCTACCATTAAACCATTACTTAAGAGAGCAACATGTCCGACATGCCTTAAAATACATACTTGTACTTTTGAAAGAAGTTTGGAGCTTCAAAAAGTTTGGACCACTCTGCCTTACTCAGCAAAATTTCATCTGTGATAGCAAGACCTAAATTAAAAACATATTAAAATGTTTGCATACTTCAGTCTATAATCTAGAATTTTAAATAATCTTAATCATACTACATGCACTCACTATAATCCTAAAACCAGAATTATAACATATATAGTTTTAGCTTATGATTTTAGAGCATATTCTTATATACACACATACTTTTTTTAAAAAGCTGGAAGATTTTTTCAGAACCAGGTTTCTGGTAAAGTACGATTATTCTAAAATGCCATGCTCATAGAATGACCTTCTTTCTTAAACACTCCAGTTACCCAAGAAGGAAACATTTCCAATATACTTTGTTTCTTGTCTTTCTAAAAACAAGTTTCCCTGTTGTTTCTAAAGGGATAGAAGCATCTTCCCTTGATGGGCCTCTTTAGACTAAAGATGAAACTAAAGCATATAATACTCAGGAATTTTAAATGTCTAAATTCAAAGCCAGTAGTCAAACAGCTGATTCTATTTCCTTTACTGTTTTCAGTCAAACCACTGTTTTCAGTCAAACTAATCTTGTTTCAGTTATTTCTCTCAAAGACTATTTGGTAGTAGCTATACCTTCAAATTAACAGCACAAGTAGTGTTCAAAAGTTAAAAGGTTCCTCCAAAACAATGGAATGTAATTGGGTGGTTTGGCCCCATTGCTGCTCAAAGTTCTTTCCCAGGAATATGCAGCCTGCTAAACATCTCTCATTTCAACCAGTGTAGACAAACTGTTATCATTTATAATTTTACAAGGCAATAGTATGGAACTAAACCAGCCTACTGGTTTTAACTGTTGGTTAATCTTCCAACTTGTTATAAAACATAAATTGCCTAAAAGGAATTTTTTGCAGCTCTCAAATATATACTGCAATAAATGAACACCAAAATCCACTTCAGTGAATCCTTCAATATAAGTTGCACAGTTGACTACCGGGTCTACAATGGTATGTAAATCCTTCGTGTATAAATCAGAGCATAAGGATAAACACTTACCTTGTTTAAACTCCTCAACCATGACCATCCGTGTTGAAACGGACACATTGTACGTGGAGTTCTGTTGTGGGTATGCTGGTGTAATTATAGGCATAAGATGGTACCTATCACTGGGGTTTACCTACATACAACAACAGCCAATCAGTTTCTTCAAGTACATATGCAACAGATACTTGGGCTTTTTACCCCTTGTTAAACTGAACCAATGATTATATTTTTTATTTCATTCATAGCTGGAGTTGAGAAAGAAAAACCATGTAGAGAGACATTGTTTTTATAGGAATTTTTATAGAATCAAAGATTTCATCTAAACTAACGATCTGCTTCAATTTGGATTTGGCAACCTTACTAGAAAGTGTGCCTGGCTGAACAACAACAAAAAAGTTCTGCTTGGGAATCTACTGATGTTTAGTTTTTCTTTATTCAACAACAGAAATGGGGATGCACATACAATTACCTTTAGAGACATGTCATGCTACAATATGTTTTGTAAAGCTAATTTTCAACAAGATAGAAACCTAAGTTCTTACTATACCCTTCAACTATTAAGGAGTTCAAGCTTATTAACACACGGTGAAACTACATTATCCATGTTGAAATGTTAGGAGATAATGAAATGATATACTGTTAATTTTAAATTTGTATATTAGGTAAGTGGCACATTTCCACAAAGGAAGTTGTAAATTCACATCCTCTAAAAGTAAATGCCTTGAGGTTTGGAAAACCTGAAAATGCATAGCTTGATGTAATTCAACAGAATTTACAATTTTTGATATCGCAGTAAGATAAATTTAGAAAAATAGGATTTCATAAACTTAGGAAATCTTATTCAAACCTAAATTTCTTTTATCAGTTTATAAAGTGCATGTTGTTAACATTTAAAATGAGTAAGCGGTAAATGTTGTAACTTCCCAAGAAACAGAATGGAAGGTCTTCTTTAGCCTAACCATGTTTTTATAATCTCTAAAATAATCTAAACCAATTTTTCTTTACAATTACATCATGGTAATTAAAGTGAGACTGCTTAGAAGTTATATGCCACATGTAAACATTAAGTAACAGCTTTCCTATAACAACCCAACTTTAGCAAAATACTTAGATAAAATAAAAAAAACAGGGATTTTTAGTATCCTTTTATTTTTTTAAAAGCACAAATGCCCACACAACTTTGACTTACAAGGTAGTTCTATATAGAATAAATTAAAATGTTAGTAAAATCTGTATTAAAAACTATGTACAATTAAATGTGGTTTACAGGGTACATAATTATGCTTCTCACATCAATTATAGTTGAGGACAATTATAGTTGAGGTTATCTAAAAGAAAGTGTAATACGGACATGACCACTCATAAGTAAAAGGCTGGAAGTCTCCCTGGAGTTTATGCAGATGATTTTTACTTGTTATTGCACAGTGTGAATTGGTAGGGGAAAAAATAATACACTAACCCTTGGGTCCCATACAGGCAAATTAAGATTGCATTCTTCAGGCTGTTTCAATAGCACTGGATTTGGCCATTCCCTGTTTAAAAAGATTGTAGCACTTGATAAGACTATTGGATATTACCATCTAAACGTATTTTGTTAAACATACAGCATTTGTGAATGTGATCCTTCTTCATTCTGCCTTCTTGGTACATACGTTTTATTCCTTTCTGATGACATTAGACTACTCAAAAATCTTTTTCTCCTAACTATGAAATGAACTTAAATCATTTGGTAGCGTTCTCAGACTGAAACAAAATACATTCTCTGGCACTCAAAGAACGTTAAAGGACTATTTAAATAAAGAAGTACAATCCCAAGATAATGATGTGTCCACTTCAACCATGAACAGAATAAATCTCCACTGAAAGACAAAATTCCTGCCTTTATACTAGTTCTATCCAAAGTCAACTGATAATTTTAAAAGTTACTTCTGATCATAGCAAAGGAGTATGAATACTTATGAAAATTAATTAGGATTCATGACTTAAAAGTCGTAAGACAAGTATAGAAGTAAAACTTGGTGGCATCAACACATTTTCGTATGTGTTCCATACACTAGCTACTTTGGTCCCGTATGAAAGAGGTAAAAACTGAAGAACACCTGCCATTCTTAACATCAAGGTTAGCTTCTTAAAAACATTATTTGCTTATATATGTGTAGCATTAAGAGAACTTCTGACATTCTTTAATCTTATAACACCTGGTTATAAGTGCTACTAAATCCCCAAACAGCCAGAATGTGTACTGAAAAGTGTGGCATGGTTCTAAATTTTTTTAATTTTTCCTCCAGTTGAACACAGTTCTAAATTGTCTCAATTAACTCTAATTTTTATAAAATTACTAGAAAAGAACATCTCTTTTGCAGAGGGAGGAGCAGGAGTTCATAAGACAGGAATGGACGATTTATCTTAATTTGATTAAAAACCAAGAACCCTCACCTATTGGGCCAAGGCAATTAATATAAAATGGCAGTAATCTTTTATCCTACTTTTTCTTAAATCATAGTTGACAAATGTGGAAATGAAATGAAGAAACTTTAAAAAAAGAAAAAAAAAACTCTCCTGGGTTAATGACTAATCTCAAATTCCTTTTTGTCCTGAAGCACTTAATGTTAACTTATTCTTTAAAAGCTTCTTATGAAAATTCGTATCTTTAATATTAGGCCAAAATAAATGCTGAAAGCAAAAAGAAAAGAAACAATCACAAGAAACTAATGGCCTATACTGACAGAGGATTCAAAGAGTGCAAGAGGTGGTGTGTACAACTTTTATCCAAAAGTATAGTAACCGATTTCCCAACCTATCAATAAATTGGATCTTAGCTGCTAAAATTCAGAGTTTACTCAGGGGTAAGTTTATGCAAGGAAGTACAAATAGAATCTGTCTTACTATCCTGGCCAAACTAGGGAAAAGAAATAGAGTTTCAGTTTGCCATTTTAAATACAATGTGATCTCCAAGGCTGCCTACATGACTACATCATGAACTAAAATTTGAATCTGAAACCAGCTGCAGAAATGTCATAGAAATAAGACTAAACTTCAGTGTCTACAATCAATTTTATTTTAATATAATCTAAACACATACCATTTAGAAAATACCAAGAAAAATTTATGTACAAGAGTTGATGCTATTGCATTTGGATAAAGCTGGCAAGTTCTTGCTACTAGCATAGCCCAGGAAACACCACCGAGGAAACCTAATATATTGGAATAGATGTTGTGGCCTGTTGATAAGGGAAAAGCAAAAAGATAAGTTAGTGTTGAACAAAAGCTTGAACATTTCTAATAAGCCAGCCAACAAATTCTGAACTCACGTTTGGCCCATAGTTTGATAGCTCTCAGAGTTAACCTGAAGTTGTCAATGTTTGGTACTAGATGTAAAATTTCATCGGTTACCCTGCAACCTAATTAATAGGGGTAAAAAAAAAAAAAAAAAAAAAAA
>NW_012116488.1:9466728-9500081 GCF_000951035.1 Colobus angolensis palliatus
CTAGATAACTGGCCGGGCGCGGTGGCTCAAGCCTGTAATCCCAGCACTTTGGGAGGCCGAGACAGGCGGATCACGAGGTCAGGAGTTCGAGGCCATCCTGGCTAACATGGTGAAACCCCGTCTCTATTAAAAAATACAAAAAGCTAGCCAGGCGAGGTGGCTGGCGCCTGTAGTCCCAGCTACTCGGGAGGCTGAGGCAGGAAAATGGCGTGAACCCGGGAGGCGGAGCTTGCAGTGAGCTGAGATCTGGCCACTGCACTCCAGCCCTGGCAACAGCGAGACTCGGTCTCAAAAAAAAAACAAAACAAAACAAAAACAAAACAAAAAAAACTAGATAACTGAAAAAACAACTCAGTAATAATACTGACACATTTTTTAAAGGATAGTATTACTTCAAAAAATACTGAAATCTGAAAATGATTACTAAATTTCCTAAAATTATGTTCCTAAAATACTATTTTTTAATATAGCATGTATAATAGAAAACTAACACATTAAATGCTTTAAGTAGCCATCTAACTTTCCATCTTGATCCTGTAACGTTTACAAAGTTAGGTCAGGTCTCCTCCCAAAAAAATGTCCTTTTTGTCAGTAATATTCTGTTAAGGAAAATGAAGCATCACCTTATACTTTATATTACAGATTATTTTTACATTTACTTAAAACATTGACAGGAAATCAAAACTACATGAACTTGATAATCTCTTACCAAATTTTACATTTTATGTCTACTTATTAAGGTCAGTCACTTGACTTTTCATAAAATATAGAGTTGAGCATCTTATGCAGCAACCTTAGATGCAGCCATTTTTTTTGCAAAATAGCACAACAGTGATTTATCTTTTTTATTTTTTAAAGAGATGAAGTCTTGCTATGTTGCCCAGGCCAGATTTAAGGGCTCAAGAGATCCTCCTGTAGCAGCTTCCTGATAGGTGCACATCACTGTGCCCAGCTTCAATAAATTATTTCTCTTACAGTTTTCAAAATGTTACAATCTTCACTTTATTATCTGTGACTTTCCAGTACCATTCGGTACAGCAAAAGTAATGAATTACTAAAGTTGCTTCAATGTCTACTTTATTCTCATCACTTTGATTACACACACCGAAAGCAGCAAGAAGAAATGAACATCATCTCAAGAATCTGAGTCCATAAATCCTCCCCATTGGAAAACATTTCAGCACTGACACTTTCCTCCCAATTTTTAAATTAAGTCAAAGCAAAGTGTTACTTGTAAAAATACATTATGCTACTGCCTTAATGAGACTAAAAGCACACAAAACTGACATATGGAAAAGCTACCAAAAAAACTTTTTTGTAATAGCATTTCAATCTTAAGGTTTCACTACTTCTGTTTTAGCTCCAAATTTCACTTGGTATTTTTAAAAAGACTTAAAATGGTACATTCTACAAAGAACAGGCAGTCACTTCCATTTAAAAGCCTTAATTGTTAATATCAACCAACTACTAATTGTAAACTTTAAAATAAACCAAGTTTTTAACCTATATCAATCACAATTAGTGACAGCACATAGCAAGAACTGTCAATCTGAACTATACCTTACCTCTATCCCATCAAAACAGAGTTTAATAACTGGTACGAATGCCTCTTCAACAGCCTATAAGAAAAGTAAACAAGTTTAGGGTCTCTGAAACTACATTTTAGGCCTCTACTAGTTTTAGTACGTTAGCAAAACACCTGACACAAAAATAGCTAGCTTTAAGGCTGAGCTCTTGAATCGGACAAATCAGATCAGAAATCAAGGTTCAAACATTTGATTTCACCCACTCATCAGATGTATGACTGCAGCCAGATTATTTCATATTTATTTTGTCTGTCTCAATTTCCTAATCTGTAAATGAGTTTATAATTTTACACTTACTGTAAAGAATAAAACATAAACACGTATGCCAAGTGCTTAGAAGGGTTTGGTAAACTGCAAGAACTCAATAAACGATGGCTATATCATAAAATTCACTCAACTCACTAAATGAAAGTTCATAACTCCTCCCATTACACCCCGAACATTTACGCACTCTTAAATCTTTTACTTCTTCCTGTAATTTCAACTTATCATAGAATGAGGTGAAAAAGTCACTTCGATCAACATGTCTTGGTGCAACACACAACGCATCAATATCAGCACCTAAAAAAAATTAAGCCCATCAACCACTAATTAATATGACAAGAAAATTATTTTGCATCCTATCATGGTAGTATTTGATGTTGAGAATCTGTTTAACATATTGGTGAGCTTCTAGAAACTTACTAAAAATTACCAGTCAATGGAGGACAAACATGATTTTAATTGACGGGGTGTATTTTGATCCTGCAGCATCTCTATTTATAGTGGCCCAGATAAACTGGGAGCCCAAAGAAAGATGGCTCAGCAAGTACTTTCATGGAGAGGGAATTATTCAAACATACACCCAACATCTTGATGTCATTAGTCAAAGCCATGTTCATTGGTTAAACAAAAAAATAGTTTTCCTCTATGTACTACGTGTTTGGTGCTTATAGGCTCTCTACCAGGCCCCTAAATGGGACCTACAAAATAAACTTCAAGCAGAAGAATCCAAAGAGGTAGACAATGGTAAAACATTTGTCATGAATTCAGTGCTTGGTAAGAGGCCAGCACTGAGTACATAGGCAGAATTTTAAAAAGGAGAATTAAAATCAACTAATTGGGGTCACAAAAGGGAGAGATTAATGTGGAATCAGGTCAACAGTCATTTTCCTAAAAGCCAAGATGTTGAGGTATGACTCTGAAAGCTATTTATTATAATAGAATATTCAAGAACAGGAAGAAGGTTGTACAGCACACAGGATATATCAAAAGTAATGTACTAATGGGACAGAGTGATGGGAAATGGAGAAAGGGAAGGATACTAGAAAACAGACAACACTAACCTGGCAAATACAGTTCATAGTTAAAGAATACAGCCTCGGCTGGGCGTGGTGGCTCATGCCTGTAACCCCAGCACTTTGGGAGGCCAAGGCAAGTGGATGGCTTGAGCCCAGGAGTTCGAGACCAGCCTGGGCAACATGGCAAAACCCTGTCTCTACCAAAATAAAATAAAAAAATTAGCCAGGCATGGTGGCATGTGCCTGTAGTCCCAGCTACTCACGTGGCTGAGGTCAGAAAATCACCTGAGCCCAGGAGGTGGAGGGTGCAGTAAGCCAAGACGGTGCCACTGCATCCAGCCTGTGTAACAGAGCAAGACCCAAAGACAGTAGAGCCTCAGGATGTGTGAGTTGTCTCTACCCTGCCAGTAGAAGGCTGAGAAGAACTGTTCAAGCTTTACTGCCTCTTTTAGTCTCAGGCTTCTGTTTGTTATGTGAGAATAACAGTACTGGAAGAACTAAATAAGATAATGAAGATCCCAGTGCTCGGTGAAAGAAAAGAAGCTCAATAAATGTTCTTTGCCGTGGTAACATTTTTATTGTGTATTTATCTGCACAGAGGAAATAACTACAAGTATAAACTATTAACTGATTATCAATGGCTATGAATACACATTTTTGGGGTTTTTGCTTAGCTATATTTTATAATTTGTCTATAAAGGTATTAGCGGGGGGCATCCACGAGGTTTTCTTAAAAGCTGGAATTCATTTTGTTCTATTTCCAGAGTGATATTCTTCTGGTGAGGGAAAATGATATACATGTAGATAGCAGCACTGTCCAAAAGAGCTCTCCAACAGAAAAACTACTCTATATCTGTACTTTCCAATGCAGTAACCACTAGCCATATGTGGCTACTGAACATACAAAATGCGGCTACCTCTCCTGAAACTCTGAATTTTTAATTTATTTTTTATTTTTGTTTCTTGAGACGGGGTCTTGTTCTGTCACCCAGGCTGAAGTGTAGCAGCGCACTCACAGCTCACTGCAGCTTTGACCTCCCTGGGCTCAAGTAATCCACTTGCCTCGGCCTCCCAAAATTCTAGGATTACAGATATGAGTCTCCACACTAAGCTAATTTTATTTAATCTTAGTACTACTTTTGGACAGTGGTGATATAGAAGTCAGCATTATTTTACATCTTTCTTACTGAAAATTTAGACTCCTCAAAGCACTCTCCCTTCCACACAAGCCTAAGCTATATGATACACAAGTAACTGAGACGGGTATGTCATTATGTTAAGAACTAAAGGGTCCCTTTCTAGGAAAAATGAAATAAAACTTACCTTTTGTATGCACTCCTAATCTGTAAGATCCAAATGTAAAAATTTTTCCTCCAACATTTTCAATTACAGATTGTGGAAGATTCTGTTTAAACAAAAAATGGTTATTTTGCCAGTGGAGCACAAGGTAAACTATTCAAATGATACTACACTTGGGTGGGGGAGTGGATCCCAAGAAAGATTACAGTGTAAATTTATATCAAGGGTATTCAAAGTCTATAAAAGCTCTTTAAAAATACCAGCCCCTCAGATCAATCATATTTGAAAGTCAAACAATTTTCAACTTTTAAAGAAGTTTATTCTTTATTGTTAGATTTTTGCCCTATTTTTAGAAACTGCTATAAAGAAGACTGTGATTGAGAAGATCACGTAATCCCACAGGAGTACATTAGAATCAGGGACTTTATTCATGACAAAGATGCTGTACATAAAATGAATCATCAATTTAGAGTATAATAAAAACATATTCTGGCCGGGCGCGGTGGCTCAAGCCTGTAATCCCAGCACTTTGGGAGGCCGAGACAGGTGGATCACGAGGTCAGGAGATCGAGACCATCCTGGCTAACACGGTGAAACCCCGTCTCTACTAAAAAAAAATACAAAAAACTAGCCGGGCGAGGTGGCGGGCGCCTGTAGTCCCAGCTACTCGGGAGGTTGAGGCAGGAGAATGGCGTGAACCCGGGAGGCGGAGCTTGCAGTGAGCTGAGATCCGGCCACTGCACTCCAGCCTGGGCGACAGCGCGAGACTCCGTCTCAAAAAAAAATAAAAAATAAAAATAAAAACATATTCTGATCGCTTTAAAGAAAAAGATTATATTCAACGATTTTTACCAAATATCCCAAAACATATTAGAGTCTTTTTTTTATCATATCAAAAGTGACTTGAAAGCCAATACCAGCCACGCGCAGTGGCTCACGCCTATAATCCCAACACTTTGGGAGGCTGAGACGGGCCAACTGCTTGAGCTCAGATTGAGACCAGCTTGGGCAACATGTGAAACCCCGTCTCTACAAAAAATGTTTTAAAAATTAGCTGGGCATGGTGGTGTATGCATATAGTCCCAGCTAATCACGTGGCTGAGGTGGGAGGATTGCTTGAGTCCTACAGGTCGAGGCTGCAGTGAGCCATGATCACACCACTGCACTCCAGCGACAGAGTGAGACCCTGTCTCAAAAAAAGAGAAGAAGAAGGGGAAGAGGGGAAGGGGAAGGGGACAGACAGCACAGCAGAGAAGAGAAAGTCAATACTGGTAAACAATTGCTTAGTTTTTTAGATTTCCAAAAGGTTTTGGTGAAGTAATTTAGAAACAGCTAAATTTACTTTTCTTACTCAGAAAGAGTAGAGTCATCAGGAAGAGGGAGAAAGCATTCAAAAACTGCCTTCCTAGCCCTGGCACTAGTGTAAAATCCCAGGCTTTACAGTTTAGTATTCAATGGCCCTGCTCGTAAGAATGACAAGGTCTGTACAAACAAAACAATCTTAGTAAGTGTTTAGTCAATATTTCCTCTTACCTAACTCCTCGGTATAATAAAATATCTATTCAGTACCAAAAGATATAAAAGACCACCCCCCCTTCCTCTCAAAAAAAAAAAAAGAACATAAAATGAAGTGTTATTTCATACTCCAAAAAACCCTAAAGACAAGTTCTAAAGAGTGAGATCCCACCTCAGCCACCTGATTAACTGGGACTATATGCATACACCACCATGCCCAGCTAATTTTTAAAACATTTTTTGTAGAGACGGGGTTTCACATGTTGCCCAAGCTGGTCTCAATCTGGGCTCAAGCAGTTGGCTCGTCTCAGCCTCCCAAAGTGTTGGGATTATAGGCGTGGGCCACCGCGCGTGGCTGGTATTGGCTTTCAAGTCACTTTTGATATGATAAAAAAAGACTCTAATATGTTTTGGGATATTTGGTAAAAATCGTTGAATATAATCTTTTTCTTTAAAGCGATCAGAATATGTTTTTTAAGAGCATATTTTATCATCACTATAGAAAATAGACAAATTATGTGTGTAATGCTGTCTTTTTTTTTTTTCTGAGACAGAGTCTCACTCTGTCCCCCAGGCTGGAGTGCAATGGCACAGTCTCAGCTCACTGCAACCTCTGCCTCCTGGATTCAAGTGATTATCCTGCCTCAGCCTCCTGAGTAGCTGAGATTACAGGCACACACCACCATACCCGGCTAATTTTTGTATCTTCAGTAGAGACGGGGTTTCACCATGTTGGTCAGGCTGGTCTTGAACTCCTGACCTCATGATAAGCCCGCCTCGGCCTCCCAAAATATTGGATTACAGGCGTGAGCCACTGTGCCTGGCTGTAAGGTTGTATTTCTTAAAAGTAAGCAAAGCCTTTGTCTTCCTTTGTTTAGATATTTTAAAACCTCAATGGCAACGCTGACCTGGTTATTTAAAATTAGCCAGCAAGATGTGTGCAGAAGTAGCCTACAAAGGAGGTGAAGGAGAAACTATCTTAAAACACTGGTCCACAGACTTCTCTATTAAGACATAACAATCTTTTGAAGAATACTCTCCAATGGTACTTTCTGCAAGGATGTAAACATTCTGTCACTGCTACTCATCACTGTTGAGCACCTGAAATGTAACTAGTGTAGTAAAGAATCTGAATGTTTAATTTTGATTAATTTTAATTTCCATGTAAATACTCACGTGGCTGGTGACTAGTATATTATAAACTACACTTTTAGATATTAGTATGTTTATACCTATTATCATCATTGTAACCCAGAAATTAAGATTTCTTAATTCAGGTCATGGAAAAACATTTTCACTTGCAAAATCTTTTTTTCATTTTTAACTTCAGAGTATTAGATGTCAAACAAACCAAAAAAAAAATCTTATTTTCTATCAGAAACTAAAATCAGTAAGAAACACGTGGTATGTAAAGTCCACAATTTAGAATACTATATTTGCTGAAGTTTAATTTCTATTTTGAAATATACATATACATTGCTTCAAGTAAACAGTACTATAAACTTGACTAAAACCAAAAGACTACAACTCTTCTTCTAAGATGACACCCTCTCTCCCTGCTCTATGAAATTTTTCCTTTACCCTTGGTTCTCTTTTCAACCTTTCAGTTATATTATAGATTAAACATGGATTTTGCACTACCCTGGAAAAATTACCACTATTCATGTTATTTTTTTAAATGGGTCAAATTCCACACACAACTCTACAAAAACATTTTCTCTACCAGAAGAATCCTAGCCACGTATTTATGAGTTGTATGTATAAGTATTCATAATGAAGTGTTAGAAACTCAAAGGGGCCGGGGCAGTGGCTGACCTCTGTAGTCCTGGCACTTTGGGAGGCCAAGGCAGGCAGATATCTTAAGCCCAGGAGTTTGACACTAATCTAGGCAACATGGTGAAAAGCCATCTCTACAAAAAATACAAAAAATTAGCCAGGCTTGGCGATGCCCGCCTATAGTCCCAGCTACTCGGGAGGCTGGGGTGGGAGGATCGCCTGAGCCCGGGAGGCAGAGGATACAGTGAGCTAAGATCATGCCACTGCACTCTAGTCTGGGCAACAGAGGGAGACCCTGTCTCAAAAAAAAAAAAGAGGCTGGGAACACGCCTGTAATCCCAGCACTTTGGAAGGCCAAGGTGGGCAGATCATCCGAGGCCAAAAGTTTGAGACCAGCTGGTCAACATGGCAAAAGCCCATCTTTACTAAAATACAAAATTAGCTGGGTATGGTGGCACACACCTGTAATCCCAGCTACTTGAGGGGCTGAGGCAGGAGAATCAGTTGAATGCGGGAGGCAGAGGTTGCAGCGAGCCAAGATCGTGCCACTGCACTTCAGCCTGGGCGACTGAGTGAGACTGTCTCAAAAAAAAAAAAAAAAAAAAAAAAAAAAAAAAAAAAAAAAAAGAAAAGAAAGAAAGAAAGAGGTTAGGTGCAGTGGCTCACAGCTGTAATCCCAAGCACTTTGGGAGGCCAAGGAAGGCAGATCACTTGAGGTCAGGAGCTCAAGACCAGGGTGGCCAACATGGAGAAACTCCGTCTCTACTAAAAATAAAAACAACAGCTGGGCATGCTCGCACCCGCCTGTAATTCCAGCTACTCAGGAGGCTGAGGCATGAGAATGCCTTGAACCTAGGAGGTGGAGGTTGCAGTGGCACCACTGCACTCTAGCCTGGGTGACAGAGTGAGACTCTGTTTCAATAAAGAAAGAAAAAAGAAAACCCAAAGAATGTTATTATAGAAAACTAAATAGGCCAGGCAGTGGCTCATGCCTGGAATGCTAGCACTTTGGGAGGCCAAGGTGAGAGGACTGCTTGAGGCCAGGAGTTTGAGATCAGTCTGGGCAACACAGCAAGACCCTACATATACCATTAGCTAGGTGTGAAGGGACATGCCTATAGTCCCAGCTACTTGGGAGGCTAAGGCCAGGAGGATTGCTTGAACTCAGCAAGTTGAGGTTATAGTGCACTATGATGGTGTCACTGCACTCCAGGCTGAATGACAGAGTGAGACCCTGTCTCTTAAAAACAAAAACACTAAATAAACAAATATTCAGTTAGAAAAATACCTGAAAATCTTTTTTAAAAACTGTGGCAGAATTTCTTAAAAGGCAACAAGATTCTCAAATATGTTTAAAGCACCTTTTTAGAGAAACATCTATCATTTCTGTGAAGAGTGTAAGCAGTTTACAATTACTGAGTTTCAGTTTTCAAATGTTCCAAACAAACAGTACTTATTTTTAAAAATCACTTAACTCAGTTCAGTTTTTCCTGCTTCTAAATTAACTAGAAAAATAATGCAAAATCTGTTATCAACAGTCTAAAATTGACTCCACATTAAAGACTCTAAATCCACTCAAAAAAGGACAGGTTACATAAGACACTTGCTGTGTTCAGTTGGCTATATATGACCAATTATTTCATACACAAAAAAGTTGCCTTACCTTGCTTTCACTGATTTCTCGTATCCACTCTTTTACCAGGTTATTTAGTTTTCCCAAAATTAAAATCCTGTTGATAAAACAATTATCAATCAAGTATTCCAGATCATTACTGATTAAGTTTCTTAAAGTTTTAAATAGGCATTCTTCCTAAATTATGATTTTTTAAGTGATCAGAGGCACAGTATATTGTAGTTAGCAAGTGCTCGCTCGCGCTCTCTGTCTCTCTCTCTCTCTATATATATATATATACATATACGGGCACTGTTACACTGAGTAAGGCATTCCTCTTTCTCCAGACAATTCAGTACTATAATAACCAAAAACATTAAAATATCAGAATTATTGCTTCAAAAAATAAATAAGTAACATCAAAATTAAGGGAAGAGAACTCTACGTAAAAAATAAAGTTTTCAGCCGGGTACGGTGGCTCACGTCTGTAATTCCAACACTTTGGGAAGCCAAGGCAAGCAGATCACCGGAGGTCAGGAGTTCGAGACCAGCTTGGCCAACATGGTGAAACCCCATCTCTACTAAAAATACAAAAAATTAGCCAGGCATGGTGGTGGGTGCCTATAATCCCAGCTACTCGAAAGGCTGAAGCAGAAGAATCGCTTGAACCCAGGAGGTGGAGGCTGTGGTGAGCCCAGATCGCACCATTGCACTCCAGCCTGGGCAACAAGAGGAAGACTGCCTCAAAAAAAAAAAAAAAAAGTTTTCTCTCTTAAGTATCGCTCTTCTCCAAAAGATATATAGATCTGGGCAAACAACCCTGGCCTTCTGAGTGAGTACAGAACGCCTCAAAATCAGTTTATGTTA
Source organism: Colobus angolensis palliatus (assembly GCF_000951035.1). Taxonomy (NCBI): domain Eukaryota; kingdom Metazoa; phylum Chordata; class Mammalia; order Primates; family Cercopithecidae; genus Colobus; species Colobus angolensis. Next base: position 9,476,664 of record NW_012116488.1, read on the forward strand.
ACATTAATAAAAATTTCCGAGTTAAAAAAATATAGAATATCTATTTACCTGCGCTGCAGTTCCTCTTCCTCTTCAAAAACCCCAAAGGGTTTCAATGTCTCAATTAGTTTCTGTGTAAGTATGCAGTCAGTCTCCTTGGGGGCTGCTAAGCTGATAGGAGAAGTAATGCCATAGTGCTTCTGTGGCGGCTGTGTTTGTTGTGATCCCTGTGTTGTAACTGGACTATAAATAAAATTGGATAAAATTACTCCCAAAAGAATTCTACAATTTGAAACAAATCAGCATGACCAGAAAAACTAATTTAGTAACACACATTTCTAAACGATTGGTTCCCTGCAATACCCCCAAAATTTTTATGACAAAAAGTGACCAAAAGCAAGTGACCAACAAGAGAAAATTCTACCCCAAGGATTTTAACTCTGTCACTACTTAAACACCTAAGTTAGAAGCCAGGCCAAATACACTGCTAGAGAAAACACTATCCAGAATATAGTAAACTTCTGAAAAATTTCACCTCTTGAAAATAAGCCAAAATCTGTTTCTTAAACATTGACAAACATGCTACAAAAAATGTTATTTTACCCATATAAGACATTCCCCAAATGAAACCTGGCATCTGACTCACAATGAATGAAGTTCAGAGATAATGAAGCAAATAGCATAAACTTAAACAAAATTTGAAGGGAAAGAACTATATTCACCCTAGGCTTGTTAATGATCTTTTTGAGAGATTTACACTTCAATAATGATGCTAGTCTAAAAAGTTTCTTTTACACACACACAGCTACATTTTTATCCATTTTAAGATAAGTTCCAAATTTGTAAAAAGGCACAGCATGCTTTAAATGCTTTGGAAATAAATTTGACTCAATCTTTTTTCATAATTTTTTTCATTAAATTAACTTTAAAAAGTCAACACAATATTTTTAAACTAACAGTTGAATAACATACAAAACCAAGTATATGATAAGGAACGACCCCAAATCTGGATTAGTTATTTCTCCCAAATTCCATTCCTTAAGAAATTAAGTGTTTATAGGCCAGGTGTGGTAATCACACTGTAATCCCAGCACTTCAGGAAGCTGAAGTGGGAGAAAGGCTTGAGCCCAGGAGTCGAGGCCAGCCTGGATAACACGTTGAAACCCCGCCTCTACTATAAAAAAAAAAAAGAAAAAAAAAAATTGTATTTTACACACACACACACACAGCTACTTTTTATTTTTTGAGATGGAGTCTCGCTCTGCCACCCAGGCTGGAGTACAGTGGCGCGATCTCAGCTCACTGCAACCTCTGCCTTCCGGGTTCTACTAATTCTCCTGTCTCAGCCTCCCGAGTAGCTGGGATTACAGATGCATGCCATCACGCTGGCTAATTTTTGTATTTTTAGTAGAGACAGGGTTTCACCATGTTGGCCATGCTGCTCTCAAACTCCTGACCTCAAATGATCTGCTCCCTTTTGCCTCCCAAAGTGCTGGGATTACAGGCATGGGCCACCAAGCCCAACCACAGCTACTTTTTTACCAAGTTCTAAATACAATGTCTACATAAGCAATAAAGTGCTAAATCTAAGAATGCTATACAGACAAGGCTTATGATGCATTTACTACACAAATCCACTGGGTTCTGGTCTATACTGTGACTGCTAGACTGTTCTGTAATTTGTCTTGTGGTATCAACACAGATCTAAGAATGCCAGGAAGCCCAAACTGCATGTTACTAATTAGCTGCTGGACTGCGTGTCACCTGTTTACTGTTGCCTGGTCTAGTTACATACTGTCTTAATTTTAATTCAGATTTTATAACAGCATTTACTGAATAAATATGAATCAGACATATCTCTTGCAGAAATTAATTCACGTTAGATCGTTTCCTCCTGCCCCTTTAATCTAAGCTGCATAGCTACTCGATATAATGTTAATCCACATCAGCACTAAGCATTTGCTGAAGACTTGCCCAAGCATGGTGTCTCACACTTGTAATCACAGCAAACTTTGGGAGGCTGAGGAGGGCAGATCATTTGTGGCCAGGAGTTCAAGACCAGCCCAGCCAACAAGGCGAAAACCCATTTCCACTAAAAATACAAAAATTAGCCAGGTGTGATGGCATGCTGTAATTTCAGCTACTCAGGAGGCTGAGGCAGGAGAATCACTCTAACCCAGGAAGTGGAGGTTGCAGTGAGCCAAGATCATGCCACTGCACTCTGGCCTGGGCAACAGAGCAAAACTCCACCTCAAAAAAAAAAAAAAAAAAATAGTATTTGCTGAAGACAAAATAAAAATGTTCTGTTTTCTAATCGTATGTAGCATCTCCTAAGGTTAAAATATACACATGAAGTATAACTGAATTCATAATGTCTTGGTCATTACACACAGGTTTTTCCCCCCCCTAGTTTTATTGAGGTATCACTGACATACCAAAAATACTGAACGTAATTAATGTATATAATTTGATAAGTTTGGACATATGCGTACACTTGTAGTTCCATTAGCATAATCAAGGTAATAAATACATCTATTACCTCCAAAGCTTCCCTGTGTGCCCCTCTGGTTTTCTGCCATAAGAGCACGGAACTTGAGATCACTCTTAAATTTTCAAGTGCACAATACAAACTATGCTTACCACCTATCCTAACGTAATTGTATTATCTTGTGTTATTCATTGCTTCATGAGTTTTTCTTAATAAACTACAGTCCTTCACAATTATCCTGGGATTATGAATGCTTTCATAAATGATTTTAACATGAGTAAAGCCAGAAAAAAAAAAGTGTAAAAACTTCATTTTGTCTAGGCTAGATCTGGTTCAAGCAAGGACAGCTTGTAAGTCAAGTATAAGCTGAAATCGTATTTTTGTAGCCTCAAGCAATAAATCTCTATTTTTGTTTTGTGCAAGTAATATGTTTCTCTGCATTCTTTTCCATTCTCAAGGAATTAAATTCATTACCAGTTCAGTTTGGATCATTAAAAAAACAAAGAGTATCCACTGTAAGATTCCTCTATCTTTCCCATTTTTTTCTTATTCAAATCTTCAGACTTTCATTGTCACAATAAACAACGCTTGGAAAGCTCCTATCTACTTTAACTTTCTCACTAGAACACTAGAATACAAGCCCTGATTTCTAAATGTGCACAAGATTTGCTCAGCCTAATTTGAAAAAATATTGATTACACTAACATTTTGATGGGGAAATAAATCATATGCAAGCTGGAAATTTTTATTTACTTTATTCCAAATGTAGGCACATCATCCAGCCTCAGTATTACTTTGTGTCAATATAAAACCACATGTGTTCCACCTAATTCAAGAAAGAACATATATGGGCCAGGCACCGTGGCTCATGCTTATAATCCCAATGCTTAGGGAGGCACAGCAGGGAAAAATCACTTGAGGTCAGGAATTGACCAGCCTGGGCAACATAGCGAGACACCCATCTCTATGAAAAATAAAAATTAGCTGGGCTTGGTGGCACAAGCCCGTAGTCCTCCTAGCTACTCAGGAGGCTGAGGCAGGAGGATGGCTTGAGCCCAGGAGTTTGAGATAGGAGCTCAGGAGGGAGGGAGGGAGGGAAGAAGGAAGAGAGGGAGAGATGGAGGGAAGGAGGGGATGGAAGGGGAAGGAAGGAAAGAAAGTAAAGGAAAACCTATGTAACACAGACCTACCAAATAAAAAAAAACAAATACATACTCTGAAATTTACAAGATACTTGTGTATCCAATAAAAATGGCTCAGCATGAGCTTAAGGAGCTAGACTAAGAATTCCAGACTCTCAGATATTTCAAATGTCCAAAATGTCCAAAGTAGAAACATTAAACATTATAACACTTTAAATGAAAGTGAAGATTTTCCATTTAACATTAGAAATTAAGTAGAATGATAAAACAGTTTAAGAAATCCTTTTGTTGCTGTTCTCCTTCCAACAAAACAAAACTATATACTCCAATATTGGGCAATTTGGAACATAAACCTCCAAAGATTAAGGATTCTTCTGCCTTATATATGAACTGACACTCTCCTGGAACCCTACACCAGACAGCTACCAACCAAGAATGCAAAGTTCTTCCTCCCATTTTTGAACGCACTAGACATCTATCTATTCTAGAAACATTTTACCAGTATTTAATTTTCTTCAGATACTATTCTACTTTGAAAAATAAACTTCTATAATTTATGTAACACAAAAACGAAAAACACAAACCAGACATATAGCTGCGGTATCTGTGATTCCTTAAAATGTATTCCTGGTTTTTAAAATCAAGAACACTGTGCTTTGCTTGAGCAACTGGTCCATTTTCATCTCACCAACATAATTAGTATTCACCTTTAGGGTACTGCCTGAATTTTTAGAGTGCGACTGGCAGCCATCTATAAGCTCTCTACTCTATAAAAATACAAAAATTACTGTATTTCCTTAAGAACTACTTTTAGTAACCTAATTTTTTGCTCCATTGTGTATCTATCCTTATTCTTCCTTTTCATCCACATCTAATGCAAACATCTTGCCAGTTTTTATTATTATGACTAAAGCATTCTTAAAAGTCTTCATCCTTTCTGGATCAGAGTTACACATAAATACATACCTACATATAATAGTACATATATGAATTCTGCCCCCTCTCAAAACCACAAAAGGCAGCCAAACACTCCTCCCCTATAAACACACCTTTTGTTACTGGTTCAAGGTATTGTATAAAGAATTTTCAGAACTCTTCACTCCTTAGAATATGCGGAGTTTTCTTTATAATATTTAAATTATTTTCATCAAGGCAAAGTTCACATAGAACACATGCCTTTTAATTGTTTTAGCATTCTATATAACAATTCCTTTTCAACTATTCTAGTTCTGACTCTTGGCAATCTTGGTTCCAACTCCTTTCCTTCTACTCCTTTGTCACATGGTTCCACCAGGCATAGTACTACTAAATATGTCTTCCTAAAATACAACTGTATACTAAAAAACTGTAACTTCTGGTAATGGCATTCAAGACAGACTACAAAGTCTGATCTCAACTCAAAAATAATCTGATAAAAAAGGGAGAAAGCAAGCCTGATTCTACTTCTGCTACTCGTCGTATTACTCTGGTTTCATTTCTGCCACTAGTTATATTATCCTTGGTAAGTTGCATCTCTGTGGATTTACCTTAGAATTATTATATCTCTTCGTTACTTTGGATAACAAACTAGGAATTTTACAACTACAGCATATAACACTAACGAGCAGTTTCCAAATACGAAAGTTTTTAGACCAAAGCTGAGACACAGGTCTTTCTTGCCCCCATTCAGGGCTGTCAAGATGACTCTAACTAGGATAAATATCTAGGAATTTAGAATAGTGACATTTTTGTTGACTGTTGGCTGTTTATTTTGGCGGGATATTTGTTTCAAAAGGTTAGACATTCAACTTAACTAATACATACAATCTCAACTATCAAGAACCACCTTGGTACAGCAGTTAGAAATCTAATGCAAACAGTGCAAGTTCCTATGATTTGTTAACTGGAATTTAATGGTCATACATTCAAATAGGCAAAGTATGATCATCTTTGCACATATAAAGATCCCATTTTAAGTCAGTGAAGACAACTATGAAATACTCGAATGGCCTTGATTGCCCATAGTAAAATCTAAAACCCAGATGCTATTTCAAAAATATTTAAAAAGCATAAAGGCACTAAAAGAAGATAAAAAACATTTTCAGAGCCTTTGTCAAGCAAGACACAAAACGCAAAAGCCATAAAAACAGGTTTACTTGTATCAAAATATTCCAACTTTTATATAGTAACAATATAGCACATAAGGAAAATTAAAGCAAATGATAAAAGGAGAAAATACATGCAACTTATGTCAAAACAGCAATAGTCCGAATACATAAAGAATTCTTCAATCAATTTTTTAAAAAGTTTCACTGCATATCAGGGAAGCAAATTAAGACAACCAGATTAATGAAAAACAAAATTTAATATATGTGGTAAGAATGAAAGACCAAAAAACCTCCAATGTTGGCAATGGTGTAAAAAAAAAAAAATGAGCCCTTATCCATCACGATGAAAGCAAACTTGTTCCATCATTTTAAAAAGCAATATGGTATTTATCAAAATTAAAAATGCACATACCAATTTTAAAAGTTTGTCTAGCAACTTTATCTCCAGCAATCTATTTATTATAGAAATACTAGGACAGAAGTACTAGGGCAGAAGGCTCAAACTGAAAGCCCTGAAGTTGGAAGACATATTCTCTTTAATCACGCATTTTTAAACTATAAAATACTACATAAAAAGCTAAATCCCCAGGCCTGGTGCAGTGGCACAGACCTGTAATACCAACACTTTGGGAGGCTGAGGCAGGAGGATCCCTTGAGTCCAGGAGTTTGAGAACAGCCTGGGCAACATAGGAAGATGCCATCTGTACAAAAAGTTTAAAAATCAGCCCGCTGTAGGGGCATGCACCTGTAGTCCCAGTTACTCAGATGGCTGAGGCAAGATGATCTCCTGAGCCCAGGAAGCTGAGGCTGTAGTGAGTTGTGATTACACTACTGCAATCCAGCCTGGGCGACGAGACTCCATCCCCCAAAAAAGCAAAAAACAAACAATAAAAAATATATAAATTTCCAGCCACTCCTAGAGTATGGGTGCAAAGACTGGAAGACAGACCAAAATAGGGACCCAAATTCCAGCACAACAGAAATAAGCTTGAAATGAGCAGTGTCTATGCCAGGGCTATCCCCTAAAAAGAGAGTTTGTTTGGTACTTAGTTCATTCATTTGTAAGTTAACTCTCTTGATCTCATAGGTTCTGGAATTTGAACCTTTCTCATAGAACTAACACAGAAAGGTATTCAAGGTTGTTCACTGAGCAGAGTATGCAATGAAGTAAAACTGGAAACCACCTAAATATCCATCAATAAAGAACTGGTTAATTACAGTACATGCTTACAACTTAAAACTATGCCAAAATAAAGAAATGAGATAGTACATGTAGCAGCATGTGTATCAGGACAAAAAAAGGTGGCAGAATATAATTATGATCATAGTTGCCATCTACTGAAATTTCAACATATCCCACATATTAAGTCAAGCACTTTATTCTTAAATTTTTCTAACAACTCTTACTATTAGTTCTAAGAAAGAAGGCTTGATTAAGTTTACTGGACCAGAATATGAACCTAGATATCTGATTTCATAGCCTATAATAATCATCTCTATACTGAGGCACCTCTGTACATCATTTACAATATATAGTCATATAGATAGAGTTTTTTTAGAGATGGGGTCTTGCTCTGTTGCCCAGGCTGATCTAAACTCTTGAGCTCAGGTGATCCTCCCTCATAGCTCAGATTACAGGCATGCACCATGACACCCAGTTATTTTTTTTAACTATTTGTATATTACGTCTATAATACATTCATAGAAACACAAGCAAGCAGCATTGAGACCGTAATATTTTACCTTATATTTTATAAATTTGTTTCAACTTGTTAAATTATTTAAAGTAGATATTAATAATCTTGCAAAAGTTGAAAGTCAACTAATTCTACCATTCACCATTAAATTAAAACAGTTATAGCAAGGAGGCTAAAATCACTGCCTAAAATGGCAGGGAGGGGCACCAAACAAATCCTCAAATTAAAATAATTCGCTTTTGGTTATTAGCTGAAAACTCAGTTTATGCTAATTAAAACACTATTTTGTGAAATAAACCAAGATTTTTTAAATAGCTTTTTAGTGCAATACTCTAGAAATAGTAAATCCAAAGCAAATATTGCTTCATTTATTGCTCCAGGAAGCTGCTAGGCCAACCACGATTATTAAACATCAACTCAATTTTCCTAAAAGCACTTTTTTCTCATCTACCTTTTGTCAGAAAGTACAGTATTTATTAGGTTGAAATGTACCAAATTCCTAAATATGCATAAAAGACAATGCTAAATAAAATCAGAAATACAAAGATGCTTAAGGTAGTCTCTGTTTTCAACGACAATCTCAAATTTAGTCTCGGATTCAGATCCTTAAACAAGTCCAAAGTAGAAGCTTGGGAAAAAAAAAAATTAAAGAAACAAAGATAAAATCATGACTATGCCAGAAGGTTAAGGTGTACACAGTAAATGATCGGAAGGGAGAAGTGCAATCTAGACAGATGACTACTAACACACAAAAGGACAGAACATCATATTTCCATTGGTGTTTTCCTCAAACAGTTACTGTTTTAAGTACTTTGCATCTCAATTTAATTTTTTTTTTTAACACAGTCAGGGTCTCACCATGTTTCCCAGGCTGGTCTCAAACGCCTGGGCTCAAGCAATCCTCCCACTTTGACCTCCCAAAGTGCTGGGATTACAGGCATGAGCCACCACAGCCCGTCTGTGTCTCAATGTATACAAAGCTCATCAGGCACTACTGATTAATCCCCACCTACTGATAGCAGGCATTTGGAAGAAGTTGTGGCCCATGATATTAACAGAGTCAACTGTCCCAATTCATAGCTACTACTTAACAGAAAATGCTTGATGATGTGCATGATGGAGTTAAAACTGAAAGCCAAACTTGCTAATCTTGTTCTTTGGAAGCCATTGGAGAGACTGCAGTAACTGACAGAAAGCACAATTCCCCACAGTACCAGGTGCTGCTGAAAGGTCTCCACCTTAACGTGCTCATTCGAAGGACATGAACAGAAAAGACACAGGGATCTCTCTAAGTATCTCACTGTGCATTAAATATTAATTCTGAGCCAAAATAATACAATCTCCTTTTTAACAAGGTATGCAGCATATAATGATAGTAGTTTAGAGGCAAGAATATTGCCTAAATAACGTATATGCTAAGAAATTAAAAAGCTGGTTAAATGGCCCACCATAAGGTGTTCTGTGTAAGTGGTACTAAAAATATTTAGACCCCACTATATTCTTAAAAATGTACTGCAGGTGGGCCATCCAGTCAATAGTAAAGCAGTAGCAGAGGTTCAAAGATGACGTAATAGTTTGTTTACGCTCAAGGAGAATAAAGCATGTATGATAAAGCCCAAAGCCAAACTGAAAATTCAAGGTTGCTTATGCACAGAAAGGGTACTTGCTATTCAATTCCTACAATAGCCAAGTTATTTTTCCTCACTTCATAAGGGTACTTCCAACTGCCCCTTTGTGCACAAGTGCATGTATTCGTGTGTGTATGTCCCTCTCTCTCATATGGCTAGGAGAAACTTAAAAAAAAAAAAAAAGTTGAATTGTGCACTCCTACATCAACTTGCCAAGTACAACTTGAAAATGAAAGAAATGTAAATTTAATAAAGTATGAAACAGGATCTGAAAAAGTATGAAAGAGTGTGAAAATGTATCAGAAAATAGTCAAAATCATAGTAAGTCATAGTACTACAGACGCTAATTTCAGGAAATGCAATTTAAATGTTTCTAAGGATCAAAATGACAGAAACACTGTATTTGATCAACCCCCAAATTATAAAAACTGCCATAAAATGCAAGAAGCCAATTTCTGGACAAAATATAGAGGGAATACAAATTTGAAAAATAATTATGTACCAAAAGAGGAAGAAAGAAATCTAACAGAATGCCTCTATTTTTTCTTCCCAAATCCTTAAGTTTCCACAAATGAGATTGCTATACAGTTCAGCAGGCCTACATACAATCCAAAGATTAAAAAAAAAAAAAGGCAACTCCCACAAAAGGTACTGGCCACAAAGTGGGGTCTGTAAGTGGCAAATCTGTGCATGGCTTTAAATAAGAATATATACACAAATAAAGTCACTAAAAGTATAGTCGTGTGCCACATAACAGCATTTTTCAGTCAAGGACAGACCACATATAGAACAATGGTCCCGTAACAGTGTAAGACCGTATTTTTACTATTCCTTTTGTGTTTACATACATTTAGATACACAAATGCGGCCGGACGCGGTGGCTCAAGCCTGTAATCCCAGCACTTTGGGAGGCCGAGACGGGCGGATCACGAGGTCAGGAGATCGAGACCATCCTGGCTAACACGGTGAAACCCCGTCTCTACTAAAAAATACAACAACCTAGCCGGGTGAGGTGGCGGGCGCCTGCAGTCCCAGCTACTCGGGAGGCTGACGCAGGAGAATGGCGTAAACGCGGGAGGCGGAGCTTGCAGTGAGCTGAGATCGCGCCACTGCACTCCAGCCTGGGAGACAGAGCGAGACTCCGTCTCAAAAAAAAAAAAAAATAGATACACAAATGCTTCCTAATGTATTATAACTACCTACAGTATTCAGTACAGTAACACGCTGTACAGGTTTACAGCTTAGGAGCAACAGGCCATGTCACAGCCGAGGTGCATAGTAGGCTATACCATTTAGGTTTGTGTAAGTACACTGTTCCCACAGTAAAATCACCTAACACATTTTTTCAGAATACATCCAATCATTAAGCGACGCACAAGATCTCAGGTTCTATAGCATGTTACATTCTGTGTATACTACAAGTATATACTATATGTTACTTTGGTTTATATACTTTCATATGTATTTTTCACGATGTAAATACTTTGAGATTTAAATGTTACACAGACAAAAAACTTGAGCTTGAAAATTATTTCTACTTGAAACTATATAGAGATTCCAACTGGCCAGGCGTGGTGGCTCATGCCTGTCATCTCAGCATTTTGGGAGGCCAAGGTGGGACTGTTTGAGCCCAGGAGTTTGAGACCAGCCTGGGCAACGTGGCAAAACACTCTCACACAATAAAAAATGCAAAAAATAGCCACATGTGGTGGTGCATGCCTGTAGTCCCAGATACTCAGGAGGCTGAGGTGGGAGGATCCCTTGAGCCTGGGAGGTCAAGCCTGCAGTGAGCCATGATCCCACAACTGCATTCCAGCCTGGGTAACAGTGACACCCTGTCTCACAAATAAAGACTCCAACTGAGCTAACCACACGTGGTTCCCTACAGTGTCCACAGGAAATGGTATAGTGTACTGGAATGAGAATGGAACATGGAATCCAGAGCTGATTTAAGCCCCAATCTACAATTTAGTACCTTTACGACCTTGGTCAGGTATTCTTTTGAGCCTCAACTTTAATCAACTTTTAGGGGAACCAATTACCTCCTATAATGTTGCTGCTTTGTAAATCATAAACTAGCATTGTCTGATTATTTAAAAGCTGCTAGGTAATTAGAACCCTGAACATACAGAATAAAAAGAGATACACACACCCTCCCAAAATGAGAACTAGCTAAGAAGTCAAATGGTCTCATTTTACCTGAAAGAAGCTAGCTTTATAAACTTGCCTAGATAAAACTAAAGATGAAATTTAATTGTAATGTTAACCTAAAGTTGACTTAGTTAACCAGGAATAGAATGTTCTGATGAGTGAAAACATTTTTAAAGTTGTTATCAAGCCAGAACTGGCTTCTGCCTTAAGAAGGTGAGGAAAACAATCAGGGATAAGAACTGAGTAGGCTCATAAATTTACTCAACTCCCATACCTTGCCTTCCAACTTCTCTACCAAAAAATATGGACTGAAAATATGTTTCAGGTAAAACACCACATCTCAAAACCATAATCAACATTTACTGAGCAGCAATTCACTATAAAAACTCCAAATTTTAAAATCTGAGAATCAAAATCTCACAGTTCTGTTATCTTTCCTAAAGGTTATCTAATACATTGTTTTTCACTGACAACAACAAAAAAATTTTATTTAAATCACAGAGGGTTGGGGTGGAGTGGGGTGCATGTCCATCCCCAGACAATGTTCAGAAAACCGCCAGAGACCGGGCGTGGTGGGACTGTAATCCCAGCACTTTGGGAGGCCAATGCAGGCAGATCACCTGAAGTCAGGAGTTCGAGACCAGCCTGGCCAATACGGCGAAATCCTGTCTCTACTAAAAATACAAAAATTAGCCGGACGTGGTGGCACAGGCCTATTATCCCAGCTACTTGGTAGGCTGAGGCAGGAGAATTGCTTGAACCTGGGATGTAGGGGTTGCAGTGAGCCGAGCTAGCACCACTACACTCCAGCCTGGGCAACAGAGCAAGACTCCATCTCAAAAAAAAACAAAAAAACACCAGAGGTGCTGCATGGGCAGCTCACACCACCACTGAAAAGTCTACTTCATCTTGGGGCAGCTGTTCTCAATCAGGATTTCTCAAGTTTTCAAACATTTTGGTCTCAGGACCCCTTTACAACTCTTAAAATGTACTGAGCACTCCAAAGAGCTCTTACTTACATGCATTATGCTTACCAATATCCACTGCATTGGAAATTATTAACTGAAAACCTTGTAAAGTATTTATTCATTTAAATAGCAAGAAACTCATTACATGTTAACATGCTTTAAAAAACTGTTTTCCAAAACAAAAAATTTAGTAAGAATGGCATGCTTTTGCATTTCTGTAAATCTCTTTAATTCTGGCTAAACCAAAGATGGCTGGATTCTCATAGCTGTTTCTGCATTCAATCTGTTGCAATAAATTGTTCTAGTTGAAGCACATGAAGAAAACTTGGCATCAAACCAACATTATAACTGTTTCTTTTTGTTTTGTGGAGACGGCTATGTCACCCAGGCTGGTCTTGAACTTATAGGCTCAAACAATCCTCCCACCTTGGCCTCCCATAGTGCTGGGAGCAACATTCTAATTGGAAAAGAGCAGTATTTAGTCTTTTCAATTAATTGTGGGTAGTCTTCTTTGATACTACACCAGAACTCCCCAAGTGGTAGTTTTGCAAAGATTAGTTACAATATGAAAGTTAAAACCCTATTAATAAACCCTGGGTACTCTGTTGCATTAAAATCTGGTTTGTCTTGCACTCTGTACCCTTGAATGCATATACGATTTTATTACATCACAAATGGTCATTTGGAAAATACAGGTTCACTGAATTATACAGGCCTACCAAATATTTAAAAACGTTACTTTCTTAAGCACACATTACACAGCATTGAAACTACATGCATTAATCCACCAATGTCAGCAGAAACATCTTTTAAGTATTGGGAAAAACTGTCAAGCTCATGATGGAAAAGCAAGCTTTCTAAAATTCTGTATTTTGCTTGAAAGCTCAAATTTTTCACTGGCCAGGAATACAGTCAGTTGTTTACCTTGAAGTGACAGACTCGCTTTATTCTCATGTAAGTCTCCTAAATACTCAAATATGAATATCCACAGTTCATCACTTGTTCTTTCAGATAAAAATGGAGCTCCACGAAAACACCAGCTTAGCTCATAAATCAACATACAAGTGCTCCTCAAAACCACCATTTTACTCCCCAGTATACAGCTTCACAACTACTTTCCATGGTCACAGTACATTAAAAAGATAAAGTGTCAAGATTTGATAAAATTAACCTCCTTTCACTGTTTCATCAAAAGCTTTTTTAAACTATGAGTGTGCAGTCTTTAAGAAATAAAATGTCGGCCAGGTGAGGTGGCTCCCGCCTGTAATCCCAGCACTTTGGGAGGCCGAGGTGGGCAGATCACGAGGTCAGGAGATCGAGACCATCCTGGCCAACACGGTGAAACCTCGTCTCTACTAAAAATACAAAAATTAGCTGGGCGTGGTGGCTGGCGTACACCTGTAGTCCCAGCTACTCCGAAAGCTGAGGCAAGAGAATCGCTTGAACCCGGGAGGTGGAGGTTGCAGTAAGCCGAGATCAGGCCATTGCATTCCAGCTTATCGACAGAGCGAGACTCTGTCAAGAACGAAAGAATGAACGAATGGACGACAGAAAGAACGAACGAACAACAGCAAGAATGGAGGGAGGGAGGGAGGGAGGGAGGGAGAAGGAAATGACTATATACAATACCGGATCTCTGCCTTGATTGTTCCTATGATGGATATAGCATTTCCCACCACTGCTTTTGCACTATAAGTATACACCACTGCTTTTGTTGAAAGACAAAACATCTCAGTAACATGAAAACTGTTTTAACATTACATACCCTCTTTAAGATCTCAGTGGTCCCCCTCCCCAAGCATCCACAGATCACGCTCTGGGAAGCACCGAACATCCACCAGCAGGTACCAGTTCTGCTTGTTATGGTGATGTAAAACTGCTCCAATTCCCTGTTTTTTGTGCAGCACCCACAAATATTTGAGAGGAAAGCTATTGTCTCACCTAACTCTTTTTGGTAACTTCGACAACATTCTATGCATGAAGCATACAATGCTACTGATACTGGTTACTCTTACTTTACACCTTATCATCATACATCTGATACTCAGAACTGAGCTGATGCCAAAAATATCTGACCAACACAGAGTAGGGCAGAAATACATCTAATTTCCATAAGGGCATCACACTTTTGTTAATGCCGTGGTTCTCAACCAGATTTTGCACCCCAGGGCACATTTGGCAATATGTGGAGACATTTTTGGTTGTCATTACTGGGGAAATGGAGGGGTGGAGCTCCTGGAATTCAGTAGGTAGAAGCCAAGGATGTTGTTAAACAAACTACAATACACAGGACAGGCACCTGCAAGGAATGAATCTGGCATAAATGTCAATAATGACTAGGTGAGAAACTCTGTTTAATGGATCCAAAGACTATCAAAACTTTCAGAAGCTTTACCAACATAGCTCTTAAATCAGACTATAATCTTTTCAAAAGTATGTTTGTAGCTACATATGAAATCTAGACAAAATATGGACACTTGATCAAAATGTTCTGTAATATCCTAAAATTCGATAATTTTGATTTAAATTCATTCTGACAACTCACCTAGGGTCCATGCCCCAATGCCACTCACCCATCCAAATTTAACATTAGGACAGGTGTACCAAAAATGAAAGTCAAACACAATAAAGCGGGGAAATCACAATCCAACACATCAAAAAAAACAAAATTTATGACAGTGTGACAGCAGTACATGAAAAACCAAGCAAATTCATGAGGAAGAAGCCCTATTTTTCTTTAATTCTTTGGTCTCTCTACTGTTCACTATAGTAATTATGGTATACTTAGTTTTTGAGTCTCGCTTTGTCGCCCAGGCTGGAACGAAGTGGCATGATCAAGGCTCACTGCAGCCTCGGTCTCCCGGGCTCAAGCAATCCTCCCACCTCAACCTCCCAAGTAACTGGGATTACAGGCATGAGCCACCACGCCCAGCTAATTTATGTGTTTTTTTGTAGGATTAAGTTTCGCTATGCTGCCCAGGCTGATCTCAAACTCCTGGCCTCAAGCGATTTACCTGCCTGGGCCTCCCAAAGTGCTGGGATTACAGGCGTGAGGCACCGCGCCTGGCCCGGTCTTCCATTTTACACACTTGAACGAACTCACGAAGAATCTGAAATACCTAAAGTCTTTCACAGAAATGTATACCTTCCCTCTTCAAAGAATGTTGGGGGAAAGTAGGTATAAAAGTACTTTTAATTCCTAGAAATAAGACACAAAATTACTTAATGTTATTTCTTCATTGAAGCCTTTTAAGGTGTACATCTATCATTTTTAATGCTAGTATAAGAAAAAGTCCCTTTTCAAAGACAGCAAAATGCTAACTGTTAATAACACTGTCATCACATGACATCACTGCAAACATTTATTTCCTACTGAACTGAGAACCACCACAAAAATCTTGCTTAGACTCAGTTCTCCTAAGGTCTCTTATCATTCCATGAAAGGGAAAATATCGATAAACAGAAACCATGCAGATTCCAAGATTTTAGACATGTATAGTTCATTAAGTCTAACAAACGTTTTCATCACAGAAGTAATGTGATAAACTTAATAACATTAAGGAGGTGGGTGGGAGCCATGAAAAATCATTTTAAAATACATAAATTTCGATAGAAGTCATGAGGGTCTGTGTCAAAGTTAAAGTCTCACCTGTAAAGAAACACATCGACACACACACATGGAATTGTAAAACTACAATCGGTGATTATGTGCAAAAGAAATTATCCTTACTTAAAAAAAAAAACAGACCTGAGTTACTACATTCGACGTCTAGAAACCACAAAAATCTTTATCCTGAATTTAACCAAAACTTTGACTGTCAATTACAGGTTGCGTTTCGAGGCTAAGATGAAGAAAACTCGGTCCCTGGTCTCAAAGAGGCACTCTTACGCTTCAATCTTCAAAAATGGAAGAAATGCGGTCTCACTATCTAGGCCTCTACAATGCTGTATATTTGCAGAAAAAAAAAAATCCGTAATCTACTGGCAATGAGCTGCCAAATTATATCTCATTACCAGAAAGGGGGAGGGGAGAAAAAAAACTTTGTAAAAACCCTCTAAGAAAAGAAAAACGGGTAGTGGGATTAGAAAGCATAGAGACTAGCTTTAAGCCTTACAACCAGGAAAAAAAAAGTATGAGACAGAGAAAGAAGGAAGCAGAATGAAACCCGGTTACCCCATCAAAACAAAACAGGGAAAGCAATACAGAAGTCGTTCCGGAGGAGGGCACCCTGGGAAGTGCCCCCTTCCCCGACCGACCGTGAATGCTAGGGAGGACTGGGGCGGAGGTGGAGGCAAGGGGACTCAACGCTCAAAGCTGGGCTTTTAACTCGTGCTCCTACATTCAGACAAGGTCAGTGGAAGAGCTAACTCTGGCGCACAACACAGGCATCTGGAAATGGAAGAGAGTGAGCAAGCTGAGGCAGACCAGGAACAGAAAAGCAACATCGAATGGGCCCGAGGGGCGCCGAGAGCGAGCCCGAACCCCAAGTGCTGATCCCGCGTGGAGCAGGGTCTCGGTTCCCCGCCGCCAGGCAATGTTTTGTTTTGGGGTTGTTTTGGTTTTCTTTGTGGACGGGGCGGAGAAGCTGGAGTGGCCGGACTAGTTAAGAGGTTCCTCCAGCTCTTCCGGAAGGGGAAGGCCCCCGGCCCGACGGCAGCTGACCCAGCCAGGAAGGGTCGGGGGACGCGGGAACCCAGCACACGGGAGAAGTGCGGCGGCGAGCGGGCGAGGAAACAGGAAGGTCCCCAGTCCTGCCTGCCTCCTACCGGGGGGAGGGTCGGGCTCGCTGCCACCCTCTCCGCCTACCCCTTCCCCTTCCCGGACGCCCCCAAAGGCCCAGCCGGCGAGCGAAAGAAAACAGAATACAAATTACTTACAACGGCATCGTCTCCTGCGCCGGCACCGCCCAGTCACTTCCCCCCCGCAACCGCCGCCGCTGCCGCCCTGGGCATGATCCACTGAGGCGGGAGGGAGGGGGGGGGCCTGCCTCAGCCCTGGGTCCAACCCCTCTCCCGCACCGCTCCCGCCGCTTTAAGCGCTTCTCCTCCTTCCCCTTCGTCCTAACATGGCGCCCGAGCGCTACCACAGCAACGTTCTAGAACTGCTGACGCCACCACGCACGCCGTGCGCGCGCCTGCGCACCAGCGCCGTCCGCCGCGAAGCCTCACGGGAAGCGGAGTTCTTACGGCCGCCGGCGGCCGGGCAATTACCACGCCGGTCTTCTCACGCTTAGTGGTAGGTGTCGGATGGTGGAAGGGAACGGTCAGGGAGGCTCCGGGAGGTGAGTTGTACCTTGGGCGGGGACGCTCTCATGGGCAATGCGGCGTGGACGGCGCAAGGAAGAACCCGGAGAGATCCCAAGCCCACGAGGCGCCGCTTCCGGCGCACTGTGAAGTCCTACCTTTCCCGCCGCCTGAGGTCGCGGCGGCTGCTTTTTCCTGGAGCGGCGTCCCTGAAGGCGCTGCCAGGGGGCTGAGGCACCCACGCGTGCACCGTGTGTACCCCACAGCGCGGCGCTTAGAACGACTCGCATGAGTCGCTGCCTTGGGTCGGAACCGGTTACTCAGCCGCTTCGTACTCGACTGCAAAGTAACAAGTACTTTACCGGGCAGCGGTGCCGGCCGCTTGTGATACGGCGAGAGGTCTTATCCCAGAGCCGACAAAAACATGTCCCCAGTACTCCCTTTCCCTCCCAGACTGCGTCCCACCCAGTGGACCCAGAGGGAGTTTTCCGTCTGTTTTAACACCAGCGTATTCCTGATGCCTGACCCAGGCGCTGAAATATTTGTTGAGCTAATAAATGTGTAGGTTAGGACTGTGAGGACAGTTCCCGAATTCTGGAACACGGGCTGATTTTACTTTTGAACAAATGCTGCACTGAAACTTCCTGACAGAGCTGACCTGTTTTATAGGAACATCAATGGCAGTCACCGCTGGCATTTTAGCAAAGGCTGTCTTGGTCGTAATTTTCCCTTGACTGTGTTTCCAGCCCGTAATCTATCTCAGGTGGGACCTGGAAGTCTACCTTCCCGCGACCTCTGGGCAAAAGTGTGAGAAAGTGTTTGAGGCAGAGCCTCCTCTCTCATATGCCCTCCATCTGCGAATTAGAACGAATTATAAGTTCTACGGTGTCACATAGGGGGTTAGTGGAGAGGAGGAGGGAAAGAATCAAATACAGGACGCTGCATTAACCAAAGTTTTAAACTCTAAATGTAATAATACGCATCTGTGAGTCCTCAGGAAGTTTCACAAAGGCTTTCCCTTTTTCACAGAACGTCTAGTAGGACTAGTGACTCCAAGTGGGAAAAGCACAGGACCTGTCCTTAAACCTGCCCTGTCCATTAGGTAGCCCCTTGGCCACTTAGGGCCACTGAGCCCTTGAAATGAGGCTAGTTTGTTTAGGATGCACTGAAAGTGCAAAATACGCACGGGTGTCAGTTCGAGGAATGTGAAATACCTCTCTGATCACTTTTTGTATCGATTGCACATTGAAATATTTTGGATATATTGCAGTAAAGAAAATGTAAACCGGACACGGTGCCTCACACCTGTGATCCAGCACTTTAGGAGGCTGAGGTGGGAGGATTGCTTGAGCAGGAGTTAGAGACCAACCTGGGCAATATAGGGAAACCCCTGTCTCTACAAAAAGTAAAAAAAAATTATCTGGGCATGGTAGTACGTGCCTGTGGTCCCAGTTACTCCAAAGGCTGAGGTAGGAGGATTGCTGGAGTGGGAGGTGGAGGCTGCCATGAGTCATCACCTCACTGCTGCACTCCAGCCTGCGTGACACGAGACCCTGTCTCAAAAAATGTATATATATATACTGTTAAAATTAATTTTACCTATTTTTTTAAATGTGATGACTAGGAAATTTTAAGTTATATATGTGGCCTTCATTTCCATTAAATAGTGCTTATTTGGAAACAGACTTATGTTTGATTCTCATTTCTTCCAGTTAGTCTCGTTTCCTTTTGTCATCAAGGTGGCTTTGGCTGGGGACCCAGCAGCATAGTTGTCCCTAAAAGACTGAAAATCTGACATCCAGCAAATTCAATAATGTATTAAGGCTGTGGACTTAAAAAGCTGCTTATAAAGATATGCCCTGGGGCCTGGCACATGGCTCATCCACATCTGTAATCCCAGCTCTTTGGGAGGCAGAAGATTCCTTGAACTCCGGAGTTCTAGACCACCCTGGGCAACATGGCAAGACCTTGTCTCTATTAAAAAAAAAAAAATCAAAAAAATTAGCTGGGCTTGGTGGCACACACCTGTAGTCCCGGTTACTTGGGAGGCTGAGGTTGGGAGGATCACCTGAGGCAAGGAAGTCGAGACTGCAGTGATCCCTGATCGTGCCACTGCACTCTAGCTTGGCAACAGAACAAGACCTTGTCCAAAAAAAAAAAAAAAAAAAAAAGCACTAATGATGTACTTTATGAATAAAAGAATGGGACTTTTTCAGCTTATGTTGTCCTCTGCCAGGCATTTCAGAAGGCAGTGAAGAGAGGGACGCTAAACATCCATGCTTTTGGTCTATAATTGCTTCAAACTATTTTTGTTTCAGCCTTCCATAGAATGAGGCCGCTAGATAGCCAGCTGATGAATATTTAGTACCTAGAATGTGCTAGATACCACGCTACTTGCCTAAAACATTTAAAAGGAACAATATCGAGGGTTGAGGATGGAGTCAAGGTAGACTTCATGTAAGAGGTCACTTCAGACATGTGCTGATATGTTAGGGTTTGGTAAGTGGACAGAAGGAGTAGAAGGGCATCTCAGGTAAAGAGAACTATTTTTAAAAATAAAATGAGGCCGGGCGCGGTGGCTCACGCCTGTAATCCCAGCACTTTGGGAGGCTGAGGCAGGTGGATCACGAGGTCAGGAGATCGGGACTATCCTGGCTAACACGGTGAAACCCTGTCTCTATTAAAAACTTCAAAAAAATTAGCCGGGCATGGTGGTGGGTGCCTGTAGTCCCAGCTACTTGGGAGGCTGAGGCAGGAGAATGGCATGAACCCGGGAGGCGGAGCTTGCAGTGAGCTGAGATGGCCCCACTGCACTCCAGCCTAGGAGACAGAGGGAGACTCCGTCTCAAAAAAAGAAAAAGAAGAAATAATAATAATAATTTAAAAGTGCAAATAATTTATTTCAAGAAAGGGAGACTTTTGAAGTGACTAAACCACAAAATATTTCGTGAGGAGTGGTGAAAATAAAGCTGGAAAGTTAAGTGAAAGGCAGAAGATAAGGGGCATAGTGGTGCACACCTGTAGTCCTCTATTCTGAAGGCTGAGGTGGGAAAATCATCTGAGCCCGGGAAGTCAAGGCTGTAGTGAGCCAAGATCATACCACTGCGCTCCAGCCTGGGTGACAGAATGAGACCATGTCTCATAATAAAGGGAGTAGGGGGAGATGGGAGAGCATATAATGACTCCATAAATAGACAAGGGAATTATAGATTGTGATACGAGGCATTAATAAACCAGGCATTAGAGTTGTGGTGGAGGCCAACTTCAGATAGAGAAGGATTTCAGAGCAACTGACTTTTGAGCTGAGACCTGAAGTTAATTCTGAGAGATTTTAAATTTTTCTTTTTGTGAATGGAGGAGCCATTGAAAGTTTTAAAACAGGAGTGAGGTTACATTGATACTTTTGAAAAGATGACTGAAAGTGTAAGGAATGAATTAGGTGAGTTTCTGAAGCTGGAAGATGGGTGAGGTGGCTCTTGCAATTGTTCAGATGAGAAATGAAGTTTGAAATAAGGAATAGAAGAAGGGAGCAATTTGAGAAAGATTTAGAAGGCATAGCTAATTCTGGATGTGAGAGGTGATGGAGAGGAAGAAGACCAAAGTGATTTCAGAGGTGCTGGGTGGGGGCGGGTGACAGTGATTGGAGCTACTGATAAATGAAATAGGAAATAGAGGAGTATAACTAGGTAAGTGGATGAGATTGAGAGAGTAGTAGCTTTATGTTGATTTTGAACTGCCTGTGGGACATTCAGAAATGTCTATGAGGTAGTTGAAAATATGCTTCTGGAGCTAAGAGGAGAAATTTGAGCTGGAAACATTATAAACTCTAAAAACAAGAATCATGGCTTGGAATCATGTTTCGGCTCTGGAAGGACCTTATATACACCCAGGGACTACTCCAACTCAAATTTCATGAATGAGTAATGAGCTAGATGCTCACAGATCCTATTTAGGACCTGGTTAAGAATAAAACTCTAGCCAAGGAAAGTGAAGAGTAAGATAAGACCAATTAATAGTATATTGGTACCAGTCTACTGTTACCCTTGCCTTGCTTGTCCTGTGTCCTGCCCACACCTCCCTCCGGCTGCTGCTGGTCTCCATGACTATTGCCCCATCACCTAGTGCTTGTTTCCTTCTGGCTGCAGAGAAGGGGGAAGATGTGTTCTACTGGAATTTTAAGTATGGTAGTCTCTCTTTACCCCCAGGGGATCCCTTCAAAGAGTCCCAGCACATGCCTGAAACAGGGTAGTGCCGAACCCTGTATTTACTATGTTTTTTCCTACACATATATACCTATGATAAAGTTTAATTTATAAATTAGGCACAGTGAGAGGTAAACAGCAACAATAATAAAATACAACAATTAGAACAATATACCAGCATGACTACTCTTGCACTTTGGGGCCATTATTAAGTAAAATAAGAGTGACTTGAATGCAAGCACTGTAATATTGGACAGTTGACCCGATCATGGAGAGGGCTGCTCTAAGTGACTAACTGGCGGGCAGTGTATACAGTGTGCGTATACAGTGTAGAAACACCAGACAAAGGGATGATTCATGTCCACCTGAGCAAGAAGGCGCACGATTTTATGACACTACTCAGAGTGGTACGGAATTTTAAACTTACGGGTTGTTTATTTCTAACATTTTTCATTTACTGTTTTCAGACCACGGTTGACCACAGGTAACCAAAACAGGAAAAGGAAACCCCAG
This sequence comes from Colobus angolensis palliatus, assembly GCF_000951035.1. Taxonomy (NCBI): domain Eukaryota; kingdom Metazoa; phylum Chordata; class Mammalia; order Primates; family Cercopithecidae; genus Colobus; species Colobus angolensis. The sequence goes on from NW_012116488.1 coordinate 9,498,763, forward strand.
TTAAGGGGGAACGACTGTATCATTCAGATTGCATTTTCCACCGAACAATGTCATAAATACTGGAAAGAATTTCAAAACTGGTTCCCAGAGGCCCACAGTGCATTCAAACAAACAAACAAACAAATACATGAAAATGTTTTTGAGAGCAGAAACTCTTCATATAGAGGGAACTACATGAATTGTGTTTTACTGTCATTTAGGAGTAGTCATAGGAGATACTGTGTGACACAGAGATTTTTATCCCAGTAATGAACTCTGATGATCCACTGGGCCAGTACTTTCCAAAAAATTAAAGACCAGACTTATTAATTACTAAAATAAAAATAATAATATAAGCATTTTTCTCCCATGAGTACTATACTCTTGAGCAGTCCTTTCATTAAATTCATATCCCCTTTTATTTTATGTATCTATTTTTTGAGATAAAGTCTTACATTCTGTCACCCAGGTTAGAGTGCAGTGCTGTGATTATAGCTCATTGTAGCCTGCCTCTCCCAGGCTCAACTGATCCTCCTGCGCCAGCCTCCCAGGTCGCTGGGACTACAGGTGCATGCCACCATGCCCAGCTAATTTTTATTTTATTTTATTTTTAGTGCAAATGAGGTCTCAGCTACATCACCTGGGCTGGTCAGGAATCCCTGGCCTCAGGCAATTCTCCTGCCTCGCCCTCCAGCAGTTCTCCTGCCTTGCCCTCCCAAAGTGCTGGAATCACAGGAATGAGCCACCATATCCAGCCACTTTATTATTTTGACTTTCACATTTAATTCTATGCTCCACTTCAAAATAATTTTGTGTGCAGTATGAGATAGAGAACAAGGCTTGGCTTTGTTTTTAATATGTGGATCTCTAGTTGATGGCCATGCACCATTTATTTAAAAGATCATACTTTCCTATTGAATTGCCATGGCACCTTTGCTCTAAGTCAGGTGACTATAAATGTGTGGGTCCATTTCTAGGTTCCTGATTCTGCTCCGTTGATATATGTGTCTGTTCTAATCACTGTAGCTTTGTAATAAGTCTTGATATCTGGAGAGTTTAAGTCCTCTAGGTTTGTTCTTCAAAATTGTTTTGATTATTCTAGGTCCTTTGCATTGCCATATACATTTTAGAACCTGATTTTAGATTACTGATTTTCTTTTCTTTTCTTCTTCTTCTTTTCTTTTTTTTTTTGAGACGGAATTTCGCTCTTGTTGCTCCAGGCTGGAGTGCAATGGCGTGATCCTGGCTCACTGCAATCTCCACCTCCCGGGTTCAAGCAATTCTCCTGCCTCAGCCTCCCAAGTAGCTGGGATTACAGGCATGCACCACCACACCCAGCT
>NW_012116488.1:9500210-9525988 GCF_000951035.1 Colobus angolensis palliatus
GGAAGGAAGGAAGGAAGGAAGGAAGGAAGGAAGGAAGGAAGGAAGGAAGGAGAGAGAGGGAAAGATACTGGGATTCTCATTGGAGTTACATTGATTCTATAAATCATTTTGGGGGAAGAATTGAAGGATTAACAATATTGGGTTTTATAAAGTATTAATATGGTCTGTCCCTTCATTTCTCCATTTATTTCATGTTTAATTACTATCAGTAATATTTTGTAATTTTCCGTAGAGGTCTTACACATCTTCCTTAAGCTACCCCTACCTGTTTTATTGTAAATGATACCAGCTTGCTATGATTTGAATAGTTGTCCCCTCCAAAACTCATATTTAAATTTAATCCCCAATGTGGCAGTATGGAGAGGTGGGACCCTTAAGAGATGTTTGGGTGATGTGGGCCCTGTCCTCATGCATGCATTAACCCATTCGTAGATTAATGGAATCATGGGTTAATGGATTAATGGATGGTAGTGTTGGAAGGATGAGAAGCACAGAGACTCCAGATACGTTTTGAAAGTTGAGCCAATATAATACATTGATGTATTAGATGGGGGGTAAGAGAAAAGAGCCGGCCACAGTGGCTCATGCCTATAATCCCAGGACTTTGGAAGGCCAAGGCAGGTGGATCACCTGAGGTCAGGAGTTCGAGACCAGCCTGGCCAACATGGCGAAACCCTGTCTCTACTAAAAATACAAAAATTAGCCAGGTGTGGTGGCAGGCACCTGTAATCCCGGCTACTCAGGAGGCTGAGGCAGGAGAATCACTTGAACCCAGGAGACAGAGGTTGCAGTGAGCCAAGATTGAGCCACTCTATCTAAAAAAAAGAAAAAAGAAAAAAGAGAGAGAAAGAAAAGGAAAAGAATCAAGAATGACTCCAAAGTTTTGGGCCTGAGCAACTGGAAGGATGGAGTTGCCAATAACTGAGGTGGGAAGATGGGGGAGCAGCAGGTAGAGGGGAGGGAGGAGGGGGATCAGGAATCAGCATTGGCCATGTTAAAGTTTAGCATGCCTATGAGACATTCAGATGGAGGGAAGAAAGTGTTTCAAGGAGGAAATGATAAAATGTGTCAGATGTTCAGAGACACCCAATAAGATGAGGCCTGAGAATTACCAATTGAATTTGGAAATGTGGAGCTGGCTAGTAACCTTGCTATATTGGGACCATAGCTGGAGGAGGATGTGGAGGTGTGGGAAGGTTTTTGCATTTTAATTTGGTTTTGTCTTGTTTTGAAGTACGGAAGCTAGTACCTCATGTTTAAAGCTTGGCATGATGATCCAGAAGTAAGGGAAAAATTAAGCTACAAGAGAGCAGACAATTTTAAGAGTTGAATCTGATTATGTGAGGAGGGACAGGAGCAAGGGCAGAAGTTGAGGGCTGACCTCAGACGGGAGCACACACAGTTCTCTGTAGCAGATGGGAAGGCAGAGATAGGTTTGTAGTGGGAGAATGTAGAAGCTCTCTTTTATTCTTTTTTTTCTTTTACTGGTTCCATGCCCCATGAAGACAAAGAAGCTCTCTTTTGATGCCTTGTTTTTTTATTTATTTTGTTTTTTTAGTTTTCAGTAAACCAGGAAGCAAGGTCATGAAATGAAGGCATGAAAATGTAACTATTATAAAGACTAATGATTTCAAACTGTGGAAAATGTATTCTTTTTATTGATTTTTTTATGAAAATATAAGGGTCAAAAATAGTGTAGAGTGCAGCCATAAAAAATAAATCATGCCTTTTGCAGCAGCATGGATGCAGCTTGGGGCCATTATCCTATGCTAATTAACGTTGGGTACTCGTGGACATAGAGATGGCAACAATAGACCCTGTAGACTGCTAGAGATGGGAGGAAAGGCCAGGACAAGGGTTGAAAAACTAACTATTGGGTACTATGCTCACCACTTGAGTGATGGGGTCGTTTGTGTCCCAAACTTGAACATCACACAATATACCCATGTAACAAACCTGCACATGTTACCCGCTGAATCTAAAATAAAAGTTGAAATTATAAAAAAAAGATAGTTTCCAAAAATAGTGCAGTGAAACAAAACCAAAAATAGGTAAATTAAACTTTCTTAAAATTAAAACCTTTTGTGTCTTAAAAGGCACTCTCAACAGAATGAAAAGACCCATGGAATGGGGGAAATCTTTGCAAATCATATGTTTGACAAGGGTCTTGTATCCATAACATGTAAAGAACTCTTACAATTCAACAACAAAAAGGCAACCCAAATAAAAAGTGAGCAAAGGGCTTGAATATACAGGCACACCTCATTTTATTGCCCTTTACTTTACTGCACTTTGCAGATACCATTTTCTACAAATTGAAGGTTTTTGCAACCCTGCATCAAGCAAGTCTATCAGCACGATTTTTCCAACAGCATGTGGTCATTTCATATCTTTGTGTCATATTTTGATAATTCTTGCACTATTTCTAAGTTTATTATTATTACTCATTAGTGATTTTTTATGTCACTATTGTAATTGTTCTAGGGCGCCACAAACCATTCCCATATAAGACAGCAAGTTTAATTGATAAATGTGTGTTCTGATTGCTCTACCAACCAGCCATTTTACCATCTCTATCCCTCTTCTTGGACCTACCTTTTCACTGAGACACAATAATATTGAAATTAGACCAATTCATAACCCTACAATGGTCTTTAACTATTCAAATGAAGAGTCACAAGTCTCTCACTTTAAATTAAAAGATAGAAATAATTAAGAGTAGTGAGGAAGGCATATTGAAAGCTGAGATAGACCAAAAGCTAGACCTCTTGCCCCAGTTAGCCAAGTTGTGAATGCAAAGGAAAAGTTCTTGAAGGAAATTAAAAGTGCTGCTCCAGTGAACACACAAATGATAAGAAAGTGAAACAGCTTTCTTGTTAATATGGAGAAAGTCTGAATGGTCTGGACAGAAGATCATACCAGCTACAACATTCCTTTAAGCCAAAGCCTAATCCAGAGCAAGGGCCTAACTCTATTTAATTCTATGAAGGCTGAGAGTGGTGCAGAAGCTGTAGAAGAAAAGTTGAAGCTGGCAGAGGTTGGTTCATGAGGTTTAAGAAACCATCTCCATAACCTAAAGTGCAAGGTGAAACTGATGTACAAGCCGCAGCAAGTTACTCAGAAGATCTAGCTAAAATCATTTAAGAAGGTGGCCGCACTAAACAACATTTTCAACGTAGCGAAAACAGCCTCATATTGGGAAAAGATGCCATCTAGGACTCTCCTACCTAAAGAGCAGTCAATGCTCAGCTTCAAAGCTTCAAAAGACAGACTGACTTTCTTGTTAGAAACTAATGTGCCTTTAAGTTGAAGCCTATGTCTATTTACCATTCCCAAAATCTTGGGGCCCTGAAGGGTATAACTAAATATACTCTGCCTGTGCTCTCTTAAGGGAACAATGAAGTCTGGATGACAGCACATCTATTTACAGCATGGTTTACTGAAAATTTTTTTAAAAGACAGAGTCTCAGTATGTTGCCCAGGCTGGAGTGCAGTAGCGATTCACAGGTGTGATCATTGCACATCACAGCCTCAAATTCCTGGGCTCAAGCAATCCCCTGCTTCAGCCACCTGACTTGCTGGGACTACAGGCATGAACTGCTGTGCAATGGCTTGGTTTAATGAATAGTTTAAGTCCACTGTTAAGAACTACTGCTCAGAAAAAAAAAACACTGAGTCCTTTCAAAATATTGCTGCTCATTGACAATGCATGTAGTCACCCAAGAGCTCTGATGGAGATGTACAAAGAAATTAATGTTTTCGTGTTATTAACAAAACATTCTGCAGCCCATGAATCAAGGAGTAATTTCGACTTTCAAGCCTTATTATTTAAGAAATACATTTCATAAAGCTAAAGGTGGCATGGATAGTGATTCCTCTGATGGATCTAGGCAAAGTAAATTGAAAACTTTCTAGAAAAGATTTACCATTCTATATGCCATTAAGAACATTTCGGATTCATGGGAGGAAGTCAAAATGACAACATTAACAGGAGTTTGAAAGAGGTTGATTCCAGCCCTCTTGGATGACTTTGAGGTGATTAAGACTTCAATGGATGAAGTAACTGCAGATGTGATGAAAATAGCAAGAGAAGTAGAATTAGAAGTGGAGACAAAAGATGTGACTGAATTGCTGCAATCTCATGATAAAACATTAAACAGATGAGAAGTTGTTTCTTCTAGATGAGCCAAGACAGTGGTTTCTTAAGATGGAATCTACTAGTGAAGACGCTGTGAACGCTGTTGAAATGTACAACAGAGGATTTAGAGCATTTAATAAACTTAATTGATAAAGCAGTATCAGAATTTGAGAGGATTGACTCAAATTTTGAAAAAAATACTAATGTGGGTAAAATGCCATCAAACAACATGACATGCTACAGAAAAATTTTTCTTGAAAGGAAGAGTTCCCTTGATGTGGCAAACTTCATCGCTGTCTTTTTTTTTTGAGATGGAGTTTCACTCTGTCACCCAGGCTGACGTGCAGTGGCACAATCTCAGCTCACTGCAACCTCCACCTCCTGGGTTCAAGTGATTTTCCTGCCTCATCCTCCCAAGTAGCTGGGATTACAGGCACACGCCACCACGCCCGACTAATGTTTGTATTTTTAGTAGAGATGGGAGTTTCACCATGTTGGCCAGGCTAGTCTCCAACTCCTGACCTGGGGTGATCCGCCTGCCTCAACCTCCCAAAGTGCTGGGATTACAGGCATGAGCTTACTGCGCCCACCCATTGCCGTCTTATTTTAAGAAATTGCCATAGCTACCCCAACCTTCAGCAGCCACCACCCTGATCAGTCATCAGCCATCAGAATTGAGGCAAGACCCTCTAACAACAAAAAAATTACAACTCACTGAAGGCTCTGGTTATTGTTAACATTTTTTAGCAATAAAGTATTTTTTTTTTTTTTTTGAGACGGAGTCTTGCTCTGTCACCCAGGCTGGAGTGCAGTGGCACGATCTCGGCTCACTACAAGCTCCACCTCCCGGGTTCATGCCATTCTCCTGCTTCAGCCTCCCGAGTAGCTGGGACTACAGGCGCCAGCTACAACGTCCGGCTAATTTTTTTGTATTTTTAGTAGAGACGGGGTTTCACCATGTTAGCCAGGACGGTCTTGATCTCCTGACCTCGTGATCCGCCCGCCTCAGTCTCCCAAAATGCTGGGATTACAGGCATGAAGCAATAAAGTTTTTTTTTTTTTTTTTGAGACAGAGTCTCGCTCTGTCGCCCAGGCTGGAGTGCAGTGGCCAGATCTCAGCTCACTGCAAGCTCCACCTCCCAGGTTTATGCCATTCTCCCGCCTCAGCCTCCCGAATAGCTGGGACTACAGGCGCCCGCCACCACCCCTGGCTAGTTTTTTGTATTTTTTAGTAGAGACGGGGTTTCACCGTGTTAGCCAGGATGGTCTCGATCTCCTGACCTCGTGATCCGCCCGTCTCGGCCTCTCAAAGTGCTGGGATTACAGGCTTGAGCCACCACGCCTGGCCGCAATAAAGTATTTTTAAATTAAGATAGGTACCTTGTTTTTTAGACATAATGCTATTATTGCACAGTTAACAGTGTAAAATATAGTGGAAAAATAACATATGCACTAGGATACAAAAAAATTGGGGTGACTTGCTTTATTATGATATTAGCTTTATTGTGGGGGTCTGGAGCCAAACCCTCAATATCTATGAGGTATGCCCATATATTTCTCCAGAGAAGACATCGAAATGGACAGCAAGTGCATTGAAAGATGCTTAGTCACAATATGATGCCACATCACACCCACTATGATCACCATTAAAAACAATAAACAAAAACACAGAAAATAACAAGTGTTGGTGAGGATGCAGAATATTGGAATCCCTCATACACTGCTGGTGGGAATGTAAAATGGTGCAGCCACTGTGGAAAACAGTGTGGCAGTTCCTCAATAAGTTGAGCATAGAATGACCACATGACAGCAGTTCCACTCCTAGGTATCTAGCCAACAGAACTGACAGCCTGTGTTCAAATAAGAGCTTGCACACAAATGTTCATGCCAGTTATAGTCACAGTAGCCAAAAGGTGGAAACAACCCAAATGTCCACGAACAAATGAACAATTAAACAAAATGTGGTATATCCATACAATGGAATAGTATTCAGCTATGAAAAGGAATGAAGTACTAATACATTGTATGACATAGATGAACTTTGAAAACATTTTGCTTAGTGAAAGAAGCCAGACATGAAAGACCACCCATTGTATGGTTTTATTTATAATAGGTAAATCCATAGAGACAGAAAGCGGATTTGTGGTTGCCTGGAACTCAGGGGAGGGAATAATGGAGTGTGACTGCCTAATAGGTGCTGGGTTTCCATTTGGGGTGATGAGAAAGTTCTGGACTAGATAGTGGTGGCTGCAGATCATTGTGAATGAACTTAGTGCCACTGAATTATATGCTTTAAAATGGTGACAGTGGTCAATTTTATGTTACATGTATTTTACCACAAATAAAAAATCAGGCAGTTATATTAGGTTACATTATTTAAAGGGATAAAATACATATGCTTAAACCTAGTTTCTCATTTAGGATAATTCTAGGAATCTTATGGGATTTTTAGAACTGGAAAAGACCATAGGATTGATAACTTATGCCTATGTTATAAAGTGTGTTGAAAATATTTAGCAACTTCTTATCACAAAGATTGGAATGATCCTGTTATGCAAACTTCTCTGCCTAAAGGTTTACAGTTTTCTCTGATTCATTGTCTGAGATCCTGACCCTGAACTCAAAGCCACCTTTCCCTAGCCATTGCTTCATCAAAAAAAAAAAAAGCAACCTTACAGACACCAATCTTGTCTGATTTACTGTGAGTCAACAGGCATAAACCACTTCAGTTTATTTCCATTTCTAATAACATTGTTACTGAGGCAATAATAAGTCATGTAAATTAGCCTACACGTTAGAATAATATATAGTCTACAATATATAGTCTGATTTTCTTCATGCTATAAATACCTATAAACATTAGTGTACAGAAGCGGTATATTTAGACCTGACTAACGAATAAAATGTTCAATCGGTATTTGTCTCAGGAGCTATGCACAAATGTCTTTATCAATTTACATTTCAAATACAGTTTTAATGACGTAGTCATTCATATAGCTTTTAATAGGGATTCTAGTTTATAGAATATTTGTCTACAAAAAAAGAATTTTCTAAGAACTGGAAAAGCATTTTTCAAAGCAGTTTTTCAAAGTACAATAAGTGATCTGTGGTTCTGTAAAGGTAGATAATACTAGATCTTTAAAGTTTCACTGCGCTTCAGGATTGTTCTTGAAGAGATATTCTGCCTGCAATTGAAAAAAAGACAAGTCAGCAATTTGCAAGTTTTTATTAGTCATGTATTTGTATTAGTAACAATTTAAAAATCATCCAGGGCCGGGCTCATGCCTATAATCCCAGCACTGTGGGAGGCCGCGGCCGGTGGATCACTTGAGGTCAGAAGTTCGAAAACAGCCTGGCCAACATGGTGAAACCCCATCTCTACTAAAATACAAAAAATTAGCTGGGTGTGGTGGTGGGCACCTGTAATCCCAGCTACTCGGGAGGCTAAGGCAGGAGAATCGCTTGAACCCAGGAGGTGGCGGTTGCAGTGAGCCGAGATTGTGCCATTGCATTCCAGCCTGGGCAACAAGAGTGAAACTCTGTCTTAAATAAATAAATAAATAAGTAAAAGTACATACATTTTTTACTTTCAAATGAATAATAAAAATCTTACATGGGTTTGACCAATGAGGGAAAAAAATCTTATTATAAATGGCGAATGTATTCGAAGCTATTTCCCAAATAACCAGAAACATAATTTTGTTATCTCGACTGGTTTTCTGTTAAAATTCAGGCAGATTAGGCTGGGCGTGGTGGCTCTCGCCTGTAATTCCAGCACTTTGGGAGGCCCAGGTGGGCGGATCACGAGGTCAGGATTCAAGACCAGCCTGACCACATGGTGAAACCCTGTCTCTACTAAAAATACAAAAATTAGCCTGGGGTGGTGCACGCTTGTAATTGCAGCTCCTCGGGAGGCTGAGGGGGGAAAATCGCTGGAGCCCGGGAGGCGGAGGTTGCAGTGAGCCGAGATCGTGCCACTGCACTTCAGCCTGGAAGACAGGGCGAAACTCTGTCTCAAAAAAAAAAAAAGATTCAGGCAGATTTTGTTTTCTTTTATTTGTTTATTTATTTTTTTTGAGACGAAGTCTCACTGTCTCGCCCAGGCTGGAGTGCAGTGGTGCGATCTCGGCTCACTGCAACCTCAGCCTCCCGGTTCAAGCGATTCTCCTGCCTCAGCTTCCTGAGTATCTGGGACTACAGTGTGCAACACTATGCCCGGCTAATTTTTGTTGTTGTTGTTGTTGTTGTTGTATTTTTAGTAGAGATGGGTGGGGTTCACTATGTTGGCAGGGTGGTCTCTAACTCCTGACCACAAGTGATCCCCCGACCTTGGCCTCCCAAAGTGCTGAGATTACAGGTGTGAGCCACCGCACCCGACCTCAAACTGATCTTTTTAAAAAAATTAAATATTTTACCAGAAAATCAACAGGGTCTTCGGGTCGGACGTTGCAACATTCATTCAGGCCCTGAATAAGAGTTGGCATCACGTAGGTCATTAAATAGTTTCTCAGGGGAATTGATTGGGCCTCCAGTAATTCTCTTTCTTCTCTTTTCACTTCCTCTAGTCGTTTATTCTAAAATAGAACGTTTGGGGGCAAAGTAAATATATAGTGAGAAAGGGGAGAACACTCACACCGTTCACCTTAGAGTGCACTGAGACGCTGCTAGAAATGGTCACCATCTATGATACAGATGGCGTTTCCAAACAGCAGGGAAAAGACATAAATGGCGTTATAACAACTTAGTCATTTGGAAAATAATAAATTGGATCACTTCTTACACCAAAATAATGTCTAGCTGCCCAGATGAAGCAAAATAGAAAGAAAAAAAGAAAAAAAATGCCACTAGAAAGTCTGGAGGGCATTGGGATAGTGACGTGTGCAATTCTTTGCTCAGCATACAGCCACCCTCTCTTGTGGAGTCATAATTCCAGATTTCTTTTGAGAAATCGCCCTTCTCAGCCTAGTGGTTTAGTTTGAGTGGGATTTAAGCCCATCATCCAGCCACCTCCTGGCCATAGATTCTAATTAAGGATTGGCACAACATCAAAATCGGTTACAATTTACAATACCTAAATTGTAAACGGTACTAGTACAAATACATGACTAATAATAACTTGTAAATTGTTGACTTGTCTTTTAAAAAAAATTCTAGTTAAAGATGAGCACATCAAGTGCCCTGCCATGCATGGTAGGTGCACCTAAGAATGAAGCCTCCCATGCAAGGCAGGACAGAGAGGGGGATCCTAAGTCCTTGGTGACATCATTTGAGCCACTATATTACACACACCTTACCTGAAGCCAGCCCTACCCCTGGACTTTTCTGGTTTTCTTTATGGTGACGTCATTTTGAGTTTGCTTTTATATCACTTGCAAGATAAAGAGTCCTAGCTGATATTTGTTTGAAAGGAGGTCTTGGCAAGGTTGCCAACCCAGAAATCAAAATGGGAAACAGGTGGATGGATTTGACTACATATAAACGTGAAACTTTTGTGTGGTCAGAGAAAATATCATAAATAATGTTAAAAGATAAATGATGAACTGAAAAAAACCACAACACATTATAAAAAAGACGTGATGAGGATATTACGTGATGCACACTACTTGCCAGGCGCTGTGCATAGTTTACATATATTACCTCTTTAGTCACCTCAATGACTGTATGAAGTAGGTACTATCATTATCCCCACTTTACAGATGGAGAAACTGAGACACAGAGAGGAGCCTGCTCAAGGCCACATACCTACAGAGAGAGTGGGGTGGGATTTGAACTCTAGCAGCACGACTCGGGAGGCCAACTGGAGCCATTCCTGTTTCTATTGAACTAATTTATCAGGAGTTCTTTTTGAAAAATAATTAGAAAAAGACACACAGCCCAAACATGGGCAGAGAAAATATGCAACATGAGAAGAAACATAAATGCTTAACCAACATAGAAAAAGCTGTAAGATTAGTGATCAGAGAAATGAATATCAAAACAATGAGAACAGTTTTTATCAGCCTGACATGTGCGAGCAAAATTGAGAAAGTAGGTTTAGAGAAGGTGTAGGGAAATAACCACCTGTAAGATGATACGTAAACTGGTACCATTGCTGGAGGGCAGTTTTAAAATATGTATCAAAACTTAAACCATGTCTAGTCTGACACAGCAAACTTCAGGAATTTAAGATTAATCAGGCACCCAAAACGTGTGCATTGGGCCTGCCTCCCTCCCTCCATCCCTCCCTTCTTTCCTTCTTTCTCCCTTCCTTCCTTCTTTCCATTCGTTGAGTGCCTGTTACATGCCAGGCACTATTCTAAGCATTGGATATACGGCAGTGAACAACATAGACATTGCTGTCCTCATGTAACTTAAGTTCTGTGCAGAGAAAAGGCAAGAAACAAGGTAAATACATAAAATGTTAAATAGGTAGAGTAAGTACAAAGAGGAAAATTAAAAAGTGTAAAAGGGGATGTGACAGGTTGTGGGAAGGGGTAGGCATTGAATTTTACAGAGACCAGGAAATGCCTCACTAGCAAGATGACTTCTGGTAAAGATGTCACGTGTCTGTGAGGCAGTGAGTCATGCAGATGACCATCATTGGTGCACTGTTGGAAACTGGGAAGTATCAGAAGCAGCTAGGTCACAAAGGACCTTTACCACAATGACAAGTTTGGACTTTTATCAAATTGTGATAATCGAGAGCCTGTGAGGAGCTGTAAGCAGAGAATGGCCATGGTGGGTCTGCAGTTTGGAAGGATCACCTGGCAGCTGCTTGGGAACAGACTGGAGATGGACCAGGGTGGAGTTGGGAAGGACAGTGAGAAAGCACTGCATAATTTGGATGAGAAACACTACCCCTAATCAGAATTAGAGAGCTGGGGACAGATTTGGGTGTCATTTTTGGTGATGGTGTTTGTTTTTTGAGACAGGGTCTCACTCTGTCATCCAGGCTGAAGTGCTGTGGCATCACCATAGCTCAATGCAGCCTCAGTCTCCCAGGCTCAAACAATCCTCCAGGCTTAAGCAATCCCCCCACGTTAGCCTCCCTAGTAGTTGGGGCTACAGCCATGCCACTATGCCCAGCTAATTTTTATTTTTATTTTTAGTAGAGTCAAGGTCTTGCTATGTTGCCCAGGCTATTCTTGAACACCTAAGCTCAAGTGATTCTCCAGCCTCACCCTCCCAAAGTGCTGGGATTACAGGTATGAACCACCATGCCCAGCCTAAGAGTGCTATTTTTGGAAGCAGAATTATTTGCTAGACTCAGTGATTTGGGGAATGAGGAGGGGTTGAATGAAGCTGACCACCTGGGTAGGTTACATGGGTAAATGGAGCAAAATAAAATAAAATAATGAGGTCAATGCATAGCAAAATGTTACACATTTACAGGAATTTGTATTACTAATACACCTGATAATGGCTAGTTTTTGTTATTAATGCTGAGCAAGCTGGGCACGGTGACTCACGCCCTTAATCCCAGCACTTTGGGAGGCAGAAGCAGGAGGATCACTTGAGATCAGAAGTTTCAGATCAGCCTAGCTGGCCAACATGGTGAAACCCCATTTCTACTGAAAACAGAAAAATGAGCTGGGCTTGGTGGTGCACACCTGTAGTCCCAGCCCCTGGGGAGGCTGAGACAGGAGAATCACTTGAAGCCGGGAGGCAGAGGTTGCAGTAAGCCAAGATTGCGCCACTGCACTCCAGCCTGGGCGACACAGCCAGACCCTGTCTGAAACAAAAAAAAAAAGAAAAAGGAAAAAAACTAAGCAAAAGACCATGGATATCCTTTTTCAAATGTTACAAATGACAAAAAGCAAACGCAAATTTGTTTGGGGTATTTTTATGACATTTCCCTAAAGCAGGATGGGAAGTGGCACTGGCCTAAATGGCTTTGCCAGGCACCGCACCCCTGCTCCGCACACACACAGACTCACACACACACCACTCACCCACTCCTCCCAGCGAGCCATCTTCTCTGCCATCTCCACGGCCTCCTGGTGCTCGCGTTCTGCTTCCTCAGCAGCCTCCCTGGCCAGCCGCTCCTCTGCAGCCTTCCGCTCCTCTTCTGCCTTTTCTTCGTCTGTTAAACCATAATTTCGAGGCTCCCCAATCTCTTTGATGAGCTGTTTGATAGCAAGTCTATTCTGAGCATCTTCAAGTTTTCCTACATCTTTAAATACCAGGAGAGAGATCAACACATACTTATATTCTAGGCCTGCCTGCAATTGGGAAAATTCTTTATTACTATAAACTTGTGATAGTCAATTATGTAAATTACCACATGGGGCTTTCTTTTCTAATTGCCAGCATAGTTCAGACTTTTTTCGCTCATGGGCAAATATCAGACCAGAGTCTGAGAGTCGTGGGTAGGAAAATTTGGACTTGGGTCTATGAGTTCTAACGATGACTTGATTAGAGTGGTTGGATGGGGGAATGGATTGCCTGAAAAGTAATGAGCTCTCCATGCCTGAAAGTATTCAAACAAAGACTGGGACACTTCTTTCAGAGGTTTCTACAGAAGGAAGTCCTGCACTTGTGGGAGGCCAAACAGGGTGACCTTTCTGAAAATCAATGATTCTGGGATACGTTTTCAATTCATAAAAAAATAAACATTTCAGTGAGTCTACTTGAATAGGAAAAAAAAAATCCAGACTCCAGAATATCTGAAAAATGTTAGTATCAAGACCAAAGAGAAGAAAAAGAAAAATGGTGTATTGATAAATACTGAGATCTCCACGGTCACTGAGGTGGTAAATTCTATACCACTCTCTTAGGGCTGCTTGGAAGGTGTCTGCAGAGAATGGTGTGCAGCGGACAAATTTTGGTACTAAGTCCCTTCAGACCTTCCTCTGGGCAACTGCTTACCCCACTCCCATTCATAGTCACTGCTGTGCCCACCCCACCCATGTTTGTTTTTTGTTGTTTTGTTTTGTTTTTGTAGAGACAGGGTCTCCCCATGTTGCCCAGGCTGATCTTGAACTCTTGAGCTCAAGCAGTCTTCCAGCCTCTGCCTCTCACAGTGCTGGGATTACAGGGATGAGCCACCACCCCTCCCGTGTTTGTATGACCTTGACCTAGACCAGAAGCACCACCAGGTTTTAACATGGGAAGAGGGGAGGAGCAGAGCCAATGCACTAGTTGGTGAACAGAAGCAAGCCCTTAAAAAAGCAAAAAACAGCTGGCCACGGTGGCTCACACCTGTAATCTCAGCACTTTGGGAGGCCGAGTAGGTTGAGGTCAGGAGTTCAAGACCAGCCTGGCCAACACGGAGAAACCCTATCTCCACTAAAAATACAAAAATTAGCCTGGCATAGTGGCGCACGCCTGTAGTTCCAGCTACTTGGGAGGCTTACAGGAGGATCACTTGAACCCAGGAGGCAGAGGTTGCACTGAGTTGAGATTGAGCCACTGTACTCCAGCTTGGGTGACAGAGTGAGACTTTGTCTCAAAAAAATAAAAAAGAAAAAGTCGTATCGAGTAGCTCCTCATTGCCTGACCTGTGACATTTAAATGCATTTCTCACTGGGTGTGGTGGTTCATGCCTGTAATCCCAGCACTTTGTGTGGCCGAGGTGGGCGGATTGCTTGAGGCCAGGAGTTTGAGACCAGCCTGGCCAACGTGGTGAAACCTGTCTCTACCAAAAATACAAAAATTAGCTGGGCATGGCAGCATACGCCTGTAATCCCAGCTACTTGGGAGGCTGAGGCAGGAGAATTGCTTGAACCCAGGAGGTGGAGGTTGCAGTGAGCTGAGATTGTGCCATTGCACTCCAGCCTTGGTGACAGAGGGAGACTCCATCTCGAAAAAAAAAATTAAATAAAATAAAAATATAATATAATATAACGTAATATAATATAATATAATATAAATGCATTTCTCCCTGATTACTCCAAGTAATTACAACCTTGATATCACTAACTGGACACCTTTGAGAAGGTACTCAGGAATGATTCCCCCTGGCAATATTCCACTCTGACCCCAGAGCCGGGCCACTGCTGATTAGACTGGGGTGGGGCACCTGAGCCCAAACTGTGACCAGCAGAGTTGCCCTTCAGGGAATGTGGGACTGGACAGAGTAAAGTCAGCTCTGGCGTTGGCTCCCAGTGTAGCATCGTAACTCTGGGTGTGGGGTGGCCTCAGCCTACTACACAGGCCACAGAGCGGGAGAGAACCCTGGCCCAAAGAGAGAGACGACAAAGAGACACTGAGAGAGAAGCAGAGTCCAGAGCTGATGAGAGGATGCGATTCCCAGCATCTTTCCAGGGCCCCATTCCAGACCTTGCAGAGGCTGGGCTGCATCCCCTACCGTGAGATACCCTCCCCGCCTCCCATCCTTAGGATGCATTTCTCCCCTATGCTTTTATATTCTCTCCCAGTTGTCAGCTGCAGATGAGGCCAAATGAGATGGGCACAGGATGAGATGGAACACCATGGCCACTCATTCCTTCCTCCCTGTTATTTCTTTTTTTCTCAACATTTTTCCCTGGGCTCTCCTGATCTTCCTGTAAACAGTTTTTTGGACGTAACTGACAAGATGACAGTCACTATTTTTCTGAAATATATTCTTCATTCTTTCCTAGTTCTCTAAATAATGTAAACTAATTTCCATATTAGGAGGTGCAAAACCCTTAGCTTTCACATATAAAGCATGTCCAACATGCAGAAACATGTCTAGATGAGAACAAAACCCAGTGACTGCTGAGGGTGCAGACAAGAAGGATTTGCAGATTTACAAATTGTTATTTTTATATTTCCTTTTTTTTTGAGACGGAGTCTCACTCTGTGATCTAGGCTGGAGTGCAGTGGCATGATCTCAGTTCACTGCAACCTCTGCCTCCTGGGTTCAAACGATTCTCCTGCCTCAGCCTCCTGGGTGGCTGGGATTACAGGTGTGCACCACCACGCCCTGCTAATTTTTGTATTTTTCTTAGAGATGGGGTTTCACCATGTTGGCCATGCTGGTCTCGAACTCCTGACCTCAGGTGTTCCCCCCACCTTGGTCTTCCAACATGTAGGATTACAGGCATGAGCCACCGCACCTAGCCGTTTTTTAATTTCATAATAGTATGTCATTTTATGCCTTAGTATTGGTAGGAATAACAAAATGACCACTTGTTGAACTCCTTCAACGTGCCAGGCACTTTGTATCTCTCATTTCTACCATTTATAACAATCCTGCAAGCCTGATTATTTTCCTATTTCACAGATGAGAAAACTGAGGCCCAGCCACAACTGGAATTAGCTCTCCTTCCTCCTGCTGACATTATCCCTTAGCACTAAGCCTCCCGATACTCCAGGGCCCAAATGCTATCCCATTGGGCAGTTGGGGGTAGAGAGCAGCCCCTGGAGTCCCAAGGGTGGGCCTGGCTAGGAAGCTTCCACCAGGCAGAAGCTGGTTCTTTCTCACCAAGCCCAAAGAAGGAATAAGTGTCAAGGTCCAGAAAACCAGAAAGGCAGGTCAGGTGTTCAACAAGCCCAGGGAAGTAGCAGCAGCTGTGAAAGCTAAGAGCTGGAGCCAGGAATGATAATGGTGATGATGAGGCCGATGTGATGCGGGATCACAAGTGCTTGCTGGTGCTAAGCTCAGCACTGTGTTTACAGGAAACAAGAAGGAACGCGGTGAAGAGCTATTTGCACTTCTGGGTAGCTACGGGGATGGGCTGGCGAGTCAGAGGGCCAGGAAAGGGTCTGGAAAAGCACCAGTGCCCAATAATTTAACAGGGACAGAACACTGCCCCCAAGGAACCTGGGGGAATGGCCAAGCAGCCAGCACCAAACACACATTTCTTTTTTAAAAAATGAGTTTGTTGGCCGGGCGCGGTGGCTCAAGCCTGTAATCCCAGCACTTTGGGAGGCCGAGACGGGCGGATCACGAGGTCAGGAGATCGAGACTATCCTGGCTAAGATGGTGAAACCCCGTCTCTACTAAAAAATACAAAAAACTAGCTGGGCGAGGTGGCGGGCGCCTGTAGTCCCAGCTACACGGGAGGCTGAGGCAGGAGAATGGCATGAACCCGGGAGGCGGAGCTTGCAGTGAGCTGAGATCCGGCCACTGCACTCCAGCCGGGCGACAGACTGAGACTCCGTCTCAAAAAAAAAAAAAAAAAAAAATGAGTTTGTTGGCCAGGCATGGTGGCTCACACCTGTAATCCCAGCACTTTGGGAGGCCGAGGTGGGCAGATCATGGTCAGGTGTTTGAGAGCAGCCGGGCCAACATAGTGAAACCCCGTCTCTACTAAAAATACAAAAATTAGTCAGGCATGGTGGTGCGTGCCTGTAGTCCCAGCTACTTGGGAGGCTGAGGCAGGAGAATCACTTGAACCCGGGAAGCAGAGGTTGCAGTGAGCCAAGATTGCACCACTGCACTCCAGCCTGGGCAATTGAGCAAGACTCCGTCTCAAAAACAAAAGATTTGTCATTTGACTTCATAATATACCCATAAATTCTCATACAATAATAACACCCTCCCACCACCAAATCCCCACATAGAATGACTCCCCAGGAGGAGTGCCCTGTGGATTCCATGGCTTCCTGTGCCCCAATCCACGGTTATACTCCCCACCCTCCCCCAGCCCCACAATTACAGCTAGACCTGCACCAAGCTTTACTGGGGGTCCTAGACATTCACATTATCCTTGAATTCATTTAATACCAATATGTATCGGGTGAATTTCAATTTCATCAAAATAGTTGAAGACAGTCTCATCTTCGATATTGATGTCCCGGTAGTTGCTCAGAGCCCGGAGGAATCGGTCTTGGCTATAGTGGGTCCCGGCCACGATCCTCTCGGGAAGGTTTATCACACGCTCCTTCAGAAACTCATCCGAAGCATCCAGTGCACAAACGAATTCTGGGGAGAAGGAGAGACTCCAGAGTTGGCACAGTACAGCGCAGCTAACTAGCAGGGTGCTGGAGAACGCATGGGCCCCTGGTAACCCAAGTGTCTGGTTACCCGCCAGGACCTCCTGTTGCCACAAATAGCCTGTCCAATTGGCTTTGCTTCCTCTCATGGAGGATAAATAGATGAAAATCACCCCATTTCCAGAGACCACCCTATGAGGCCCAATTGCTATTTTGTGCAATCTATTATTTTCCCTTTCTTCCTCCCTCCCTCTCTCCCTTCCTTCCTCCCTCCCTTCCCCCACCCTCCCTCTGTCCTTCCTTCCTTCCTCTCTTCCTAATAAAAGCAGCAGAAATCATAAGTAGCAAATCTCAGATAACCCTGTGATATCAGCTTCCTAGTTAATTTTCAAATTCTCTTTTCTGTTTTTTAAAATATATATACATATATATGCATATATGTATGTATATCGATCTTAGAGAGAGACAAGGTCTCACTATGTGCAGGCTGGTCTCAAATTCCTGCCTTAACAGTCCTCCCACTTTGGCCTCCCAGAGTGTTGGCAGGGATAGGCCACGGCTCCTGGCCTCACATTGCCTCCTGTCCAGCACAGTTATCACAGGCTTCCAAAGAGAGCTATGGCTACAAGCAAAATGCTTTGATGGCCAGTTTGCCAAATTAATAAAAATGGGAACTCCCCTTGGAATTTTCATGGATCCAGCTCTTTCCTCAATGCCATTGACTATGAAACATGTTCAACATGATATGGTCAACACTTATCAAATTCAACACACAGATCATGTTAATAATGACCATTTTACCCACCTGTGATTTTCGTTTAAACTGTGAAAGCAGCTGTTCCTTCAGCTTCTAGTACAAATTCAATGGATAATTGTTGAGTGAATGAGAGATTCAAGTGTGGATCAGTGAAATAAACTTTCCAAGGTGAGTTGTGATTCTTAGAGGTTCTCAACTATAAGACCAGTGTACACTGGTGCCCAGATCAGTGGCTGGATGCATCACAAATACCTTACTATCTATTAGAGCTCAACAGAACTTAGGAATGATTTGATTTTTGTTCTAAAATTGTATTGGCTTGTAACATCATAATGCCATTCTTGTTTACTTGTATTCTATCTAATAAGCTTCCTTGAGTGGGTGAAAAGGGAAAGCGTACTCGGGAAAGCCCACAGGAGGTGTGTCCCCGAGGCAGGTGGACATATGTGAACATCATCTGCTGCAGATGCTAACTGTGAAAGCAAAGGCTGAGACAGCCTGTGGAATAAGATCCTGTAAATTCATAATAGTTTGATACTACCTCCATTCTGCATACAAGAGGCATTTTCGCAAGTAAGTTGTTCTATCTTCTGCTCATCTTTTACCATTTGATTGTCATGATTTTCATGAGTGGCTGCCTTTTGAAAAGGAAGGTAGACATCTGAACCCCCAAATGCTGGTACGGTACTGAAATCAAAATGATGTCAACAGATTTGCTAAAAATTGAATCCATTTAAGCTCTGTGATGTCAGACATCTATATGAAAACTTATTTTCTTTTTTTTTTCCCTTACATGATACTCATTTGTTAGAAAATGTGTGAATTATGTTAATAATCTGTGAATTTCAAAAATATATTCTACCTTTCTTCCAGGCTGATCGGGAGGTATAAGATTCCAGTTAATCAAATAATGAGTAACATCCTTGGCTTTCCAATTTGCAAAGATTTTTAATATGATAAAATATACTTCTCACTAGATGATTTTTTTTAAAAATATTCATTCATTCTCTTTGTGACTCACAGAGAACTTCAAGATTCTGCAGTATCTCAAGACAGTCATTCAGAACGTCTGTTGTCCTCGCACTGGCTCACTGTGGATAGCAAGTAATAGATTTCTGCTTGGTGAGACTGTAGGTAACAAGGAGGTCACTGTATTTGGCTATCTGGAATCACATGAAAAATCTATGGAGTTTTTTTTGTTTTGTTTTGTTTTGTTTTTAGGCAAAGTCTCGCTCTTGTACCCCACGCTGGAGTGCAGTGACGCGGTCTCGGCTCACTGCAACCTCCGCCTCCCGGGTTCAAGTGATTCTCCTGCCTCAGCCTCCCGAGTGATTATAGGCTGGGATTATAGGCATGCACCACCATGCCTGGCTAATTTTATATTTTTAGTAGAGACGGGGTTTCACCATGTCGGCCAGACTGGTCTTGATCTCCTGACCTCAGGTGATCTGCCTACCTTGGCCTCCCAAATTGCTGGGATTACAGGTGTGAGCCATCGTGCTGGGCTAAAAAATCTATGTTTTAACAAATTTTCAAATATTCATCAGGTACGTACAACTTTAAACTTATCTCCTTCAACTAAGAGGTCTTGAAAGAATCAAACTGGACATAGGCTAACAGTAGTGATAAAATGCAGTGGTTTCTCACTGGGAGAGAATACCATCTAGAACTGGATTATCAGGTTGGTATGTGTTTCTTTTATTTTCTGTGTCTTATGCTTTGATTTCTTTTTTTTTTTTTTTTAAGAGACAGGGTCTCACTCTGTCACCCAGACTGAAGTGCAGTGGCATGATCAAGGCTTACCCCAGCCTTGACCTCCTGGGCTCAAGAGATCCTCCCACCTCAGCCTCCTGAGTAACTGGGACCACAGGCACATGCCACCACACCTGGCTAATTAAAAATGTTTTTGTGTGTGTGGAGATGGGGGTCTTGCTATGTTGCCCATGCTGGTCTCCAACTCCTGGACTCAAGCAATCCTCCTGCCTTAGCCTCCCTGGGATTGCAGGCGTGAGCCACATACCTGGCCTGTGGTGATATCTTGAGGGGGGCCTTACAGATCTGGGGAGAGACTGCTGCCCTTCCCAGGCCTAGCCAATACCTAAAGATAGTAACAACTTACTTGGGAATGCCCCTCCTATGCAAGCCACTCAGTCCGTTTATCTAATCTCACACAGCAAGCCAGTATTTCCCTTGCCCTAAATCATCCCAGGACTAGGCCCCAGGCAACTAGAGTCCACCCTAAACTCAAACTAGCCAGTCCCAAATGGTTCACTGTGGCCTGTCTTGGCTTCCCCAAAGAAACCCCAACAACGGCTTTGATCTAGACCTTTCCCTTTGTTCTTGCTTCTGCCGCCTGACCAAACCTGGCATCCCCCATGTGCCCCTATCTCTAGGGAATCCTAAGCAGGAAATTATTTCAGTGGCATTGACCTTTCCATGTTACCATTCAGTTCCCTCCCTCAATTAAAATCCCACAGGTATTTCTTTTAGGGAAATAGAAAATAAAGACGATTTCTGGAAAGAGGGTAGTTTGCTAACAACAGATTAACGTTCCAAATAGATGGCGTCTTAGACGTGTTTGCACTGTGTCCAACAAAGAGGACAGCCCAGTGGCCTGCGTTTAAGAGTTCTTGGTCACTTGACCTCTGTGCTTCCATTTCCTTATCTTACAGGCAGGTTTCATTAATTCTGTTTTGGAGGCAGTGGAGTGAGAAGACCTGAGTTTTAATTTAATCCCCCTACCATTTACTAGTGAGTGGACTTGCATACATCTCTGGGCTTTAGCTTCTGGAATGGGTAAACGTGGGTGTAATTCCTGCCTTGCAGGATTGTGAAAAGTTTCAGTGAGTGCCCGGCACATGACAAATTGCACACGACAATTTGCCAGTTGAGCTGAAATGTATCCAGCTGCCCCAGTGAGGGTGTTATGATTTAGCACGGAGTTTGCAATGAGTGAATATTGCCTAGAAGTGATAAACATATATACACTGGACATACCTACCCAGAATCTAATAATCAAAAATAAACTTTACTTTTTATTTTATTTTTTTAATTAATTTTTTTGAGACAGGTTCTTGCTCTGTTGCCCAGGCTGGAGTGCAGTGGTGCAATCAGGGCACCTGCAGCCTTGATTTCCCATGCTCAAGTGATTCTTCCACCTCAGCCTTCCAAGTAGCTGGGACTACAGGTGCATGCCACCACCCTGGCTAATTTTTTTGATTTTTTTTTTTCTTTTTTTTAGTAGACATGAGGTCTCACTATGTCGTCCAGGCTGGTCTCTGACTCCTGAGCTCAAGAGATCCTCCCACCTTGACCTTCCAAAGTGCTGGGATTACAGGCACTCTGTCTGGCCAATCAACTTTAGTTTTTAACTTTTTCTGAGGCATTTGCCTAAATTAATGGGAAATCTGAGACAAACCATCCCTGTGGCATTTCATGCCTCTGCCATTGGCTTCAGAGCCTACAGGCAAACAATAAATATCCATCCCCAAGGATGACTGCTATCTGGTGGTCTCAGTGCTTCCAGAAGCTTCTCTGCAAACTGTGCTGGACCAAGAGAAGGTAACAGCCACAAGCTGCCTTCCTTGGGGACTCAATACCACTGAGCAGGCAGGCCCTTTTCAGCCCTTGTCCTAAGTTGCTGAAAATAGCTTTTCTTCTAGTGATCTTACGACCCAAAATGATTCCCTATGAATATACACCTCAAGCAAACTGACTGAAAACAACACTTGTTAACGTTTATAGGAAGGTCACAAGAAATGCCTGCTCAGTACTAAGTCAATCCTGTTGTGTGCGATAAATTGCTTATGCCTTGCTTTCAAGAGTACTTTGTGAAATCCCGTGTAAATATGTGATGGAATAAAACCGCTGTGGAGTTAAGAGTGAACTGAAAAGCTTTGGACCTGTGCAATCTCAAGTCAGAAGCTGAATGTCTTGATGATGGCATGGTTAGCACCAAAACCAGGGCAGGGAAGGAGCCTACGTGATCAGGAAGTCAAGCTATCAATAGATTTGCTACCTTTTGCTTTGTTACAGGAGAGAGCAGTGGAAGACAGTGTTCCCACAGTGATTTCTATTCATTTCAGCAATTTAATATTCCTCATGTTTATCCCTCGGTGCATTCTCTAGTTTGCAAGTTTATGCTTGAGAATATCTTTTAATTTTTTCCTAAAAAAAAAATCCCACTTTATTAAACTCAAAAAGATTGTTTTGGCACAAAAGGGGTATCGGGGCTACTCTAGGCACACTGCCTGTGGTGTAGCCCTGCTCCTTAAGGAGTAGTTTAAAAAAAAAAAAGAGGCTGGGCAAGGTGGCTCACGCTCGTAATCCCAGCACTTTGGGAGGCCAAGGCGGGTGGATCACCTGAGGCCAGGAGTTTGAGACCAGCCTGGACAACATGGTGAAAACCTGTCTCTACTAAAAATACAAAAATTAGCTGGACATGGTGGCAGGCACCTGTAGTCCCAGCTACTGGGGGAAAAAAAAAGAAAGAAAAAAGAGACAGCATTCTTCTTTTTTTTTTTTTTGAGACAGAGTCCCTCTCTGTTGCCCAGGCTGGAGTACTGTGGCGTGATCTCAGCTCACTGCAACCTCCGTCTCCTGGGTTCAAGTGATTCTCCTGCCTCAGCCTCCCGAGTAGCTGGGACTACAGGCGCACACTGCAACACCCAGCTAATTTTTGTATTTTTACAAAATTACTTTTACCTTATCAGTGAATCCGCCTCTTCCTCTCCCTCCTCATCCTTCTCCCCTTTCTCCTCCTCCCCCTCTTCCTTCCCTCCTCCCCTCATTTTACATTCTTTTAAATGTGATCATGGGAAAATAAACTTACCAGGTATAATTAATTTATCAAAGGGAAACATTCTGCCTTTGACTTCATCTTCCTCCTCCTCATCTTCCTCTAAGAAAACAAAATATTCTTCATTGTGTTTATTAATATATTATTACCATGGATCACAGCAAAAAAATCCAAATATCTTAAGTAGCAAGCACTAATGAAAACTAGCCATAAAGAGCACATGTATTTTTGGAAATAGTCTCACAAACTAAATGTACATTGATAGATGCATGGATAAAGAAAATGTGGTATAGACATCCAACAGAATACTATTCAGCCTTTAAAAAGAAGGAAATGGCTGGGCACCATGGCTCACACCTGTAATCCCAACAATTTGGGAGGCCAAGGCAGTAGGATCACCTGAAGCCAGGAGTTCAGAGATCAGCCTGGCAACAGAGTGAAACCTCCAGAAACATTTTAAATTAGTTAGGTGTTGTCATGCACGCCTGTAGTACCAGCTACTCGGGAGACCGAGGCAGAAAAACTGCTTGAGCCCAGGAGGTCAAGGCTGCAGTAAACTGTGATCATATATATCACTGTGCTCCAGCCTGGGTGACCAATGGTCTGCTTTTTTTTTTTTAAAGGAAATTCTGCTTTATGCAACAAGGATGAACCTTGAGGACATTATGCTAAGTGAAATCAGTGGCAGAAAGACAAATACTGCATGATTCCACTTAAATGGGGAACTTGAGTAGTCAAATTCAAAGAATGAAAGGGTGGGATGGTGGTTGCCAGGGGCTGGGAGGGGAAAAACAAAAGTTACTAACCAACAGGCATGAAGTTTTACTCCGGAAAGATGCATAAGCTCTAGAGATCTGCTGAACAACCCAGTGCCTAAAGCCAATGATAATGTACTGCACACTTAAAAACCTGTTCTGAGGGCAGATCTCATGTTAAGTGTTTGTGCCACAATACAATAAAATTTTAAAAAATTTGTAAAAGGCTATGCACCTTGAGCCATCATCGGGGGGGAAAAAAATAGGAAAAAAAAGCTACCTAATGAAAGGTGAGCCAAGGCTCAAAAATAAATAGTCTCTCTAGTTTTGTTTACTTTAGTTGAGTGACTATTTCTCTGAACAATAAAGTTGCAACTTACCTGAATATAAATACTCAAAACAGAACACTCAAACTTACGATTGAACAGGTCTTTTGCTTGATCATAGGTCTTTGGGAATCCATCCAAAATGTAACCTTGATTCCTGCAAGGCATTGATTTTAGCTTTTCTTTCATAAATCTAATTACATATTGATCGTCTAGTTGACCTGATAAAAAAGCATATATGTATATATTACTGTGGGGTCACATTCTATGTAAGAGTTGTTTTAAAGTTATCTCAAAAATTGTGTCGTCAAAGGTACTATTGGAAATCCCTATTTTGTTTTGCTTTGCTTTTTTTTTCAGAGACGGGGTCTCACTCTGTCACCCAGACTGGAATGCAGTGGTGTGGTCATAGCTCACTGCAGCCTCAGCCTCCCAGGCTCTGCAATCTTCCCACCTCAGCCTACCAAGTAGCTGGGACTATAGGCGCTTGCCACCACACCCAGCTGATTTTTAAATATTTTGTAGAGAAAGGGACTTGCGATGTTGCCCAGGCTAGTCTTGCACTCCTGGCCTCAAGCAGTCCTCCCACCTTGGCCTCCCAAAATGCTGGGATTACATTTTGGCCCTTAAAGTAAAAAATATGTGATTTTGTATTTTGAACATGACGTGAATTCTAATGCACAATAATGTAGGAGAACCCAGTGAACTCGTCTGCAAGAAAGCGCATGGGCGAGTGCTGATGTCTGCACTTTCAAAATGTTCTGTAATCCCAATTTTTGGTGAAATTGATTGAGCAGCAGCAACTGGAGCAATGCAGAGAGCTCCCCGCAACCCCCTGCAGGGTTTCTGTTTTGGTATTACACCTCTGTAACCTTACTATACAATAATAAATGCTTCTGTTGTGAGAATTGTGAGATGGCATTCATGGATGTTGCTAGCACATGATTTACTAAAAGAAGGTGCTGGATTTGACTAACAATCAAACTTGACCCGACCCTCAAAGGCACTTTTCTCTGTAACGCTTCAGAAAAGAACATGGCTCCCTTCTCCCTGTCTTTTCCACTTGGCATTTCTGACCTCAGCCCCACTGGACAGTTCCCTCTCAAGCCCTGACACTGGGTTCCTGGCACTGCTTGGGGAGGATGAGGAGGGAGGAGTTTGTTCTAAAACCGGTACAGTGGTTTAATAACAACATGCTGCAACTCCACCACAATATTCATCTACCATTCCATCATAATTATCGAGCAGCTACAATGTTCAAGACACAGCCCTATCCTTGACCTTGCTTAATGCGTACATTATAGTAATGTAAGTTTGACAAGTTAGAGAACTTGATCTTCAAAGCTCTTGCCAGAGTTTGTACTACTCTTTTACCTTAGTGAGTCCTCCTCCTCCTCTCCCTCCTCATCCTTCTCTCCCTTCTCCTCCCCCTTCTCATCCTCCCCCTCCTCCTTCCCTCCTCCACCCTCATTTTACATAATGTAAAATAAATAAGTTCAGGCTTCTTTTTATTACTCTATCAATGACAATAAACTGATCTAATTAAAACACATCCCCCAGCGGTGGCTCACACCTATAATCTCAGCACTTTGGGAGGCCAAGGCAGGCTGATTACCTGAGGTTGGGAGTTCGAGACCAGCCTGACCAACATGGAGAAACCCCTGTCTCTACTAAAAATACAAAATTAGCCGGGCGTGGTAGCACATGCCTGTAATCCCAGCTACTCAAGAGGCTGAGGCAGGAGAATCGCTTGAACCCGGGAGACGGAGGTTGCAGTGAGCCGAGATCGCACCATTGCACTCCAGCCTGGGCAGCAAGAGCGAAACTCTGTCTCAAAACAAAAAAACAAAAAAAACCACCTCTCCCTTCTTCTACCTTTCAGTGTCACACCACCCATAAGGCAGTAACACGTTCAGAAAATAACTTGTCTTTCAGAAATTTAAATATTATGGCTAAGACAAAAAAAGATCTTAAGTAGTATTTAACATAATGAAATTCCTCTGAATGATTCTACATTACTTCCCAGTAAGGTTCACAGGGGTGCCAAGAAATGAAGCCAGGCCGGGCGCGGTGGCTCAAGCCGTTAATCCCAGCACTTTGGGAGGCCGAGACGGGCGGATCACGAGGTCAGGAGATCAAGACCATGCTGGCTAACCCGGTG
>NW_012116488.1:9527955-9528445 GCF_000951035.1 Colobus angolensis palliatus
GCCAGGCTGGTCTTGAACTCCTGACCTTGTGATCCGCCCGTCTCGGCCTCCCAAAGTGCTGGGATTACAGGCTTGAGCCACCGTGCCCGGCCAACTTTCCTTTTTGTTTGTAGAAGCAGAAGCAAAAATGTTCCACTTGGATCCCAGTTTGAGCTTGGTAAATAAATGTACCTTAGAACTAGAATTATCCATACAGCTATTCTTAAAGATAATTAGAAATGAAACAAAATGAGTGGCTTTTTACTCAGTTCACTAGGCAATGGGTAAAACTCCATTGTTTGCTGAGATACAAAACTTTAAAAATCTACATCTCATCCAGGCAGTTTGATATTTGGATAAATTTGTCTAAATCAGGTTATGTATCTGTAAGCAGCTCAGGAAAGAAATACCTTAAAAAGAAGCGGCTAGCAGGGTGGCTCATGCCTGTGATCCTAGCACTTTGGGAGGCCGAGGCACGTGGGTCTAAGCTCAGGAGTTCAAAACCAGCCTG
>NW_012116488.1:9534680-9540398 GCF_000951035.1 Colobus angolensis palliatus
TGCCACCGCACCTGGCTAATTTTTGTATTTTTAGTAGAGACAGGGTTTCACCATTTTGGCCAGGCTGGTCTCTAACTCCTCACCTTGTGATCCACCTGCCTTGGCCTCCCAAAGTGCTGGGATTACAGTCATGAGCCACTGTGCCCGGCCTCTTTGGTTTCTTTTACTCACCTACTTGAATACTTGGGTAAACCATTCATCAGTTTAATCCTTTTATTTTAATCCTTTTACATAAAATAATCTGAACTCTGACAAGTTTCATAAAAGCTTTTTGGCATTAATCTGCTTTTAGTGTATTGATAAAAACAAAAACAAACATGATTTTCCTTTACTTTGACAAAGTAATGTAATTTTTACCTTATTTGTATGGAATTCCAGAATTACTGTGGACATTGATTTATATGATGTTTGTAGTTTTAGTCTTTTTTTTTTTTTGACCGAGTCATCGCTCTGTTGCCCAGGCTGGAGTGCACTGGCGCGATCTTGGCTCACTGCAAGCTCCGCCTCCCAGGTTCTCGCCATTCTCCTGCCTCAGCCTCCTGAATAGCTGGGACTACAGTCACCCACCACCATGCCTGGCTAATTTTTTTTTGTATTTTTTAGTAGAGATGGGGTTTCGCCGTTTTAGCCAGGATAGTCTCAATCTCCTGACATTGTGATCCGCCCACCTCTGCCTCCCAAAGTGCTGGGATGACAGGCGTGAGCCACTGCGCCCGGCCTTCTTTTTAGGTCTTTAATACAGTGTTTCTGCCTCTCATTTGTAACTACATGCATTATTCTTGAAAGTAAGTAAACTCACTGAATTGTTGTGTAATAGTTGTTTAATTATTGCCTGTACAAATGTATATTAAGGTAAAATAAAACTGACAAAATATTTCTAGGGTACAGTTGGATCCATACTAAGTGGCTTGTCAAGCTAGATACATCCTTAATGGGTCTGGAGACTTGGTCATGAATATCCTTTGTCCTAACCAGAGTGACTCCATCTTGAATAAAGGCCAGATAAAGCCAAACCTGCTGGGTAACATTCCCAGGGGGTTGAGCACTTTTGGTCACAAGATGTTTATGGCTGAGGGACCGAGTTAATGATGCTAACTAACTAAAGACCCAGAACTTAAGGAAATGTCCTGATATTTCGAGAACAAAAAGCATTCTTAGTTTAAGAATAGGTTTTGCTTTAAATAGTACACTTGTAAACTCTCGCTGAAATCAATAGTAACATAGCATACTTAGGTTCTTAAGTAACATAAGAAACAATACTAATAGCCTGTCACAAGTTGATCATAAGCCTTTATAAAAAAGTACACTATTCTCTCATTCTCTCCTTTTTTTTTTTTTTTTTGGAGACAGGGTCTTGCTCTGTTACCCAGGCTGGAGTGTAGTGGTGCAATCTTGGCCACACTACAGCCTCGACCTCCCGGGCTCCAGGGCTCAAGCCATCGTCCTGTGTCTGCGCCCAAGTAGCTGGAACTATAGGCACGCACCACCACACCTGGCTATTTTTTTGTATTTTTTGTAGAGGTGGGTTCCTGCTATGTTGCCCAGGCTGGTCTCGAATTTCTTGCCTCAAGGAATCCTCCCACCTTGGCCTCCCAAAGTGCTGGTGTGAGCCACTGCACCTGGCCAAGTACACTGTTCTTAACAACCTGTACAATCAAACGCTGTTTATAGTATGGCCTTCCCCCTCATGCTTTCTGAAGACGCCCTACTCTGTGACAGAGTAGCTTTCAATAAACTATCTCTTCTCACTATGGGGTGTTCCTTCTCTTGTTTTCTGAGGACACCCTACTCTGTAATAGGGTAGTCTCTAATAAACTATCTTCACTTCACTATACTCTGCGGCTCACTCTTAATTTTTTCTGGCGTGAGATATAAGAACCTGCTTCTGGGATCTAGGATGAGACCCCCTTTTTGGTAACATTGTGCCAGGATCGAATTCTCAGTGACTGTAATGCAGCCACGTCCAGGCTTCCATGGACACAGACCGTTCGGTGGTGATTCCCACCCTTCCCTGTTATTGGAGATACTGTACTCTGTGTAAGTTTTGAGAGTTTACAGTGCAATTTCATTCATGTGAAATTAGTTATCATTATGTTATCCTCAGTTAATCCTCCAAGCTGGTGGATTTATTCTGTCTTCTCCTCTCCTCTTTTTTTTTTCTTTTTTGTTTGAGACAGAGTCTCGCTTTGTCACCCAGGCTGGAGTGCAGTGGCGTGATCTCGGCTCACTGCAAGCTCCACCTCCCAGGTTCACACCATTCTCCTACCTCAGCTCCTGAGTACCTGGGACTACAGGCACCCACCACCACACCCGGCTAATTTTTTTGTATTTTTAGCAGAGACAGGGTTCCACTGTGTTAGCCAGGATGGTCTCGATCTCCTGACCTCGTGATCCGCCTGCCTCGGCCTCCCAAAGTGCTGGGATTACAGGCGTGAGCCACCGCGCCCGGATCCTCTCTCTTATTATTATTATTTTCTTTAACACAGGATGAAACAGGTTCAGAGAGAGGCAGTGACTGGTCTGAAGTCAGGAACTAAGCAAGTGGTCAAGCCATGCTCTGTGACTTCCAAGTGCATTTTTCATCTTCTTGTTTAATAAAGTCTTGTGGAAGATGGTATGTGAAACAGTGAGTCTCAACAGCAGAAAAGAACGCAATGTTAATTCATGAGTCATGCTTCTGATTAGACTTCCACTGCCAAAGTTAACTGTTTTTTGTTTGTTTGTTTGTTTTTTGAGGCTAAGTCTCACCCTGTCGCTCAGGCTGGATTGCGGTGGCACAATCTCAGCTCACTGCAACCTCTGCCTCTAGGGTTCAACTTGCCTCAGCCTTCCGAGTAGCTGGGATTACAAGTGTCCACCACCACACCCAGCTAATTTTTTGTATCTTTAGTAGAGACGGGTTTCACCATGTTGGCCAGGCTGGTCTTGAACTCCTGACCTTGTGATCCGCCTTCCTTGGCCTCCCAAAGTACTGGGATTATAGGCGTGAGCCACTATGCCCGGCCAACGTTAACTGTTTTAAGAAACTTTGCCTTGATTACAGTAATATGCGTTTTGTTTTAAAAAAAATTAGATAGCTGCAAGCCAAGCTTTTACAATGACCCATGTACAGTAGAGACATCAAGTTGGTACATTTACAGACTTTTCTTCCCCTTTTTATTTTCAAACTCAGAGAAAAGTTGAAAGACTTGTCCAGTGATTACCAGGAATCCTACCAACTAGATCCAGTAATTTCACAATGCTTTTGAAATATGTAAAGTGAGCACAACATCTGCAATTAGCACACTCTATGGTGTAACAAAGCCCTCATTTTGCTGCACCGTCAGGGGCCGATGGGAGTGGAGTTAGGACATGGAGGGGCCTCATTGTGGGACTGGGAAACTCATTTTGCTAGAATCATTGGAATCATGTGGTAACAAATGCAGCCATGTGAGGGAAAAGTGAGCTGACCTGAGTGCCATGGGTTCAAAGGTCTTGTTTTGTTCAAACACAGGCAAGGTCTATGTTTTCGTCTCAGGTAAATATGGATCGGAGGGATTTTTGGACACACCTGAGAAAGTGAAAAGGAATTGAGTGATTCCAATCTTGTAGGAAGTGGGGGAGTGGAGAGTAACATGTGGGAGAGCAGCTTCGAAGGATGCTGGCTGTTCTAAAGACTTATCTTCCCCACACGACCACTTCCTCTGCCCCCTCCCAGGGCCCCTCTTACATCTCTCTTGACAGAGTCTGGTGAACCTGTTTGGCCTCTCACATCTGGGGGAAGAACAGAGTGCGAGGACAGGCCCTTTAGGAGCCTGGGGGCCTCAGTGAGTGTTCTCAGCTGGGCACTGTCTCTGCTCTGATTCTTGTTCCATGTGGTCACCTCCCCAAGCATGAAAAGAGCTCAGTTGGTGCTTAGCTGTTAGGTTAAGCCTTGGATAAGATTTCTGGGCCCTTGCAAAGGCCAATTATATAGGCCTCTGTCAATAAATAATGTTCAGCCAAGCACAGTGGCTTACACCTGTAATCCCAGCACTTTGGGAGGCCAAGGTGGGCAGATCACTTGAGGCCAGGAATTCAAGACTAGTCTGGCCAACATGGCGAAACCCCATCTCAACCAAAAATAGAAAAAATTAGCTAGGCGTGGTGGTGCGTGCCTGTAATCCCAGCTACTCAGGAGGCTGAGAATTGCTTGAAGCCAGGAGGCGGAGGTTACAGTGAGCCAAGATCACACCACTGCACTCCAGCCTGGGTGACAGAGAGACTCATTCTCAAAAATAAATAAATAAGTAGATAAATAAATAAAGTTCGATGTTTGCTGAGTCCTGTTGGCCTGATTATTAGACATTCTTGTCTCTCTTTAGGGGGTGGCATAGTTCCTTGCTCCTGGCACCCCGTTTCTAGCCTTACACCCCAGCTGTAAGCTTTACTTACACATGGCCATGTACACTGTGGCTTCCTAAAACTCCCAGCCCCACACCCCTCAATGTGGCCTTGACAGATTTCCATCCACAGATGTCCTCACAATGGAATGTCATGTTTTTTTTCTACCTCACCCAAAAGGTGAGCATCAGAACTCTGCTAGACTTTTTTTTGTAGGCATGGGGGGGTCTTGCTATGTTGCCCAGGCTGACCTCAAACAATCTTCCCACCTTGACCTCTCAAAGTACTGGGAATATAGCATGAGCCCCCATTCCCAACTCCACTCTTTTAGACTCTCTAAAACCAAAATAGTGATCCCCAAATGTCTTATGGAAAGGCACAGGCAACGTTACACCCCCAAGCATTCATCTGTGCACTCCTTTCCCCGCTGGGAAATCTCTCTGGAATTCCAGATGCCATTTCCTTCTGGTGCAGCTCACAAGGAAGCAGAAACCCAGACTCAGATGATGGGCTGCTTTCAGTGGACACTTGGTGTTTGCACGCAAAACCACCTTCTCCATCCCAGAAAACTAGGTTGATCTGGTAGAGGGGAGGAGGAGAGAGGTTCAGGGCTAAGCTGGCCTTCAGAGAAAGGGTCGGGGGACTAGAGACCTCGCTGGAAGCGGGCAGTGACAAACGTAAGGAACCAGGACCAGGGACCAGAGCGAACCCTCCTCAAGCTGGCCAATGGCAAATAGCCCCCGGACAGTCGCGGGTTCCCTGAGTGGAACGTGGGTGACGTGGACACCTGGTAGGTAATAGGATGAAGTTAGGAGAGGGAAACTAGGTCTCCAACCCAGGTGGAGGTGAGTAACTGGGAAGAGGGCAACCTCTGGGACGAAGGGGTGGAGTACCAGAAGAACAGTGATGGCCATGGAGGCAGGCAAGAGCCATGCCCCAGTGGTGCAGTGGGCAGTTCTCAGTGGGAGAATCTCAGGAGCCCCTGAGAGATGGCGAAGGAGCAGTGAGCATGCCGTCTGTCATCTAGTGCCAGCTTACATCTGAGTTGGCCACATCCGTCTCTGTCCTTCTCCCCTGTCCTTGATCCCTGGAGGATCAGAAATGGCCACCAGCAAGAAGGGAGGAGGAAGGAAGAGGAGAGGAAATAAAGGTGATTTAGAAGTCGGCAAGGGGAGAAACTGCATTAGATGAGTCTGAAGGCGATACTACGATAACCAGATGATGGAGGATCTCAACTGTCCAAGTGTAAAAGTGAAGAAATGGCGGCCGGGTGCGGTGGCTCAAGCCTGTAATCCCAGCACTTTGGGAGGCCGAGATGGGCGGATCACGAGGTCAGGAGATCGAGACCATCCTGGC
>NW_012116488.1:9541788-9542131 GCF_000951035.1 Colobus angolensis palliatus
TTGAGACAGGATCTTACTCTGTCACCCAGGCTGGAGTGCAAGGGCACAATCATGGCTTACTACAGCTTCAACCTCCCGGGCACAAGTGATCCCCCTGCCTCAACCTCCCAATAGCTGGGACTATGGGCACAAGCCACCATGCCCAGCTAATTATTTTTTTTGAGACAGAGTTTCACTCTTGTTACCCAGGCTGGAGCGCAATGGCATGAACTTGGCTCACTGCAACCTCCGCCTCCCAGGTTCAAGCGATTGTCCTGCCTCAGCCTCCTGAGTAGCTGGGACTACAGGTGTGTGGCACCACAC
This sequence comes from Colobus angolensis palliatus, assembly GCF_000951035.1. NCBI lineage: Eukaryota > Metazoa > Chordata > Mammalia > Primates > Cercopithecidae > Colobus > Colobus angolensis. Next base: position 9,542,092 of record NW_012116488.1, read on the forward strand.
CTGGCTAATTTTTTGTATTTTTAGTAGAGATGGGGTTTCA
>NW_012116488.1:9542321-9547094 GCF_000951035.1 Colobus angolensis palliatus
ACTTCACTCTTAATAGTAAACAGTCTTTTATTTCTCTTTCTTTTTGTAAACAGTCTTTTATAACCAGATTTTAAAAACTAGCCACTCTTCAGAAGAGCGGCGCGGCTCTCTGCTGGGTGTGCATTACCTGCGTTCTGCTCCATGCTCTCCTTGATGCCATCTAGGAGCTCCTGTGCATCTTCCACATTCTCCTCCTCCTCTTCCTCTTCGACTTCTTCTTCTCCTTCCTCTATATCCTTAGGGGCAACAATCGTCTCCTGCATACCACAGGGATATTCACATTGGATGATGCCCCACATTGATTTGCTACTCACAAATCAGCTGGCAGGTGATCCTGGAAAAAGCTTGGGACCCAAACAGGACATGTACCCTATGACAGCTGTCATGCAACATTTTGCAGGATGCGCATATCCACAAAGACACATGAGATCCTTGAGGTTTTTCTTAACAGCATATTTAAGAGATAAGTATATTTTTGTGCTAATTCCGGAACTGCTTGAGTCAACATTTTTCTAATGTGTTATTCTAAGGTATTGGGTTGTATCTTCCTTGAAGGAACCACATGTTGTAGAAATCAAGACTTTTAATAATCATTTATGAAAACTACCTCAGTATCAGCCATTTCCAATAAAATGATAAAAAGCAGTTTATAAATAAAGTTTGATAATACCCTGAGAAACACACAACACGAATAAAACACCTAAAAGTGTTCCAGGCAACAGAGAGAACACAAGCTATACTTTGAACCGCAGCTGGAGGCAGACTGCATTTCAAGGGCAACCCATGGAAGCTGCTTCCATCTCAGAGGAAAGCCCTGTAGAGTTTTGTGTTTTCATAACTGGGGGCAACAACAAAATTCAATGAAAATAACATCTCCTGTTTACTGACATATGAAATCAGTTGCTTGTTTATTATAAAACTAAAAAAAGCATTTCTAAAATGTTAAAATTCCCAATAAAGTAGTTAAAAGCCATTTCAGGCTGGGCGTGGTGGCTCACACTTGTAATCCCAGCACTTTGGGAGGCCAAGGCGGGTGGATCACCTGAGCTCAGGAGTGTTCAAGACCAGCCTGGCCAACATGGTGAAACCCCGTCTCTACTAAAAATACAAAAATTAGTCAGGCATGGTGGCACGTGCCTGTAATCCCAGCCACTTGGGAGGCTGAGGCAGGAGAACTGCTTGAACCCAGGAGGCAGAGGTTGCAGTAAGCCGAGATTGTGCCACTGCACTACAGCCTGGGCAATAAAGTGAGACTCCATCTCAAAAAAAAAAAAAAGAAAATCCATTTTACAAGATGGCTCTGAAGGTAAAGAAGGAAGATCCTTTCTTTCCCTAAGCCAAAGCAAAAGCAAAATCTTTGAAGGCCAAGAAGGCAGTGCTGAAAGGTGTCCACAGCCACAGAGAAGATCTGCACGTCATCTACCTTCTGGTGTCCCAGGACACTGTGGCTCCAGGGGCAGCCCCGATATCCTCTGAAGAGTGTCCTCAGGAGAAACCAGCGTGACCACTGTGCCATCATCAACTAACTTCCCCCGGCCTCTGAGTTGGCCACGAAGAAGAGAGGAGACAAACACACACTTGTATTCAATGCGGATGCCAAAGCCAGAAAGCGCCACATCCAACAGCCTGTGAAGAAGCTCTCTGACACCAGTGTGGCCAAGGTCAACACTCTGCTCAGGCCTGAGGGGGAAGAGAAGCCAGATGTTCCCCTGGCTACTGATTAGGACGCCTCGGATGTTGCCAACAAAATTGGAATCATCTAAACTGTGTCCGGCTGGCTAAGTTGAATAATATACATATTTTCACCCTAAGAACAATACAGTAATTAATTAAAATGCCCAGGAAAATAGTTTAAAGTGTTACCAGTTTTGCTATGGCTTCAGAAATAACATCTTTCAGTTGGATGTGATGCAGTTTGTAGTACTTGGCCAATTCTGCAGCAATACTGGATTTTCCCACAGCAGGGGGACCGAGAATGCAGATCTTGATTGGCTGAAAGAGGAGAGAGTAAGGAACATAGGGCAATCTATGAATGATCTGTAGCTAGACAGAGTGGTTTTCTATTTCAGGGGAGTGCTTTTTTTTTTTTTTTTTTTTGAGACAGAGTCCAGTTGCTCAGGCTGGAGTGTAGTGGTGTACATCATCTCACTTACTGCAACCTCCACCTCCCAGGTTCAAGCGATTCTCGCCTCAGCCTCCCGAGTAGCTAAGACTACATGTGCGCACCACCATGCCTGGCTAATTTTTGTATTTTTTGTAGAGACGGGTTTTCTCCATGTTGGTCAAGCTGGTCTCGAACTCCTGGCCTCACATGATCTACCCACCTCGGCTTCCCAAAGTGCTGGGATTACAGGCGTGAGCCACCGTGCCCAGCTGGGAGTGCCTTTTGAAAACAAAGTCTCTGGACCCTGCGGGCTAACTGTCACTCTTCTGTGGAGACTCCAGAGCCACGCCTCCACCCCTGCCACCACCACGGTGGCTGCCACGTCATCCCTAAAGCGTCTGCCCCCTGGTCAGACAGTTCATGTTCTGGTTCATGTCCGTTCATTCAGTAGGTATTCAATAGGCACCAACTACGTGGGCTGATCTGGGGCTGGTGGATAGGATCACATAAGAAGATGTGTCAGGAACAACTCAGATCACTAAAGAGTAAGTGCTCAGGAATTACATGCTGCCAGTTTCACAAGACAGTGCACAGTACAGGGCATTTTGCTACCTTTGTAACAGTAACAAAGCAAAGAATTTCTGGTTCAGTGTGCAAGGGGCCTAATTTACTGCCTGAATACTATTTCTGTCCTGAATTTGGTCTTTGTTTGTTTTGTTTTGTTTTGTAGGGAGACAGGCGCTCCCTCTGTTGCCCAGGCTGGAGTGTAGTGGTGCGATCACAGCTCACTGCAGCCTCAAACTCCTGGGCTCAAACTATCCTCCCAGTTCAGCCTCACAAGTATCTGGGACTACAGATGCACACCACCATGTTCATCTAATTTTTTTGTTTTTTTTTTTTTGAGAGGGAGTCTTGCTCTGTTGCCCAGGCTGGAGTGCAGTGGCTGGATCTCAGCTCACTGCAAGCTCCGCCTCCCGGGTTCACGCCATTCTCCTGCCTCAGTCCTGAGTAGCTGGGACTACAGGCGCCCGCCACCTCGCCCGGCTAGTTTTTTGTATTTTTTTAGTAGAGACGGGGTTTCACCGTGTTAGCCAGGATGGTCTCGATCTCCTGACCTCGTGATCCGCCCGTCTCGGCCTCCCAAAGTGCTGGGATTACAGGCTTGAGCCACCGCGCCCGGCATTCATCTAATTTTTATACTTTCTGTAGAGATGAGATCTCACTGTGTGGCTCAGGCTGGTCCCAAACTCCTGCACTCAAGCAATCCTCCTGCCTCGGCCTCCCAAAGTGTTGGGATTACAGGTGTGAGCCACTGCACCTGGCTTGGTCTTTAATTATTACTATTATTATTATTATTATTACTATTTTGAGACAGAGTTTCACTCTTATTGCCCAAACTGGAGTGCAATGGCGCAATCTCGGCTCACTGCAAGGTCTGCCTCCTGGGTTCAAGCGACTGTCCTGCCTTAGCCTCTTGAGTAGCTGGGATTACTGGTGCACGCCACCACACTCAGCTAATTTTTTGTATTTTTAGTAGAAATGGGGTTTCACCATGTTAACCAGGCTGGTCTTGAACTCCTGACCTCAGGTGATCCACCCACCTCAACCTCCCAAAGTGCTAGGATTACAGGTGTGAGCCACCACGCTTAGCCAATCATTTTTAGCACAGTTATTTTATTCTAATTTTTAGGCCAGGCATTGTGGCTCATGCCTGTAATCCCAGCAGTTTGGGAGGCTGAGGCAGGAGGATCCCTGGAGCCCAGGAGTTCGAGGCCAGCCTGAGCAATATAGGGAGGTCCCCGTCTCTACAAAAAACGAGGCCAGCTTCAGCAATATAGTGAGATCCCCATCTCTACAAAAAACGAGGCCAGCTTCAGCAATATAGTGAGATCCCCATCTCTACAAAAAAAAAAAAAAAAATTATTGGCTGGGCATAGTCGCATGTGCCTGTGGTCCCAGCTACTTGGGGGCCCAGGCTGAGGCAGGAGGAGTTCTTAAGCCCAGGAGGTCTAGGCTGCAGTGAGTCACAGTCACACCACTGCACTCCAAGCTGGGCAACAGAGCAACACCCTGTCTCAATTTTTTAAAAATTTATTCTAATTTTTAAAAAACATACTCATTAAAAAAATACCATTTCTCCTGCTGATAAATTTGATTGAATGCTAAAGAAGCCCTGTGGTGTTCCTAATTAGTGAGTAAATATTCATTTCTAACAGAGGTCAAAATATTAGTAAAATATAGTTATTTATTTCAAAAAGATCCAAACAGTTGTGAAACTGAGGGCCCATATTTTGCAAGGTAAATTTTGGAATTGTGCTCATGAAAAGGATTTCCATTGGTAGAGTGTCCGTATGCTTACAGATTATATAATTTCATCCACCGAGTTGGTTATTATCATTACTACCATTTGACAGGCGAGGAACCCAAGACGGCGAAGAAAGTAGGCAGCACACAGGATGGTTCTAGTGAGGAGTGCGGTCCTGTCAGATAGGGATGATGGATGGTTCTGGTGAGGAGCACAGTCCTGTTGGATAGGGATGATGGGTGGTTCTGGTGAGGAGCACGGTCCTGTTGGATAGGGATGATGGGTGGTTCTTGTGAGCAGTGTGACCCCGTCGGATAGGGATGATGGATGGTTCTGGTGAGGAGTGTGACCCCTTCGGATAGGG
>NW_012116488.1:9547164-9547922 GCF_000951035.1 Colobus angolensis palliatus
TGAGGAGTGTGACCCCTTCGGATAGGGATGGCGGATGGTTCTGGTGAGGAGTGCGGTCCTGTCAGATAGGGATGATGGATGGTTCTGGTGAGGAGCACGCTCCCACCAGATAGGGATGATGGATGGTTCTGGTGAGGAGCACGGTCCTGTTGGATAGGGATGATGGGTGGTTCTGGTGAGGAGCACGGTCCTGTCAGATAGGGATGATGAATGGTTCTGGCAAGGAGTGTGACCTTGTTGGATAGGGATGATGGATGGTTCTGGTGAGGAGTGCTGTCCCATTGGATAGGGATGATGGATGGTTCTGGTGAGGAGTGCAGTCCCATTGGATAGGGATGATGGATGGTTCTGGCAAGTGCAGTCCTGTCGGATAGGGAGGATGGATGGCTCTGGTGAGGAGTGCTGTCCCATTGGATAGGGATGATGGATGGTTCTGGTGAGGAGTGCAGTCCCATCGGATAGGGAGGATGGATGGTTCTGGTGGCAGCCCCGTCGGATAGGGATGATGGATGGTTCTGGTGAGGAGTGCAGCCCTGTCGGATAGGGATGATGGATGGTTCTGGTGAGGAGTGCGGCCCTGTCGGATAGGGATGATGGATGGTTCTGGTGAGGAGTGCAGTCCCATCGGATAGGGATGATGGATGGTTCTGGTGGCAGCCCCGTCGGATAGGGATGATGGATGGTTCTGGTGAGGAATGCAGCCCTGTCGGATAGGGATGATGGATGGTTCTGGTGAGGAGTGCAGCCCTGTCGGATAG
>NW_012116488.1:9548612-9552207 GCF_000951035.1 Colobus angolensis palliatus
GATAGGGATGATGGATGGTTCTGGTGAGGAACGCAGTCCTGTCGGATAGAGAGGATGGATGGTTCTGGTGAGGAGTGCAGCCCCGTCGGATAGAGAGGATGGATGGTTCTGGTGAGGAGTGCAGCCCCGTCGGATAGGGATGATAGATGGTACTGGTGAGGAGTGCAGCCCCATTGGATAGGGAGGATGGCAGGCAGCGGAAGGAGGCAGTTCCGGAGCTGAGTCCTGATGAGCCGGGCTGGGTCCCTGGAGAGGTGCAGTGCATTCACCAAGGCCTGAGATCCGGCTGTCAACTGAGCAAGTTCAGGTGTCTCATTTGTCCACGGACCAAGAGGAGGCTCACTTTATCCGGGTGTAAAACCAGGATGCCAATCCATTCATTTATTTACAGTGAGAAGTATGACTGCCACTGAATCAAATGACTGCCACTGAATCAAATGACTGCCACTGAATCAAACACTCCAAGTCCACATGTTTGGTACATTTACTCCCTTCAAGCCGACGGACACTGGGAGCCAAGTCTTACAGGGCTGCTTGATGAGCTTTGATGAGAACAAGGGAAGTAGGATGAACTGACTGGAGGCAATGGGTCAAGGTGGCTTGATGCGTCTGTCTCTGAAGCAGCAATGACTTTTCCTTGCTAAAGGAACTGCGATCACGCAAGCGCGTGGCTTGAGACTTCATCTTTTGGGGATGTCTCTGGGTGACACCTGTGGGTCTACACTGGCCTCGGTAGTGTTTCCTGTGGCTAACTGCCCCTAGGGACAGACATACTCTATTTAGTTTTTAGATATACTATTCCTTCTATCATATTCTTGTCCAGTCTTGCTCATCAGGAACCATACGGTCTCTTCAAACCATCTTGTCATATTTCTACTCTGTGTGTTGTTGTTACAGTTGACCTAGAGAGGACATTAGTCTAACCTCTGAGGTTGCATTGGTGTATATCTCAGGATAACCTCCCAGTACAGCCACCATGAGGATCTTAGATGCTTAAAGGGATCATTGTTTCTTTTGCTAAGTGGTACCTTTTTGCTTATTCTTAACTAGACATGTTTTTCTCCCCAGAGAATATGGTTCTAAGGATATGATGGTGACACTACACTTGCTTATGTAGAGCGTTCCCGTCAACAGTGATAATTATGATTATGATGACACCTGTTACTCACATATGCCATTTTACAGTTTTCAAAACGCTTTCTTGTGTATGACCTACTTTTGTCTTTAGAATGTTTCCCTGGGACACAGCCAAAGCTCTACGCAGGTGCTTCATTGATCTGATTTCAGAGAGCCAAGTGTGGCGGCCCTGCAGTTAGATGTGGACATTCTAGTTAAGTCTGTGTCCTACCTGGTTTGAATCTCTGACTAGCTGTGTGACCTTGAAAAAGGTGCTACCTACTCAGGAGGCTGAGGCAGGAGGATCACTTGAACCCTGGAGGCAGAGGTTGAAGTGAGCCGAGATCACACCACTGTCCTCCAGCCTGGGCTATGGAGCAAGACTCTGTCTCAAAAAAAGAAAAAAAAAAAGAAAGAAAAAGGAAAAGTTGCTGCAGCCAGGCACGGTGGCTCAAACCTGTAATCCCAGCACTATGGGAGGCCAATGCAGGCGGATTGCTTGAGGCCAGGAGTTCAAAACCAGCCTGGTCCACATGGTGAAATCCCATCTCTACTAAAATTACAAAAATTAGCCAGATGTGGTAGTGCACGCCTATAATCTCAGGTACTACTCAGGAGGCTGAGGCATGAGAATTGCTTCAACCCAGGAGGCAAAGGTTGCTGTGAGCCGAGATCACACTGCAGGACTCCAGCCTGGGCAACAGAGTGAGACTCTGTCTAAAAAAAAAAAAAAAAAAAAAAAAAAAAAGTTACTTCATCTCTCTGAGCCTTAGTTTCCTCATCTATACTATGGAGATAAGAATATCTACCTTTCACCATAAAAAATGGTAAGTGTGTGAGTTCACACAGATGTTAATTAGCTCGATTTAGCCATTCCACAGTGTCTACATATTTCAAAACATTACGTTGTACAAGATACATGTATGTAATCTATTTGTCCATTTCAATTAATTAACTTTTTAAAAAGAATATCGACCTTGAAAAGCTGTGATAATTAAAATGACCAGTGAGTCCTCTGACCACTTAGAAAGAGATCAAAGTAGTAATCAGGCTTCTTCTACCTCCCACATGTATACCTAGGACTGAAACAAGCCAGCCAGTAAGGCACTTGCTATTTTTCCCTATTTAATATTCTTCTTTATATGGACAACACTGTGACATCACTCTTGAGCTTTCTATCATGTGCAATTTGCATACATTATTATCTATGTTAACTTTAAAACTGTTCATGTTTGGTTGACAAGTATTAATTTAACATACACGTAAATTTGTTAGACCTGGACAAATTTGTCAAATTTGAAAAACAACTTGAAATTAGAAATTTGAACGTTTGACAAAGCAAATACTTCCATTGGCATCATCACACTTAGAAGTCTGATTTATTTCGCTTGAATCAGAAGTTTCAATGGGAAACGGTGATAGTTACCATTAATCCTCTGCTTTGCTTGTACTCTTTGAGGATACTGTTGATATTTTCCACAAATCCTGTTTGGGCTGCCCACCGGATATTAAAATTCTCCTTCACAAAGAGCGCTTCCATTCTTAAGTTGACCAGTAAGTGGTCAAGACAATCTTGCTAAAAGATAGAGGAAAATTAGAGATTTGTCTTTTTTTTCTGTTTAATTCTGACTGTCATAACAGACCAAAATCACTACGGTTGTTAAAGAAAGACAATATCCATTCACTAAATGTGGAAGTCAATTAATCCAGCACTGAGTATTTACAGAGCACCTGTGTGATACTATGTTACTTCTGAACAGTCTCCATGTCTACTCTGATGGCGGGCCACATTCTGGCTGAAAGAGTAGGAAGATACTGGAAATCCAAATTTTCTTTTTAAAATATTTTAATTGCATCTACTTTTTGAATACTGCAGTTTCATGGTTCAAAATCCAAAAGAACAAAAGGTGTAGAGAAAAATATGCCCACCAGGTGGGGTGGCTCACACCTGTAATCCCAGCACTTTGGGAGGCCCAGGTGGGTGGATCATGAGGTCAGGAGGTTGAGGTCATCCTGGCTAACACAGTAAAATTCTGTCTCTACTAAAAAATACGAAAAATTAGCCGGGTGTGGTGGCAGGCACCGGTAGTCCCAGCTACTTGGGAGGCTGAGGCAGGAGAATGGCATGAACCCAGGAGGTGGAAATTGCAGTGAGCCGAGATCGCACCACTGCACTCCAGCCTGGGCGACAGAGCGAGACTCCATCTCAAAAAAAAAAAAAAAATTCCCTCTGACCTTTGACCACCGACAATCCAGTTCTGCTCCTCAAGGCAATCAATAGTATCAGTCCTTTCAGAAACATATTCGAGTGCAGTGTTTAAATGCAATTTATTCTTAAAAAGAATTGCATTCTAATGCAAGCTTAAAAAGCACACTGCAAAAAACCCTATTTTTTTGTTGTTGTGATGGAATTGGAATCTCAGCCTGCTGTTTGAATTTTAGAAAGAGGCCAAAGAAAATAATTCCCAGTGTTTGAATG
>NW_012116488.1:9558217-9563513 GCF_000951035.1 Colobus angolensis palliatus
AAAAAAAAAAAACAAAAAACACCTCATATACTAACCGTTAAGTCCTTGGTTAGGTATGCATTTTCTCTGGGTATTTTCTGGATTTTCCCAGGGCCAGTATTTTTACTGATACACTGTTAGAGGAAAATTGAAATATTATTTGGTTTACCTGGAAGGCTTTACTTTATATAAAACTCAAACGGACCAGGCACATTTGCTCACGCCTGTAATCCCAACACTTTGGGGGGCCGAGGTGGGCGGATCACCTGAGATCAGGAGTTCGAGACCAACCTGGCCAACATGGTAAAAACCCGTCTCCACTAAAAATACAAAAGTTAGCCAGGTGTGGTGGCACGTGCCTGTAGTACCAGCTACTCAGGAGGCTGAGACACGAGAATTGCTTGAACCCAGGAGGCGGAGGTTTCAGTGAGTCGAGATCACACCACGGCACTCCAGCCTGGGTGACAGAGCGAGACTCTGTCTCAAAAACAAACAAATAAACAACCTCAAATGAATGTGAACATAATTGAATTTTTAAAAATAGCATTAGTGCCAAGTAGTGGAGATGACAATGAGCCTGGCTCGGGATCTGCCCTCAAGAGCTCCCAGTGTGAAAAGAGAGACAGAACTGTACACAGATAATGACCATGTGGGGTGTCTGCAGCTCAGCAAAGGGGATTCTGTGCTATAGTCTGAATGTCTGTGTCCCACAAAATTCACATGTTGAGATCTTCACCCTTAAGCTGATGGTATTAGGAGTTGGGACCTTTAGGAAAGTGGATCATGAGGGTAGAGCCCTCAAGAATGAGATTAGTGTCTTAAAAAAGGACCCCAGGGAGTACCTTCGCCCCTCTACCACGTGAGGACACAGGGAGAAGGCGACATCTATGAAGCCAAAAAGCGGGCCCTCGTCAGACACTGAATGGGAGTACAGGTGTGAGCCACCGCGCCCAGTCAATTCCTTTTCTTTTTAATCTTATTTTCTGTACGCTGCTCTGTGTGTGTGTATGTGTGCATGTGTGTGTGTGTATATAAAATAAAACTACATTAATAAATTATATTTATAAATATTAATTTTAATCTACAATATATATTAAATAAAAACTAAGTAACCATCTGCCATTTTTTTTTCCCCACAATTTTTTTGTTTGTTTGTTTTTGAGACAAGGTCTTGCTCTGTCACCCAGGCTGGAGTGCAGTGGCACAATCTCAGCTCACTGCAACCTCTGCCTCCCAGGTTCAAGCAATTCTCCTGCCTCAGCCTCCTGAGTAGCTGGGATTACAGTCATGCATCACCACGCCTGGCTAATTTTTGTATTTTTAGTAGAGAAGGGGTTTCACCGTGATGGTCAGGCTGGTCTCGAACTCCTGATCTCAAGGGATCTGCCTGACTCAGCCTCCCAAAGTGGGATTACAGGCATGAGAAGAGACAAGGTCTTGTTCTATTGCCCAGGCTGGGGTAAGATGGTGCAATTATAGCTTACTGCAGCCTTGAATTCCTGGGTTCAAGCAATCCTGGCACCTCAGCCTCTCAAGTAGATGGAACTATAGATGTGCACCACCAAGTCTGGCTAATTTTAAAAATTTTTGTAGAGAGGGGGTCTCACTATGCCCAGTGCTGGTCTTGAACTCCTGGCCTGAAGTGATTCTTCCACCTGAACTCTTAAAGTGCTGGAATTACAGGTGTGAGCCACTGCGCCTGGCTGAATCTGCCTTGATCTTGCAGTTCCCAGCCTCTGGAACTGTGAACAATAAATGTCTATTGTTTATAAGCTGCTTGGTTTATGGAATTTTGTTGTAGCAGTTCAAACAGACCAAAACAACCTGGGATGAAGAGAGACACCTGTCCCATGCAGGAGGTGGGAATGAGGCAGGGAGGGTGCACAGAAAGATAGATGAACTGAATTTCTTTTCTTTTTTTCTTTTTCTTTTTTCTTTTTTTTGACAGGGTCTTGCTCTGTCACCCAGGCTAGTGTGCATTGGTACAATCTTGGCTCACTGCAACCTCTGTCTCCTGGGCTCAAGTGATCCTCCCACCTCAGCCTCCTAAGTATCTGGGGCTGCAGGCACACCACCATGCCTGGCTGATTTCTATATTATTATTATTTTTTTTGGTAGAGATGGGGTTTCACCATGTTGCTCAGGCTTGAGCTGAATCTTAAAAATGAATAGGGAGTAGCCAGGAGAAGGCTGCATTAGCTGGGCCACATGGTAGCTGCTTTAGCCAGAGCAGCCTGGACTGGAAGAGGAAGCTCTCCCAGATCTAGACTCCTGAAGCTGGGCACAATGGCTCACACCTCTAATCCTAGCACTTTCAGAGGCCGAGGTGGGAGGATCATTTGAGCCCAGGAGTTTGAGGTTGCAGTGAGCTATGATCACACCACTGCATTCCAGCCTGGGTGACAGAGCAAGACCCTGTCTCTAAAAAGTTAAAAACAAACAAACAAACTTAGCCAGGCACTGTGGCTTACCCCTGTAATCCCAGCACTTTGGGAGGTTGAGGCAGGAGGATCACTCGGGCTCAGGAGTTTCAGACCAGACATGGTCTGGTCTCATGGTGAGACCTCATCTTGACAAAAAAAGAAAAAGAAAGAAAATTAGCCAGGTATGGTGGTGCACGCCTGTGTTCCCAGCTACTTGAGAAACGGAGGCAGGAGGGCCTCTTGAGCCCAGGATGTGAAGGGTGCAGTGAGCTACGATCACACCATGGCACTCCAGCCTGGGCGACAGAGCGAGACTCTGTATCAAAAAACTAAATAAATAAACAAATAAATAATATTAAAAACAGAGCTCCTCGAATTGGCCAGTAGGTTGGTGAAGCTGACCATATCAACACTTTGGGGCAAGTGCCTGTTGGTGGATTTCAGGGTTCTGGTGGGTCAGCTGCATGTGTGTCTGGGGTGCAGTGATCGCCATCTTCTTAACCTGAGCCCTACAGTGGTCTTTCTTATTTCCCTCTGTGCATATAAAAGAGAAAGGATATTTTGGTAGTAACGTTAAAGTATACACTGCAAATGCAGATAGTGAGTTTGGGTTTTATGGATATTCTACTGAGGAGTCCCAGTTTTGCTAGCACAACTGATTGTATAACTACACTCCAGGAGGCAAAACTTCTTTTTTGTTTTGTTTTGTTTTTGTTTTTTGAGATGGAGTCTTGCTCAGCAGCCCAGGCTGGAGTTCAGTGGCACAATCTTGGCTCACTGCAACCACCGTCTCCCAGGTTCAAGCGATTCTCCCGAGTAGCTGGGATTATAGGCACCCGCCATTCTGCCTGGCTAATTTTTGTATTTTAATAGAGATGGGGTTTCATCATGTTGGCCAGGCTGGTCTTGAGCTCCTGACCTCAGGTGATCCGCCCGCCTTGGACGCCCAAAGTGCTAGGATTACAGGCATGAGCCACCGTGCCTGGCCAGCAAAACTATTTATGATATGTCATCAAAGTATGGGATGAAACCACTGTACCTTGACTATATCTTCCAGGGTATGAACAGATTCATCCACAGCAACCAGGTAGTGAGGCTTTGGCGTGTGATCTATGACGTTTTGTATCACTCTGCAGACCCACAGGTAAAATAATCATCAGAGGGAAAAGGCGAAAGAGATGCAGTAAACTAGAATTCACTGACCACCACCCCCATGACTGGGCGTGGGGTTTGGTGCTTTGATAAGTTATCTCCATTTTCAGTAAGGTCAGGGTTGGGATGGTTATCTGCATTCTCCACATGAGGAAGATGCTAAAGAGTTCGGTGACATTTCTCAGGCTGAAGAGCTATTGCGAAAGTGGAAGAGCTAGCTTTTGACGTCAGATCCATCTGTTTCTGGACCTGTCTTCTTTCTAGCATACTGCCCTGTCTCCCAACAAGGGGACCTGACCCCAGTAGGACCCCAGTTTATGAAGCCTTCCCCATCTAGTGGCTCATGTGAGCCTCACAACAGTGCTTTAGGGAGCTATTTTACAAAGTAAGACACAGATTTAGACAAGCTGTGGCTCTTTTAAGGAAGTCACGTAGCAACAGTGCCTGAGCCTGCTTTCCTATTCCGAGTTGCCAAGGTTTCCGAGTGCTTGCCTCTGTGCTGAGGGTGGCACAGGTGTGATCCCACTGAATTCTCACAGCCCTAGCATGTAGGTACTGCTCCTATTCCTGTAAGTAACTTTCCCAAATTCACACAACTAGGGAGAGGAAGAGCAGGGATTGGAACAAAAATTAAATAATTCCAGAGGAAAAAAAAAATAGTGAATAGATGTCTATCACAATGACTTGTCAATTCTACCTCCATCTTAGCTTCCTTTCAATAAAATGAAAATAAATCGGATCCATGCTTCCAAATGTGCAGTTCACATTTATTTTGTATTTATTTCTTTTATTTATTTATTTATTTATTTATTTATTTTGAGTCTCGCTCTGTCACCCAGGCTGGCAGGCAGTGATGTAATCATGGTTCACTGCAGCCTCAACCTCCCAGGCTCAAGTGATCCTCCCACCTCCGCCTCCCAGGTAGCTGGGACTACAGGCACGAGCCACCAAACCCGACTAATTTTTGTATTTTTTGTAGAGACAGGGTTTCACTATGTTGTCCAGCCTGGTCCCGAACTCCTCGGCTCAGGTGATCCTCCCACCTTGGCCTCCCAAAGTGTTGGGATTACAGGCATGAGCCACTACAGCTAGCCTATTTTGTATCCACTTCTCAGAACATTTCAGCTTTTTGCGTTTTCCTCTGTTAAATATTTGACAATCTTCAAAGAAACCTCTGGGGGAAAAATGCTACTTAAATGGGCCTGTCAAAAGATAAAATTATAACAAATCTAGTTAAAGATTTCAATTGGCTTTGTGATTCTAGAATCAGGCAACATTTCATTCCATAAAATAGAACAAGTGTGCCAGTGAAATGAGCAGAGGCGGGTGGTTCGACAGGCAGAAAGGGCTGCAGAAAGCAGAAACAAAGAACAAGAAGCACATTGGTCATTTCAAAGTTACTCTCCTTGTAGGACAGGGACAGGTAGAACAACAGAAAGATAACTAATGGGGCCGGGCACAGTGACTCACACCTGTAATCCCAGCATTTTGGGAGGCCGAGGCGGGTGGATCACCTGAGATCAGGAGTTCGAGACCAGCCTGACCAACATGGTGAAACCCTGTCTGTACTAAAAATACAAAAATTAGCCAGGCGTGGTGGCTGGCACCTGTAGTCCCAGCTACTCAGGAGGCTGAGGCAGGAGAATCGCTTGAACCCAGGAGGCAGAGGTTGCAGTGAGCCAAGGTTGTGCCACTGCACTCCAGCCTGGGTGACAGAACAAGACTCCATGTCAAAAGAGAGA
>NW_012116488.1:9564653-9575394 GCF_000951035.1 Colobus angolensis palliatus
GTGCCACTCACTCCAGCCTGGGGGACAGAGTGAGATTCCGTCTCAAAAAAAAAAAATAATAATAATAATAATAAAAATGAGGTTCAGGGTCTCGGAAAGAGATCTGCTCAGGGGCGTGGCCCTGAAGTTTAAACTTCCTTCATTTCCCAGTAAATCTAGAAATTCATCTGAGATTGTGACTAATTTACCAGTGGCCAGTGGATGAGGGAAAGAGTGGGAATCTGAAAACCAGAACCTCGGGGAAGTGCAGAAATTGGTCCCTTCTGGGAGGTGACAGAATGAAGTCCCCGGAAGCTGGAGCTGATGAACCACAAACACAGTGGACCAGCTCATTGACCTCACATTTAAGTCAGGGTCTTCAAAGGAGGAGAGAAGTTTCTGGGCCTACCTGAATACAGGGTTTAGATGCTCTGTGAGTATAAAAAACATATGTCAACTTTACCTACAACTGTCAAAGAAGAAAAAAGCTTCAGGTTTACAGTTTTCCATCTGAATTCTAGAATTTAAATTGGTGGGTTAGACATATTAATCTCATCTGGGACAAAGGAATAAGAAACTATGTCCTCAGAATGCACATACCAAATTCTTTCTTTTCCAAAATTGGAGGGCATTGCTATTCTGCCAATAGTTTCTAAGAGGTGAACCTGAACTTGTCACCAGAAAGTAGAACTTTTGAACAGTGGACACTATTTCTTTAGACGCAAAACAGAGAAGACCTTCTGCATAGGGTTGTTATGAAGAACAAACACAATAATGCATGTAAGGGTCTTAGCACTGGGCAGATGCTCAAAAAGTATTAGCCTATAAACAAACACATTAACCAATTCTATGAAGGTCATGTCTCTGGGAGAATGCTTACCCTGCTAGATCAAGAACGTGGATTGTTGGAATTACATTTGTTCCATCGCCAAAAACTGGTAATGCAGGAATCTCACCCAACCAAGCCATCTGAAAGAAAAGCAAAATCATGTCCCCCAGTTATACGTGGATGGCTATTACAGCTCACACATAAGTCTACAGTCAGAGGCATCCAAAAGGCCTAGCTCTCTGCTTATGTAATTTCCTCCAGGGGGTGTTTTATAAATCAGCCCTGGTGAGATTTAGGATCAAATTCTGCCAAGAGAAATAACGTGTAGCCTTGGGACTGAAATACTTTTCAAGAAATCTACAACCTCCCAGTTGTATTTAGTAGCTATATGCATGCCATCTACATAGAGAAGAAATGTTTTCACATGCATGATGTCTTAATTCTCACAAAAAAGACAAATTAAAATTGAAAATTACCCCTACCAGTAGGGATGAGGTGACGGGAAATAATTACCATCAGTACAGGAGTGAAATGCTTAGTGGATAAAGTAGCGTGCAGGAGGTTACACTTGTGAGAGCTTGGACTGGAACCCCAATCCTCAGACTCCAAATCCTCGTCTTTTCTTCTCATTAAGTATTTCAGTAACCAAACAGACATGCTGAGTACTGTTTAAGTGTCACGTATTAGATTATTTTGAATTGTTGTTGAGTGAAAGAGGTAGGGGTGGGGGTCACAGTAGACCACTGGGTCTTGTAAGGTATTTTGGACTTCGAGAAAGTGTTGAAGGGTTCTAAGCAGTGACGTGACACCAGCAGGCTTGCTTCTGTTGCCTTGTGGAGAAGTGGTGGGAAGGAGAGTCCGATGGGGAGAGAGAGATGATGGCAGGTGTGCAGGCGAGATGGGGTAGCCTAGCTTGGAGGTGGGAAGTGCACGGAGTGGGGATGGAGAGAAGGGAGATGTTGAGGAGGCTGACTGTAGTAACTGGGAATTTTGTGATGGGTAATGTGAAAGGAAAATAAATCTTGGGACCCCAAAATCACTAAGCCAAAGGGAAAAGTCAAGCTGGGAACTACATAAAGCAAACCTGTCTCTTGTTCAAAGATTTTATTTTTGTTTCCTTTTTTAAAATTATTATTATTTTTTGAGATTTTGAGATGGAGTCTTGCTGTCACCCAGGCTGGAGTGCAGTGGCACAATCTTGGCTCACTGCAACCTCTGCCTCCCAGGTTTAAGCGATTCTCCTCCCTCAGCCTCCCAAGTAGCTGGGATCACAGGCATGTGCCACCACACCTGGCTAATTTTTGTATTTTTAGTAGCGATGGGGGTTTCACCATGTTGGCCGGGCTGATCTCGAACTCCTGACCTCAGATGATCCACCCGCCTCGGCCTCCCAATATGCTGGGATTACAGGCATGAGCCTCATTCAAAGATTTTAAAAGCTACATACCTTCCTCACAATTTGCCTACTGGGAAATTATTTGTAGGCCCCCAGAGCTTTACCCAAAAACAGTTCTGTTGAATTTCACCCTGACAATGTAAATTGACAGCTTATCTTCACAGGTACAAGACAAGGACAGAACTCAAAGTCATCCCTAGGCTCACCTGACAAATGCATATCTGATTGCTTCCTCTGCCCTGTGTTTATTTTATCTTACATAAAAATGCAGACTCGCTGAGCTAGATAAACGCGTAAGTGACTATTCCTCTACCCTTCCCTCATGTTGAACAGCTGATCAAAGACTCAAAAGAATACACCCGCTTGCCTCTTATCTACCCACACCTTTTATTTATTTTTTGTAGACACAGGGTTTCACCATGTTGCCCACGCTGGTCTCAAACTTCTGGGTTCAAGCCATCCACTCACACTGGCCTCTCAAAGTGCTTTACTGGGACTATAGGCATCAGCCACCACGCCTGGCTTACCCACATCTTAAAAAAAATTCTTCCTCTTTCTCTAATATCTACCCTTTTCCCTTTAAATACTGAAGCACTCTAA
Organism: Colobus angolensis palliatus; assembly: GCF_000951035.1. Lineage (NCBI taxonomy): Eukaryota > Metazoa > Chordata > Mammalia > Primates > Cercopithecidae > Colobus > Colobus angolensis. The sequence continues at coordinate 9,567,458 of NW_012116488.1, forward strand.
GTCATCTTTGGAGAAAGGCACAGGTCTGTCTCCTTGGCATGCATCCTTATCCTTGACACAATAAACTTCTAAATTGATTGGGACGTGTCTCAGAAACTTTTTGGTTTGCAGTAAGGTGGGAGGAGTTGGATTCTGATCATGTAGCTGGTTGGAGGGTTGCCCCATTTTCTGAGATGGGGCCTTGGAGGAGGAGCAGGTTTGGGGATGACTGTAGGTATAGTTTGGATTTGGGAAAGACATCCAAGTTGAGGTGCTGAATAGGCAGCGGGACCTACAGAGCTAGAACTTAGAAGAGAGAGAGCCTTGCTGGAGACTGAAGTCTGAGTCATTGGTATCAGTCATAGGAATAAACAGACCAAGGGAGAGAGAGCAGAGGGTGAAGAAAAAAGGTCTAGGGCCGAGGCCTGAGAATGCCAAGATTCAGTGAGCAGGCAGGTGAGAATAGCTGAGAATGGACAATGAGAAAGAGCTTCCTTGAGCTTCTCCTCTGCAACTGTCATATCTCTTGTATTAAAAAAATCGGTTCAAGGCTGGGCGCGGTGGCTCACACCTGTAATCCCAGCACTTTGGAGGCTGAGGCAGGCAGATCACAAAGTCAGGAGTTCAAGACCAGCCCGGCCAATATGGGGAAACCCCGTCTCTACTAAAAATACAAAAATTAGCCGGGCATGGTGGTATGCACCTGTAATCCCAGTTACTCAGGAGGCTGAGGCAGGAGAAATTGCTTGAACCCAGGAGGTAGAGATTGCAGTGAGTTGAGATTGCGCCACTGCACTCCAGCCTGAGCTAAAGAGATAGGCTCCCTCTTTAAATAAATAAATAAATAAATAAATAAATAAATAAATAATCAAATAACAATTAAAAATTGGTTCAACCAACCTTTCTTGACTACACTTTTTCCTTTAACTCCTGCCTTCTTTCTTTGCACCTCTTCCTTTTACAGGAAAATTCCTTGAAATATTTTTCTATTCTCATTGTCTTCAATTCCCCTCCAGCTGTTCCCTCTTGAGCCTACGTCTATTAGACTTTTGTTCCACCCAGTGCCAAAAAATTCAGTGGTCAATTTGCAGGTTTCATCTTAGTTGATTATCTGCAGTATCTGACACAATTTGTCATTATTTCTTTTCAAAAACTTTTTTTTTTTTTTTTTTTTTTGAGACAGAGTCTCACTCTGTCACCCAGGCTGGAGTACAGTGGCGCAATCTTGGCTCACTGCAAGCTCACACCTGCCTCAGCCTCCCGAGTAGCTGGGACTACAGGCGCCCGCCACCATGCCTGGCTAATTTTTTATATTTTTAGTAGAGACGGGGTTTCACTGTGTTAACCAGGATGGTCTCGATCTCCTGACCTCGTGATCTGCCTGCCTCGGCCTCCCAAAGTGCTTGGATTACAGGCATGAGCCACCATACCAGGCCAAAACCATTTTTTTAATAATTATTTACTCTCTCTTATTTCCTCTCCTGCCTCCTGCCCACCTTCTCAACCTCCTTTTCTAATTCCTTCCCATTTCCCTATAACCTCCAATATTGGAGCGTTCCAAGACTCAGTCCTCAAGCCCCTATCTCTTCTCCATGTTCATTCACTAGTTTATGTCAGCCCGTCCCAAGGATTTAAGTACCCACTGTATACTGACAGCTTCCATGGTTATGTCTCCAGACCTGACCTCCCCCATGATCACCAAACTCTTTAAATCCAATTGCCTACCCTGTGTCTATACTTGGATACTAATTATCTCAAACTTCCGGAACTTTTCATTGCATTGTACCCCAGCCAGCTCCATTCCCTGTCTCCCTCATCTCAATAAATGGCAGTGCCATACTTCTAGTTGCTTAGACCAAAACCCTTAAAGTTATCCTTTGCTTTGTTTCTGTCATCCTTACCTCCGAGCTTTGAACGAATCCCATTGACTCTCTCTTCAAAACACGTCTGAAATCTGAAGTTTCCACTGTCCCCACCATTCCCACCCAGGTCTCAGGCACTACCCTCCTCGCTGGTTTCCTTGCTTCCTGCTCCTGCCCTTGCCCCAAATAGTACATCCCCAGCACAGCAGAAGGAGAAAGCCGTCCTTTTCTATCACATGGATTATGTTGCTTCCGTGCTCAAACAGTCTAATGGTTGCCCAGCTCACTCAGAAAGAAAGCCAGGGCTTCACGAGGGGCTACGAGGCTGGGCTTGGTCTGACTCTCTCATTGCCGCTTTGACCCCATTACCACTGTTCTCCCATACTTCAGCTAGATTGAGCTAGACTGGCCTTCAAATGTAGCCAGCACATTTCTGCCTCACTTCTTTGCAGTTACAATTCCCACTGCCTGGGATGTCTTTCTCCAGAAAGCCAATTAGCCAGTTCCCTCATTGTCTTTTCCTTCCTACTCAAATGTCACATCATTGGAAAGACCTTCCTCAACCTTCCTATATAAGACGTAACACCCCCCAGCCCCGCCAACTTACTCCCCAGCACTGTCTGCCTTTCTCTGCTTTGTTGTTTTCCACACCCTGATTCAACATCTGAAATACTCAATATTTACTGACTTGTTTATTATCTCTTTCTCCACCCCGCCAGAATGTAAGCTTCGCAAGAGGAGGGACTTTATTATTTTACTGTATCTCAAGTACCTACAACAGTTTCTAGCACCTGGTGGGCACTAGATCAATATTTGTTTCATGAATGAAAGGAGATACATAGTTTTCTTTATTATTTTGAGAGTGGTAAATACAAGTTAATAATGGGAAAGAAACGTAGGTCTTTGTGGTCGCATCCATACTTTCTTTCAGTTTCTGCTATTCTATTGCACTAACCACATCCAAAGCAATCAGAAACACCTTCCCTTCAAATTGTGTATCTTTATCGTAAGACACTTTTAAACATTCCATGTCATCACTGAAAAGCCATACCTTAAAAAATGTGTGTAACATGCCTCCTTCTGCTCCATACTGGAGTCCAGCAGCAACTACGTAAGTTGCAAATTTTCTGGTCTATCAGATAAAATACAGAAGAGAAAAGCTGGATGTAATATTTTTAATCATATTGAACCAGATTATTTTAGTAGTTAAAATGAGCACTTTTGGAACTTCCGTCAACTCTTGCAGGTTACTGAGGTATTGTTCGGGATACAAATCGTATCTCTCAAAGGGAGAAACAACACCCCACGCTATTCAGGAATACCTCTGACCACTATTAAAATTTAACAAGGACTCCTAATTAAATTAAAGCCCGGGTTTTTGTGAAAACTTAGTACCTGTAAGCTCTATGCTGGGCACTGAGGGGGGAAAAGAAGATAGAAAAACAGGTCTTTCCACGAGGATCTTTAATGATCTAGTACATGAAACCAAGAAGCTGGTGATGGGCCTTAACACAAGGATGGAAATTCACATGAATTGTCCCCTTCACCCTGGACGAGCAGTTTAGGCACTGTAAGAACTGGCCTCAATATTTATTTTTAATTTTTAATATTTGTGGGTATATACTAAGTATATATATTTATGGGGGTGTATGAGATGTTTCAATACAGGCATGCAATGTGAAATAAGCACACCATGGAGAATGGGGTATCCATCCCTTCAAGCATTTATCCATTGAGTTACAAACACTCCAATTACACTCTTTAGGTTATTTAAAAACCTACAGTTCAGTTATTACTGACTATAGTCACCTTGTTGTGCTATCAAATAGTAGGTCTTATTCATTCTTTCTAACTTTTTTTGTACTCATTCACTATCCCTCCCTCCCCTCACCCCCTAGTACCCTTCTCAGCCTCTACTCTCTGCCTCCGTATTTAACCAGATAAGCTCAAAATACCATCTTTATTAATGATATGAGCTCTACTGGAGACCATGCCTTAGGTGAGCTATGATGATGAGCTTCCTAACCCTGAATCTGGAATAAAATTGACTTTTCCAACCAGTCCCAGGCAACACTGGACAACGAGGGACTTCTCCACATGGCGGCCGGCTGCTGTAAGTCTCAGGGCATGAGGAAGGTGAAATGCACAGTAGCCACCATCCGTGGAGTCCCAGAGAGAAGGGAAGGAGGAGGGGCCAAGCTCACATGGCCAGGCCCTCCCCAAACCCACCAATCAGAAAACTCGCTTGAGCTTCTTCAGGCGAACAGGGGATGGTGCAAGAAGATAGGAGTTTTTTGTTTATTTGTTCTGAGACAGAGTTTCACTTGTTGCCCAGGCTGGAGTGCCGTGGCATAATCTAGGCTCGCCGCAACCTCGGCCTCCTGGGTTCAACTGATTCTCCTGCCTCAGCCTCCCAAGTAGCTGAGATTACAGGCGAGAACCACCATGCCCAGGTAATTTTTGTAGTTTTAATAGAGACAGGGTTTCACCATGTTGGCCAGGCTGGTCTTGAACTCCTGATCTCAAGTGATCTGCCTGCCTCAGCCTCCCAAAGTGCTGGGATTACAGGCGTCAGCCACCATGCCCAGCCTACAGGAGTTTTTAGGAAGAATGTTACTCAGGCTCTTGTGGGAAGATAGTGATCCCACCTCACAAATATTAGGCCTGAGAAGGGGGACATAACCACAAACATGATAGAGATTTTTAAAATTATAAGAGAGACTTATGGAAAACTTTCTGCCAACTAATTTGAAAATTTAGCCTAAAGGGCTCATTTCTTGCCCCCAAACTCCTGCTAACTCCCTTCCCACAGTCCAGGACAGTTTTTCAACCAAAGTCTACCAAACAGTCAAAGGGTAAGCCCAGAGGCAGAGCAAGATGGCGGGATGGAAGCCTCCCCCGCAAGGACAGTAACTATCTACACAGAGAAAAGCTTCATAAGAACCAAAAATCAGGTGAGCCCTCATAGTACCTATTTTAACTTCATATTGCTGAAAGAGGCACCGAAGAACCAGAAAAAACAGTTTGGAATCGCCAAAGCCACCCACCCCCGCCAGCAGGAGAGCATCTCTGGGCGCTGCAGGAGGGAGAACACAGCACTGAGAGGCATTGAACTTAGCACTGTCCTGTTAGAGCAAAAAGGAAAACCAGACCAAACGCAGCGGACACCCACCCAGCCCATGGAAGGAGCATTTAAACCAGTCCGAGTCAGAGGGGACTTTCCGGTATCAGTGGTCAGAACTTAAGTGCCTCCAAACCTCGCCACCGAGGGCTATAGCGCTCTGTGTCTCCAAGCAAACTTGAAAGACAGTCCAGGCCTTAAGGACTGCAACTCTAGGTGAGTTCCAGTGCTGAGCGAGGCCCAGTGACAGTGGACTGGGGGAGGGCACACAACATACCGAGACACCAGCTGGGGCAGCCAAGGGCGAGCTGGCACCACCTCTCCTCTAACGCCAGGCTGCACAGCTCGCGGCTCCAAAGACACCCCTTCCTTCCATGTGAGGAGCAGAGAGGGAAGAATGGGGGGACTTTGTCTTGCATCTAGGACACCAGCTCAGTCACAGCAGGAAGGGGCACCTGTGAGTAGGGAGGCCCTCATTCTAGGCCCTAGCTCCCAGATGACATTTCTAGACACAACCTGGGCCAGAAGGGAACCTGTTGCCCTGAAGGAAAGGACCTAGTCTCGGCAGCATTCATCGCCTGCTAACTGGAGAGCCCCTGGGCCCTGAATAACCAGCAGTGATACCCAGGTACTATGTCAAGGGCCTTGGATGAGACTTGCTGGCTTCAGGTGACATTCAGCACATTCCCAGCTGTGGTGACTACGGGGCAAAACTCCTTCTGCTTGAGAAAAGCAGAGGGAACAGTAAAGGGGACTTTGTCTTGCACCTTAGGTGCCAGCATGGCGAAAGTTGGGTAGGGCACCAAGCAGGCTCTTGGGGTCCCTGCCATGACCTGACTCTTTTTTTTTTTTTTTTAGACGGAGTCTCGCTCTGTCGCCCAGGCTGGAGTGCAGTGGCCGGATCTCAGCTCACTGCAAGCTCCGCCTCCCAGGTTTAGGCCATTCTCCCGCCTCAGCCTCCGGAGTAGCTGGGACTGCAGGCGCCTGCCACCTCGCCCGGCTAGTTTTTTATATTTTTTAGTAGAGACGGGGTTTCACCGTGTTGGCCAGGATGGTCTCAATCTCCTGACCTCGTGATCCGCCCGTCTCGGCCTCCCAAAGTGCTGGGATTACAGGCTTGAGCCACCGTGCCCGGCGAGCTGACTCTTGAATGGCATTTCTGGACCTGCCCTGGGCCAGAGGGGAGCCCGTTTTCCTGAAGGGTGAGTCCCATCTGAAGGGTAAGTCCCATCTGAAGGGTGAGTCCCATCTGAAGGGTAAGTCCCATCTGAAGGGTGAGTCCCATCTGAAGGGTAAGTCCCATCTAAAGGGTGAGTCCCATCTGAAGGGTGAGTCCCAGGCCAGGCAGCAGTCAAGACCAGCTGACTTAAGAGACCTTGGACCCTAAGGGAACATCAGCACTAGTCTGTCAGTACTTCCTGTGGCCTGGGGTGGCTACTGGGTGAGGCTCCTCTGTCTTTGGAAAGAAGAGGGAAGACTGGGAAGGACTATGTCTTGTGGTTTGAGTGCTAGCTCAGCTGCAATACAATAGAACACCAGGCAGACTTAGTTTATCACTAAGGTTTATCACTGTAGTCCCTGACTCCCAGATGGCACTTCTTGACCCACCTGGGACCTGGGGGACCTTGCCACCCTGAAGGGAAGGACACAGGCCTGGCTGGTTATGCGACCTGCTGATTATGGAGCCTCAGAGCCCTGAGTGAACAAAAGCAGTAACCAGGGAGTGGTTACAGCAGGCCTTGGGCAAGATCCAGTGCTGTGCTGGCTTCAGGTCTGACCCAGCACAGTCATAGTGGTGGTGCCTACAGGGGTGCTTGTGTCACTCCACCCCCAGCTTTAGGTGGCTTAGAACAGAGAGAGAGAGAGAGAGAGAGAGAGACACTCTGTATATTTAGGAGAATGTAAGGGAAGATAACAAGAGTCTGCCTGGTAATCCAGAGAATTCTTCCAGATTTAGTCTAAGACTATCAAGGTAATACCTCTATGAGTCTGCAGGAACTGCAGCATCACTGGGCTTGGGGTGCCCCCTAAAGCAGATACAACATAGATCATAACACGTAAGTCCTTTCAAATATCTGGAATGCCTTCCCAAGAGGGACAGGTACAAACAAGCCCAGATAGTAAAGAGAGCAATAAATACCCAACTCTTCAATGCCCAGACACCAAAGTACATCAACTAGCATCAACACAACCCAGGAAAGCATGACCTCACCAAATGAACTAAATAAGGTACCAGGGATCAATCCTGGCAAAAGAGAGATATGTGACCTTTCAGACAGAGAATTCAAAATTTAGCTGTATTGAGGAAAGTCAAAGAAAATCAAGAAAACACAGAGAAGGAATTCAGAATTCCATCAGATGAATTTAACAAAGAGATTGAAATAATTTTAAAAAATCAAGCAGAAACTCCGGAATTGAAAAATGCAATTGCTACACTGAAGAATGAATCAGAGTCCTTTAATAGCAAAATTGATCAAAGAAGAAAGAGTGAGCTTGAAAACCCCCTATTAAAAAATGTAGTCAGAGGAAAAAACCAGAGTGCTTCTTCTCTCCCAAAGGATCACAGCTCCTCACCAGCAACGGAACAAAGCTGGATGGAGAATGACTTTGATGAGCTGACAGAAGTAGGCTTCAGAAGGTCGGTAATAACAAACTTCTCCAAGCTAAAGGAGGATGTTCGAACCCACTGCAAAGAAGCTAAAAACCTTGAAAAAAGATTAGACGAATGGCAACTAGAATAAACGGTGTAGAAAAGACCTTAAATGACCTGAAGGAGCTAAAAACCATGGTATGAGAACTACGTAATGCATGCACAAGCTTTAGTAGACAATTCGATCAACTGGAAGAAAGGGTATCAGTGATTGAAGGTCAAATTAATGAAATGAAGTGAGGGCCGGGCACGGTGGCTCAAGCCTGTAATCCCAGCACTTTGGGAGGCCGAGACGGGTGGATCACGAGGTCAGGAGATCGAGACC
>NW_012116488.1:9575914-9577182 GCF_000951035.1 Colobus angolensis palliatus
GAAAGTGACGGGGAGAATGGAACCAAACTGGAAAACACCTTTCAGGATATTATCCAGGAGAACTTCCCCAACCTAGCAAGGCAGGCCAACATTCAAATTCAGGAAATACAGAGAACACCACAAAGATACTCCTCGAGAAGAACAACTCCAAGGCACATAATTGTCAAATTCACCAAGGTTGAAATGAAAGAAAAAATGTTAAGGGCAGCCAGAGACAAAGGTCAAGTTACCCACAAAGGGAAGCCCATCAGAGTAACAGCAGATCTCTCAGCAGAAACCCTACAAGCCAGAAGAGAGTGGGGGCCAATATTCAACATTCCTCAAGAAAAGAATTTTCAACCCAGAATTTCATATCCAGCCAAACAAGCTTCATAAGTGAAGGATAAATAAAATCCTTTACAGACAAGCAAATGCTGAGAGATTTTGTCACCACCAGGCCTTCCTTACAAGAGCACTAAGCGAGGAAGCACTAAATGAGGAAAGCACTAAACGAGGAAAGGAACAACCAGTATCAGCCACTGCAAAAGCATGCCAAATTGTAAAGATCATGGATGCTAGGAAGAAACCGCATGAACTAACAGGCAAAATAACCAGCTAATATCATAATGACAGGATCAAATTCACACATAACAATATTAACCTTATATGTAAATGGGCTAAATGCCCCAATTAAAAGACATAGACTGGCAAATTGGATAAAGAGTCAAGACCCATCAGTGTGCTGTATTCAGGAGACCCATCTCACATGCAGAGACACACATAGGCTCAAAATAAAGGGATGGAGGAAGATCTACCAAGCAAATGGAAAGCAAGAAAAAGAGCAGGGGTTGCAATCCTGGTGAGAGAGCGAATGCCCTCTCTCACCACTCCTGTGCAACGTAGTGTTGGAAGTTCTGGCCAGGGCAATCAGGCAAAAGAAAGAAAAGGGTATTCAATTAGGAAAAGAGGAAGTCAAATTGTCCTGATAAAACAGACTTTAAACCAACAAACATCAAAAGAGACAAAGAAGGTCATTACATAATGGTAAAGGGATCAATTCAACAAGAAAAACTAACTATCCTAAATATATATGCACCCAATACAGGAGCACCCAGATTCATAAAGCAAGTTCTTAGAGACCTACAAAGAGGCTTAGACTCCCACACAATAATAATGGGAGACTTTAACACCCCACTGTCAATATTAGACAGATCAATGAGACAGAAGGTTAACAAGGATATCCAGGACTTGAACTCAGCTCTGCACCAAGCAGACCTAATAGACATCTA
>NW_012116488.1:9580207-9586300 GCF_000951035.1 Colobus angolensis palliatus
ATATAAAAACAGGTTTTCAAAGCTCTCTACATGCAAACTTATACAATTATCCCTTCAATTTTTATCTTCATATATATATATATATATACATGATCTACTTGTTTCTGAGTATAAATAAAACTATATGTTCTTGGCAAAAAAAATATATATATATGTATATAGTCAGAGGAGACAAAAGAAAGAAAAACAATGAAACATGCCTATAGGATTTAGAAAATAGCCTCAAAAGGACACCTCTAAGAGTTATGGCCTTAAAGAGGAAGTCAAGTAAGTGATAGTTATAGACAGTTTATTCAATGGGATAATAGCAGAGAACTTCTCAAGCCTAGAGAAAGATATCAACATCCAAGTACAAGAAGGTTACAGAACACTAAGCAGATTTTACTCAAACAACATGATATGGCTTGGGTCTGTGTTCCTGCCCAAATCTCATGTCGAATTGTAATCCCCAGCGTTGGAAGAGGGCCCTTGTGGGAGGTGATTGGCTCATGGGGCCAGATTTACCCCTTGCTGTTCTTGTAATAGTGAGTGAGTTCTCATGAGATCTGGTTGTTTATAAAAGTATGTAGCAGCTGCCCCTTCACTCTCTCTTCCTCCTTCTCAGGCCATGTAAGATATGTCTGCTTCCCCTTTGTCTTCTGCCATGATTGTGAGTTTCCTGAGGCCTCCCCAAACATGCTTCCTGTACAGCCTGTGGAACTGTGCTGTGAGTCAATGAAATCAATTTTTTTTTCTTTTTTTTTTTTTTTTGAGATAGAGTTGCGCTCTTGTTCCCCAGGCTGGAGTGCAATGGCATGATCTCAGCTCACTGCAATCTCTGTCTCCTGGGTTCAAGTGATTCTTCTGCCTCAGCCTTTTGAGTAGCTGGGATTATAGGCATGTACCACCGCACCCGGCTAATTCTGTATTTTTAGTAGAGATGGGATTTCTACATGTTGGCCAAGCTGGTCTCGAACTCCCAACCTCAGGTGATCTGCCCACCTCTGCTTCCCAAAGTGCTGGGATTATAGGCATGAGCCACCACACCCAGCCTAAACCTCTTTTCTTACCCAGTCTCAGTTAGTTCTTTATAGCAGTGCATGAATGGACTGATAGAGAAGACAATTATTATATAGGCATATAATAATCAAACTCACAAGGTACAGGATTAAAAAAGGATCCAAAAAGCAGGAAAAGAAAAGAAACAAATAACATACAATGGAGCTCTAATACATATAGCAGCAGATTTTTCAGTGGAAAACCTTACATGCCAGGAGAGAGTGGCATGTCATATTGAAAAGTACTGAAGGAAAAAAACTTTCACCTAGAATAGTATATCTGGTGAAAATCTCCTTCAAGCATGGAGGAGTAATACTTTCCCAGACAAACAAAAGCTGAAGGATTTCATCAATAGCAGACCTGTCCTACAAGAAACACTAAAAGGAGTACTTTGGTCAGAAAGAAAAAGACATTAATGAACAATAAATAATCACCTGAAGGTATAAAACTCACTGGTAACATGAAGTACGCAGAAAAACACAAAATATTACAACACTTTAACGGTGGTGTGTAAACTATCTCATTCTAAGTAGGAAGACAACAATGAACCAGTCAAAAATAATAACTACAACAACTTTTTATGACACAGTACAGTAAGATATAAATACAAACATCAAAAAGTTAAAAAATTGGGGGATAGAAGTAAGGCATAGAGTTTTTAATTAGTTTTCTTTTTGCTTGTTTCTTTACACCAATAGCCTTCCGTTGTTATCAGATTAAAATAATGGGTCATAAGACAGTATTTGCAAGCCTCATTGTAACCTAAAAAAAAAAAAAAAAAAAAAGTACAATGGATGCACAAAAAATAAAAAGCAAGAAACTAGGCTGGGTGCAGTGGCTCACGCCTGTAATCCTAGCACTTTGGGAGGCCAAGGAGGGCAGATCACAAGGTCAGGAGATCAAGACCATCCTGGCTAACACGGTGAAACCCTGTCTCTACTAAATATACAAAAAATTAGCTGGGTGTGGTGGTGGGTGCCTGTAGTCTCATCTACTCAGGAGACTGAGGCAGGAGAATGGTGTGAACCCGGGAGGTGGAGCTTGCAGTGAGCCGAGATTGCACCACTGCACTCCAGCCTGGGTGACAGAGTGAGACTCTGTCTCACAAAAAAAAGCAAGAAACTAACTAAATCATATTACCAGAGAAAATCACCATCCCTAGAGCAAGATAGGAAGGAAAGAAAGAAGAGGAAGATAAGACAATAAAACAACTAGAAAACACATAACAAAATGGCAGAAGTAAGTCCTTATCAATAATAACATTGAATGTAAGCAGACTAAATTCCCTAATCAAAAGACACAGATTGGCTGAACTGATGAAGAAAAACAAGACGCATTGATCTGTTGCCTACAAGAAACACACTTTACCTGTAAAGACACACATAGACTGAAAATAAAGGGATGGATAAAGATATTCCATGCCAATGGAAACCAAAAAAGAGCAGGAGTCGCTATACTTATATCAGACAAAACAGTTTTCAAGACAAACTATGGCCGGGCACGGTGGCTCACACCTGTAATCCCAGCACTTTGGGAGGCCGAGGCGGGTGGATCACCTGAGGTTAGGAGTTCAAGACCAGCCTGGCCAACATGGTGAAACCCTGCCTCTACTAAAAATACAAAAATTAGCCAGGCATGGCAGCAGGCACCTGTAATCCCAGTTACTCAGGAGGCTGAGGCAGGAGAGTTGCTTGAACTGGGTAGGTGGAGGTTGCAGTGAGCAGAGATCACACCACTGCACTCCAGCCTGGGCGACAGAGTGAGACTGTCTTAAAAAAAAAAAAAAAATTCAATGCAACTCATTAAAAGAGGAAAGCAATTTTGGTATCAGGCAATTCAGGACTATTTTAGCAACTTGTATAATTATTAGGGTCTCCTCTTTGCCTCAAAATACTGAATAGAAGTCCATCTTTTATGAATGTGCTGACTGAGGATGTGATAGCAGTAGATAAACACTTGACAAGCAGCCTCTGGGGTGCATAGACTGTGTCTGCTTTATCGAAGCCTGTGAGGATAGCTCCTCATCACAGTGCTTGGTCCGTAACTGGATCTAACTGGACATTTGTTAATGAATGTGTTAAATGATGATTTCCAAGGGTCTGTCTCCCAGATGAAGACATTAGCATCACTGATCAAAAGGATCATTGGGATGACCAAATTGGCCGAATCAATCTTATTAATGGTGTAGAAAAGAGTGATTAAGAAAGTTGGGGATAAAAAGAATAGATTTTGACAATGAAATTTTCATTTTATTATTTAAATGACAAGTGTAAGGTTTTGTAATAAAAAAGATATTAAGTTGATCACACTTCTCATTTTAGACTGTTATTCACTTAAATCAGCTTTATATGTGTGAGAATACATTTTCAACTTGTAAATTAAACATAAATGATCAAGAAATCATGGGTTCTAACAAAATAATAGTTACGGAATTTAGAACTGGAATAAATTTAAATCTAATCTAGCCCCTTTACTTATTGTTTGCCCAAAAGTGTAATAACTAGGCTAAAGTAATATGGTTATGGACAGAAAAAGGGCTAGAATTCCTAATTTCCTGTTGTTTCTTTAAATGTTTTATGCTCACAGTGTTTTATTGGTAAAGTGCTTTTTATAGTAGGACAGAAGTTCCTATTGTAATATTCTCTAAGACCACTAGGTGTCATCTTAGAACTGGTATTAGAGTTCACTTAGCGCTGGTCTTCCACTAATGGGAACAATGTAATGGCACTTTCAGAGGGTCTGGGGTTTTCTCCAAGTTAAATGAGGATGATAGTACCTACCTCACAGAATTTTGGGAATCGTATATGAGACTCTTGAAGATGACATGAGATACCATGAGTAAAACACTGAGAACTCATGAGCTGCCATCAGTAAAACACAGATGACATGAGATACAATGAGAAAAACACTGAGAACACTGAAGTACGCCCTCCGCAATTTTTCAGCTGGCGGAGACTCCCGTGTCGCCGCTGCCGGGGGTGGACCTCAGCCAGTGGTCCGGGCCCTGGAGCCTTCAGCAAGTGGACAAGCAGCCGCAGCACCCGCTGCATGTCACCTGCACCGGGCGGCGGTGGATGAGCCGGGCACAGTGCCGACCCCACCCAGGTGAAGAACAGACCCACCAGCATTTCGTGGGTTGTTCTTGATTCAGGGAAACTCTACACCTGGGTCTTGACAGACCCGGATGCTCCCAGCAGGAAGGATCCCCATACAGGGAATGGCATCATTTCCTGGTGGTCCACCTGAAAGGCAGTGACATCAGCAGCGGCACAGTCCTCTCCAGACTATGTGGGCTCGGGGCCCCCAGGGGGCACAGGCCGCTGAAGTGTGACGAGCCCATCCTCAGCAACCGATCCGGAGACCACTGTGGCAAATTCAAGGTGTCGTCCCTCCGTAAAAAGTAGGCGCTCGGGGTCCCGGTGGCCGGCACGTGTTACCAGGCCGAGTGGGACGACTATGTGCCCAAACTGTACCAGCAGCTGTCTGGGAAGTAGGGGGCAGCTCAGGGACCTGAACCGTCCCGGAGGCCCCCAGCTGCGTTCTCCAGGTCAGTGGTGCATGTTCTATAGCGTTCTCCTTTTCCCGCTCCCCTTTGGACAGACAAGACCCGAGCACTGAGATGGTGGCTCAGGGTGACTTCTCCCGCTGCCTGGCCTTTATCATTCTAGTCACTCACTGTGGTTTATGTTTTGATCAAATTTGAACTTCGTTTTGGGGGATACTTTGGTATTGTGATAGGGTCATCAAATTGTTAATATGAAAATAGCAACCCAGAATTTAAAGAAAAAATTTGGCAGAAATAGACCAGGTCTACAGTAATAGAGTAAAGCATCAGAGAATCTTTAAGGGAGGTTAAAAAACAAAACAAAACAAAAAGCATTGGTTGCCTCTGTCTTTGTGATCCTGAGACCAGAACTGTACACAGTGTGTTTTTATGGCACCGTCGCTAGACAACCAGAGGCTGGCACCAAGGCTTAGCCCCAACACGGGCCTCTCAGATGCCTTAATAGGCGTCAGTATCACTCTGGTTCCTTTAAAGAGCGATCCCGGAAAGAGGAGTGGGGAGAGTGGCTTTGCCGTTGTTGGGGCATGGCCTTCTAGATGCGCAGCAGTGCTAGCTGAGAGCTTATCAGGAATCCCTAGGTCTGTGTCGGTTAAATTGATTGTTCTTCATGGAGGTAAGAAAACCTGGTCTGGAGTTGCTGAATGTTGTATTAATTCTGCTGTTTGCTTATAGTTGAATAAAAATAAAAACCCTGATTGAAAATCATCATCATCATCATTTTTCAGCTGTCACTACTTATTCCTTGTCAGACCTTTCCCATCATCTATTCTGAAGAAAGGCAAGAGAAATAAAATAATTTTATAATGGACGTGTCAAAATGATGAATTTTGCTGCAACAGAAGGGACCAGGCACGGTGGCTCACTCCTGTAATCCCAACACTTTGGGAGGCCAAGGCGGGCAGATCACAAGTTCAGGAGATCTGGACCATCCTGGCTAACACGGTGAAAACCCACCTCTACTAAAAATACAAAAAATTTAAGCCTAGTGTGGTGGCATGCGCCTGTAGTCCCAGCTACTCAGGAGGCTGAGGCAGGAGAATGATTTGAACCTGGGAGGCTGAGGTTGCAGTGAGCCGAGATCGCACCACTGAACCCCAGCCTGGGCAACAGAGTGAGACTCCATCTCAAAAAAAAAGCTACAGGAATGTCTTAATGACCAGTGAGTGACCAAGGATGTCTCAAGATACATTCTACTGAATGATGGGGTTTTGGATTCCAAAGAAAAAAGCAAACCCCACAGGCTTCGGTGGCTGATGTCTCTCAGTCTGAATCTCAGCACCACGTCAGGAAATGCGCTGAAGACAACAATGTGCATAGAGAATAGCCTTGTTAGAAAGAGTAGATGAGGCCGGGCGCGGTGGCTCAAGCCTGTAATCCCAGCACTTTGGGAGCCCGAGACGGGCGGATCACGAGGTCAGGAGATCGAGACCATCCTGGCTAACACAGTGAAACCCCGTCTCTACTAAAAAAAATACAAAAAATTAGCCGGG
>NW_012116488.1:9586481-9587458 GCF_000951035.1 Colobus angolensis palliatus
GAGACAGGGTAAGCAGACCAAGTTACGGACTCCGTCTCAAAAAAAAAAAAAAAAAAAAAAAAAGAAAGAGTAGATGAGTCAAGGCTGAGATGTACTCAGGACAGTGTTCAGTAAATCCTAGTTTTGTGACCTTGGGCAAATTATTTAACCTCTGGAAGCTCCCATCTCCTTATTCATAAGAGGAGGTTAATAGGCACTTTTCAGAGCTCAGAAACAAATGAGATAGATTCTGGGAACAGGGAAAATGTGGTTCCCTGGTTCCCCATTCCAACTCTGAATTATTTGCCTCTTTTGAGCCAAACAGCTTTTCAGACACACAGACTCCTTTGTAGGTCAGGGCTCAAGCTCGGCTGAGTGTTGATACAGGGCTTTCAACCCAGTGTGCTGGACCAGAACCTGGGCCAGGACCCCTAAGGACAGTGTGTCCTCGGATGAGCCTAAAGCTCAGACATCTGCGGGTGTAAGTCCCGGAAAACTAAACAAAGAGATGTTTAAAGACTTCAGGTGATGTCCATGTTCCACTATGCCAGACTTACCTTTCTTCCAAATTTGAGAACCATTTTTTCAGCATTTATGTGGTCCAGAAAATTAGGATGAGACTTTCTTCTTCGATAATCTTCTTCAGTGAATGGAACCTCAGAATCCTCCTATTATAAGAAAGAAAGAAAAGGTACAGACTTGGTGAATTAGAGATACGTATGACTTCTAAGACTAAAGATATGTTCCTTTAAGCTCAAATAAAGTTTTAAACTACAGTTTTTTTTTTTAATTTTTGAGACAGGGTCTCGCTGTGTTGCCCAGGCTGGTCTTGAACTCTTGGGCTCAAGCAATACTCCTGCCTCGGCCTTCCAAAGTGCTGGGATTATAGGCATAAGCCACCGAGTCTGGTCATACTGCTTATTTTATTTTATTTTTATTTTTATTTTTATTTTTATTTTTATTTTATTTGAGATGGAGTCTTGCTCTGTTGCCCAGGC